>NC_079153.1:63656586-63990961 GCF_947563725.1 Argiope bruennichi | reverse complement strand
ATTACATTCCTTTATTTAATTTATGGTTCATATTCTTTTGAAAAAATATGAAACCTAAAATTTAAAATATGCAATTGAATCTGAATGAATTGTAGGGTAAAACAAATGTACAAATATGAAATACCAAATGAAACAAAAATAAACGATGTTCAGTATAAAAACAGAATTTTATTTTCCTGAAAATAAGGAATTATCCATTTAGAAGTGTATTTTAATAGGTGGCACATATATAATATAGATAAATGACGGAAAGTGTTTGGAAACATGTTTATAAAAGTATAATGTAAATTTATAAAGTTTTACTATTATGATAAGTTGCTTTGCAAAACTATTCACCATATGCCAGAAAAAAATTAATTTATCAAGTGTAACATATGTCAATCTCATCGATGTCGATATCTATTTTAAAAACTTCGAAGACGCATGATTAAGAATATTTATTCCCTTTCATGAAACTAGAATCAGAAAGAAATATAACTCTCAACAATGTAATCGAAGGTGCAAGTGAATGTGATACGAAGTACATTTGCATCGCATTCACATTCCTGTTATCAAGTCTCTCTTTTTAAATGAATAATTTTTATGGTTTTAAATGGATATGTTTTATTAATTATTTTCATTTACTGTATATAAATAGCGATAATTAAAGTTAAATGATAATAATATTAAATGCATAAATTAGGATGCCAGAACTACAAGATACGATGAAATGAAAAGTTACGAAATGACATTGTGGGTATAAATGAAGACCTTATTCAAAGTATACAACGTACGCCTGAGCACAACGATCCAATTGATTAACGAGCCGAAAGATTCCTTGTTCCCAGAAATTCTGCGGTCGTGATGAGACCCAGTTCTTCACAGCTTCCTTCAGTTCACCATCCGAGTTCAAGCGCTTCCCTTTCAGGTGTTTTTTCAGAGGATCAAACACATGAAAATCGCAGGGCAGCATGTCCGGGCTGTAGGGCGAACGGTCAAGCTGCCCCCACTTGAACTTGGCCAGTTCCACGTGTGTGACCCTGGAGACATGTGGACGCGCATTATCATGGAGCAGAGCCACAGACTCCGTGAGTAGCGACTGGCTTTTGTTCTTGATGGGCCTGTTTAGTCTTCGGAGTGTTTCACAGTACACATCGGAGTTAATGGCCCTTTTGTGCTAGAGGAATCCAACTAGTAGCATCGGGCAGCGGTCTTTATAAGAATCTCTGCTCTCTCCTGCGTTTGTGGGCGCCCACACAGGCTCCGACCTAAGCTTAAAAACTTTTCAAAACCAGCACTTTCGACATCTATAAATTGATTTATATTAAAAATACTTGTCCAGATGTGATCAATTTCATGGCTTGCGGTTTAAAGACAGGGTATTTCAATTCATCATCAAATATTTATAGAATGTGTATTTTCAAATTCAATTTATTCTTTAGTTCAGAAATGATTTATATCTAAACTGAGTATATTGTTTATCAATCAGCATGCTTTTGTACAAATTAGAATCAGCCATATGGTTTCTAAAAATACCATACCAAACATTAATAGAAAATTACCGTTAATAATGAATCGCTTGTACGAAAAAATTATTTTTACCTTTTCAAAAGTGAGTAATTTGAAGATTAATTCTTCATTCTTGATTAAAGGGATAATCGACTGTCTAAATTTCTTTTCTTAGGAAAGAAAAATGTGGTTTTAGGTCAAGTATGGCTGAGTTGCAAAATTCTAGATATTGGTTATGTAGTTTTTATTCAATTGCTGCAACAATCACTTGAATTCACAAGTTCCATATGGATGCTAGTTATTGTGTTCAAATAATAAATACTCATCAGATTTTGAAATATATTGATTATTGGACTGACTGCTCGTACACTATCAAAAAGTTAACTATAAAAATAAACCAAAGTGTCAATTTTGGCATCACATTTCTAATGCCCCATCCTTCTCATCCCTTTCCGGAAAAATAAAGATTCAGTAGACACATGCTCAATAAACACACTTTCTAGATGGATTTCGAAAAACGCCATTTCTGTTCTTCTACAATCAAACAGGAAGTACGATTAAAATTGTTAGCACATATACATGTTCCCAGCTACTGAAATACGTCATTATTTTAGAAAGCAATTAAGTGCCAGAAAAAAAATTTCTTGAAAGATATCCTTATTTCTTTGAGATATATTAAATTTGATATGTTGATTAAATTGAGATATGTTAAATTTTTGAAGTTTCTCTTTCTTTTTTTATAAAACTAAAGTAGGGACCAATCAAAGTGAACCATACTATGCAAGATTCATATATTTATCTGGTTTCATGATGATTAGATAGATGATGTACTACAAGACAAGTATTCAAATTTGAGCATTTTTCTATATTGAAAAAAATTACCTTTCTTCAATAAAAGTTTTTATCTATTCCTGTTAAAATAAAATTAAGCATATCTCTGCAAATTTGATAAACTAAAATATAATCTTGTGTGTGTAGATGAATGATTTTAAAAAATGTAATTTTAATAAACTTCTGTTATCAACTTTCACAATATCCAAAGTGCTTTCATATAATTACCCTCCTTATTTAGTGAAACTTAGTAATATTAAGTATTTTAAAAGTAGCACTTAAGAATAATGAAAGGTTGTTTAACTATTTTGGGAAATCTTGAATATTTTGTTCAATTTGAGTTTTTCAATTCAGTTTCAATTTGAGTTTTTCAATTCAGTTTCAATTTGAGTTTTTCAATTCAGTTTCAATTTGAGTTTTTCAATTCAGTTTCAATTTGAGTTTTTCAATTCAGTTTCAATTTGAGTTCATTCAATTTGAGTTTTATATTTTTCTAAATGTTGTTTGTGTTAACTGTTGTGCTGTGTAATTTAATTTTGAATGTGTTTTATTTTGTGTTATCATTTATTTAACTGAAAAGTTATTTTCAGATAACTTTTTATTCTTCTGTTTTCAAGAAGGTACACTGCCGTCATTCGGAATAAATAATATGTTGTACTTCAGTATATCTCATGGTAAAACAGGTTTTGTGGGAATTGTCATGTTTTATTTTAAATGATATAAATTAATATTCTTAAAAATAGACATTTTTTAATGATTTTTTACAAAAAGTTTATTTACAAAAGGCGAAAAAACTTATTCTTTAAATTGTCGAATTTTAAAGCTGCATTTAATGGTGGTAATCACTACATTTCAAAAATTGAAAAATATTTTTATGTATTTTTAAATGTGATATAATCAAAAAATAATTGACAAACTTTATAAATTATTATTTTAAACATAAATTGAATCGTTAAACTTTAACATTCTTAAAGCAATTATGAAATACTTTTAAATTATCCTAAAGTATATATATATATATATATTTCCATTTTTCACTTCAAGTATGATTTTAACCATATATTCAACTTTATGGCATTTCAATATCATTCATTATACAATCGTAGAATTTCTCCTTTTAAGAAATCTGTGGAAAATATCTATTTCTTTCAATGATGTTGCTAAGTACCGGCATTTTTTTAAATATATAAATTATGAAACAACTTAGTACTAGTAGATCACTCTGCATCACAATCTCGTAAACAAGTCTAGTACAGGTGGCTAAATCAACTACTGATGGAATAAGAGAGTCGTTGTGGTAGCGTAATTAATCATTCCAGGTGACCCTATCTGCTGCGAGTTTGCGGTTTCCTTAATAAATGAATGTCCATTCTAATCAAACTTTGGACAAGAACACTTGATCTTCTAATTTGCTAATATTGTCTGTAATAATCTTTGTTTGACATGTAGTTGCGAACTAAATGAGAATTTACATAAATTGTTCATACTGTTTTTAAGAGTAATGGCAATAAGTTAAAAAATAAGGAGACATCTAGTATAAGATGTTTTTTCCTTGAAAGATATTTTAAAACGTAATTCTTAAAACTCAACGATAAGCAATTCAAACTCAATAAAATTTAAGATATGTACTACAATTTTCAAATTGATATTTCATTTAGAAAGGGTGTAATAGTATTTGTTTTACACATTTGCTAGGTCCTATGGTATTTTGCAAGTGACAATACAAATAATATTATATTAGTTTTAAGACCAAATTTCTTTTATAAATCTAATTTCAGTTATCTATTACTTAAAGAGTTTCTGAGTTATCGTATTCACAGACAGACAAAAAGGCAGACATAATGGTAAATATGTTTTTAGAACTATGGTGGTAGCTTCATATTCAGATAACAGCCTCCGGACAAGTGTGATCACTTTTGTCTAGTGGTTATGTTACGCGGGTTCGGTCCTTGGCAATTCAATCTCCACGGAACTCAGGGAAGTCTGAAACGCGGCAATTCGTCAAAATTTTGAGTTCGAATTTTTTGAAGCCTGCAATTCTATTTCTCTATACTTGGTATACGAGAATGTGGAAAGTAACATGGAGCTCTATTTGTGTAACAGAAATAATTTTTCTCTAACGTAAAGCATATTTCAAAATTTAAATCACTTTTACGTCAAAAGTAAACGTAATTATAATATAAAAATCAGGATGACAAGGAATAAAAAGTTGCATATTTTAAAGCATTTTTTAAATATTTCTTAATATCAAGAAAACCATGTGAAGCAACAGTAGACTTCTTATTTTCTAGTATTTCGAAGAACAGCTGTAGCATGTAAATTGGTTTCTCACAAATAAAATAACACACAAATGTTTGTCCCATATTGCAACAACTTTTCTTAACTTTTAAATTTAACTGCTGCCTATCGTATTTTCTAAATGTTTTTAGAAATAAATACATGTTCTTTTCTTAGAAATCCAGACGGAAAACTAAAAATAGTTAAATATGGAAGTGATATTGAATACTTCAAAATTTATTAAATCTCTTAATAATTACCATTACCATCATTGCTTCAATTATGAGAATGGAGATGAACATGAGAATTTACAACATTTAGCCTATTAATTATTATTAATAACAAAAATGTTTTTCTTGTTTGCAAGATATTAATATAAATGAAGAATTTTAGTAAAAATGCGTTTATTTTAAATTTTAACCAGATAATAAATAAAATAATTAAAAACTGTAAACATTAAATAAACTTAATTAAGACAATTTCTTACCACATTCCATTATGAATCTAGTGGATTATATAGGATTATTAAAATCAATAGGGCTCAAGATCTGAATAGTTAGATTTCGCCATATGCTTCAACATGAAAAAATGTTTTAAATTACGAAAAAAAAATATTTTAAATGTTTTAGTCAATGAAAAGACTACTAAAGTACTAAAAAGAGCACTAAATTTATCACCACCTTTGGCAACACTGAAATAGCTTATCTACTAATAAATTGATATTCAAAGATTCATTACTTGGCAAGTTTTCAGACGCATAAATTAGCTGTTCGGCCACCATTACAATGATAATTTGTATATTATAATGATACTGAATTATAGGCATGCAGTTATATCTATACTACTATTATAAATGTGAAAGTTTCGATGGATAGATGAATGTTTGTTAGTCAATCACGTCAGAACGGCTGAACGGAGTTGGATGCAATTTAGCGCAGAAGTAGATTATAGTCTGGAATAGGACATAGGCTACTATTTATTCCAGTTAATTGAATGGTTAATTTTTTATTAGTTAAAAACTAACTTTTTCGCCAAACATCTGAGGTCAAGTCCCGCCAAAAATGAATAAGGTTTTAGTTCCCCCCCCCGGGCTAACGTGACTAGGCTTAACATGTTTTCGACCGAATATTTCAAACGATTCTGTTTATTTTCCAAGTGTTTGATGCGTTTAAAATTAAACATTCTTAATTAATCGATCTTTCGGATTCATTCTGAAGTACTTTTAAATTAAAATAAAACATGACTATAGGAAAATGAAGATTTCTAATCTGCATTGTTTTACACCAACTGGCGTTGAAAATTCACGCATGTGCAGTGTGTTCTGATTGTTGACGACCGTGTTTTCATTTTAATTGAAAGTTTAAAAATTATGTGTATTAAACTGTTGTAGCTATCCCAATCTCGATAGAGAAATAAAATAGACCTGACTTGATTTTAAAGAAACATGGACTTGATTTGCTGTTTTGTTTTGCTTCAGGTATACTATGTAAATAAATTGTTTTTAGGTTAGTTGTGTGCTTTTGTAATTAAATTGTATTTATGTTAGTAATATATTTTTCGTATATGCTTATAGTTAAGTGTATCAATTTTTAGGTCAGTTTTAATTTTTCTTTATTTGTTATTATTTGATAGCTTTTCGAAATGCCCTGAAAAAGCAAATATAATCTTTCGAAACAGAGTAATAAAGCTCGGGCTATGAAAGTAACTAGAAGACCTGTTTGCAATTTTAGTGAGCACTTGCAGAAGATAGTTTTGTTGATGTTCATGAAGCAATGAAAATATCTTTGACAAAATGCTTTCTTTTTAATATTACAATGTATGAAATTTTGTCCTGATTAAATATCAGTTGATCTTTTAAAAGTACAAATAATTGAGTAATCCACAATATAAAATGACGGAAAAAATATCATACAAGTGTTATTTATTTTATCTTATAAAACTGTATTATCATATATATGTTCAGAAGGCTTTTGTATTGAGATATTCTGCATATTTAGGAAAAGTCATGTTTTTGGATTTAGCAAATATTTTTTGTTTTTGTTTTATTGTAAAGCAGCTTTCCTTTGTTTTAGGAATTATATATTAAGAAAACATTTCGTGGATTATATTAGGAAATGATTATGTTATAGTGTTTTCCTAATATAAACATCCATTTTCTTTAAATATCTATATGATCTTGTTGAAGTTGAATGGAATGCTAAATATACTGAATGATTATATCTACCATTCTGAGTTGATTCAAAAGCATTATATCGAGATATGAGGTATGTTTGTCAGTTCATATTAATATACGCTTGCTAATATTGTTATATAAATGTGATTCCTTGCATGGCGGTACTGTCATTCGAAGCAATTACATTTAAAATACATGGAAAAGAGCAGATAGAATTTTAATAATTAATTATTTTATTCAGAAAATAATAAAGGATATTTTTTTATATACTAGCATCTGTATACATTTAGGAAATGGATTGTAGAACAATTTTCTTCCTTCTTTTATGATTGTCGAAAATGTTACATATATTATTTTTGAAATACAAAAAGACAAACTACGGAGAGTTTCAACTATTCGTCATTGTTGAAAACTTGCTTCTGTAGATATTTGTGCATAACAATCATAAAAGTCAATCGAAAGGATAATTTTTTCGCTAAAAATGCAAAGAGCACCTGGTATCATGAGATATCAATCTTGATTTCCATAATAATTGTTCTACATCCAGCTACTTTATCTGTACTTTTTGGTTTCCAATACAGACCATGATATAGAATTAATTCCATATTTCATTTTGTTATATGATTGAATCAGAATGCAAGCTAAATATTCCTACCGTTAGTTGGCAAACATTTTTATTTAGATGAAATCCTTAAAGCGTATTTCCTATTTATTTATATGAAGATATAAGTGTATTTTACCTACAATAACTTCATGGTGTTGTTTTAATTTGCATAGATAAATTTTGAGTCTTTGCAGTGGCAATAATGGTTGAAGACGAAGTTTTCGTCTGCCAAAACTTTAATATAATCTAACGTTCCATTCAATGCATGAAATTCAAATCATATGAATTTAGAATATGCAAAATTATCCATCATAAGACCTACAGAATTATTGGAATGATTTAGGAAAAAATGTTATATTATATCAGAAGCACATTCTATTACAAGATAACTATAGAAACATTGAATTATTTCTGGTTTTAGAAAGCAATGCAATATAATACTAAAATTCATGAATTTAGATTAAATTAATTTCTTAAAGAATATTAATCAATATATCATATATTGTGTCATTATATCACTTTTCTTTCAGATTCAAATGCAAATCATTTAAATTAACTATACATTTTTAACTGGATACTTTGATGATTACTATTTCACTATACAGAGAGACATTTCATGAATTCCTGTTGATTCAGAATTCATTAAAGGTTTCACCTAATGCAACCGGATTTGTGTGTATATCTCACTCTGTTACTCGTATTAATCAAATTCTCTGCAGGTTATCCTCTGCATTACTAAAATCCATTACTCCAAACGCATCTGACCCTAATAGAATAAGGAATGTGATTGTAGATTTCTCCCCTGAAATATTTCTTAATTCTGTCTCGAGTAGAGTGTAAATGTATTTTATTATTTCGTAAGAACAAACATGTAGGCATTTTAATTAATCAAATTTAACTACAAAAGTATTATTTCTTGTAAAATTACTAATGAAGAATTCATGGTAAGAACTTCTATTAAACTTTAGAAATAAAGTACTTTTATTGAATAATTACTATATTTGAAACATTGTTTAAAAACAGGTTTTTAAGGGAAAAAATGGTTCTCTAAGTGTATATTTTGTCAAATATAATTATTGTAAAATATAAGAAATCCGTCATTTTATTTTTATGTTTGCACCTTCCACAGTGCTTATTAAAATATATGTTAAGGAAAAAATAGGAAATTGGTAATTATTATTACTAACAAAGCTTTTAAATGGGATATTATGAATACTATTAGTATGAATAATTACCAATAAATATTAATAGTAATCGAATAGTCGCTCTGATCATAATACGTACATTTCCTTCCAACTGACATATAGTCAAAAACATAATAAAACGAAATTATAAAAGAAATATTCATAAATGCATTACCTATTTAATATTGTCCTTGATTTTGTAGTTTGTTACCTTTGATTTTTTATGAGCCATGTTAGTATTCTTATACCGTTTATATATCAGTGAGTGGTTTTGGTTTTTCATTTTGCTGAAAATCACTTAAATTTATGCCTAACCTAATAAGAGTCACATGTAATCGAGATACATAAGTACGGTGTAATACTAAATTATATATTTACCTATTTGTTCCAAAAAATTTACCATGTAGAAATGTAGAATTAAGATTATTTAATATGTACTAGTACTTTTGTGCGTTTAAATTAATTTTTCAATCGCTTTAAAATTAATAATTTTATTTAAATTACGATTTATGAATTCTTAGAATTTTACAACTTTAACTGAACTTTTTCTTTTTTAGTTAACGTCCAACGTATTTTTCATATTAAAGAGGGCATACTCTAACAAAATGTATAACATTGTTATTTTAGAGCAAACATTTTGCATTGAATGACGACGCTAAAACACTTTCCTAGTCAAAAAATCCATGCTTAAAATACATGGTGTTCCTAGAGGAATATTATAAATTTGGAGACTGTTAAAAGAAAATTCAACACACAACACAATTCAATTCAATTTTATCTTTCATTGTAAATGAAAATAACGGTTGAAAACTTAAACTTAATAAATGAATAAATGTCTATTCTCATGAAAACTTAATCAATATTCAATATGAGTCCCTTCATCCATCCTACACTCTTTCAGTACGTTTCGTGGTACGCCTGAAAGGCTGCACATATGACTGTCTTCTATTCGTCAATGCCAGTTGGTCAAGATAGAACAAACATTTGCAATTTGTTGTATTTTTAAGTAAATTTGATTATATTCATGCACGTATACCTGCGCCCTTTCAAAACTTCATATAAGACATGCATAAAAAAATATGGGCTGAGTTATTGGAACGTCTCGATATCCTTCGTGTTTGAAGAAGGGGTCACTTTGAACATTTATAACTGTGCTGAATTTTAACTTTCAAATATTATTTTTGAAATCCAATGAACATAAAGGTTGTATTATTTTATCGTTTTTCTATTAACACCTCTGGAAACGTATAATGATTTATGAATGCAATGAGTTGTCGGCGAAATCATGAATAGTATTTTTTTTCTTCTGAACAAAGATTTAAAGTAACATAAATTCTGCTGTTTTTACGACTTCAAGTTAAGTATCTACAACTGCACTTTTCATTTGTGCAAAATTTTCATTAAGAATACATTTCTTGGAAACATTGTTATTTCAATCACCTATGCCCTTTTCAGTGGCAATAATTTTAAAAATCTGGAATAATAAATAGAAAATGATTGTTGCAGATTATTTTATCTTAAAGAATATTCATTATAAAAGACTAAGTTCCTTGCAATTGAGTTGATGGTTTCTGCTTTTTATGTTTTGTAGATTGAAGCATTACAGCTCAAAATTATATATATTTTTATATTACCCTAATGATTAGAAAATGCATTTCAATATATTCAGTGATTACTTTGAATCAGATTTCTTCTTTTTATCCCTTATCACAGGTAAATTTAATTTGGAAACGTAGTTGATACAATCGCAATATGTAAATTTAGCCTATGGTTCTAATTCTGCATATACCTATTCCCTAATAGATATTATCTTTGATTAGCTCTCAATATGTTTCAAGCCTCAGTTATTCCCTGAGTCCCTGGAATTAATCATGTTTATTCCGCAACTACAGATCACGACACTAAGATTTATGTGTCTGCCCTGGATCAGCCATTTTCAGTGAAGTATGCTGTCATCTAGCATTCTGTGTTCAGAATTCTAGAATGTTCAGTAATAGATTTGGTAATAAAGTCAGACAGTAATTAAGCAGGCTGCGAATCAAATAAACTTATACATTTCTCTAAAATTGTAGCATTCATTAATGGCCATACATGTCTGGTTTCAGATATGCTATATTATAAATTTCATATATTCATTTAAATAAATTTTATTATATTAAACTTTTATTTCTGAAAGACTTATGCTTCAATAATAATTTTTGCTTGAACAGACATATTCATCTACAATAAACTAACCCCATTTTATTAGTTAATTATCGGTAGAAAATAATGATGGAATGTAAATCTTAAATTATTTAGATATAATAAATAAATAATTAAAAATTAAGATTACCTGTCTATGTTTATTCAATACAGTCATTTACACTGTGTTGGCCTCATAAAGGAATTTTTTATTGCGATTACAGAATTCTAGTATGGGATTTGAATTTCACAAGTAATCGTGCATTCTGAAGTATAAGATAAGTTCAAATTAAATTTCATTTATTTTAATGTTGTTATAGTCAAATGTATTACAAAAATACAGAAACAATCAATGTTTCATATTGCCCCTCTTTCTCATGTGTCGTACTGACCGTCCTAATTTCAAAATTAGTCATTAATATGTATTTGATATCTATAATTAAATATGTGCTTATCAGCTTTATTCCAATAATATAATACTTCATTAGCATAAAAATCTATTATTTGCAGAGATCATCTATTTGTAAAATCGAGTTTTGCATTATAATCAGCATATATATAAATTTTGCTGTAAAGCAATATATGCATTTTGCAGTAATGATATTCATTTTATTCCATCTCTTCTATAAAAGAAAAAAATGGGTATTATTTGGTGCGTAATGGCAAAGTCTTATAAATTAACGAATGTGGACATAACTGACGGTAGATTTATGAATCGCTCAAATGTCTGATATAATAGAGATATGGTATACAAGTAATAAAGAAAGTTTCATTTTCTTAGCTCATACCCAAATTCAATTACTGATAAAAATGAAATCGCAAAATGCTGTTTAAGCTTCTGGAATGCTGCAGGTCCTTTGATCTTTCATAAACATTTCATTTAATATTTACAAAATAAAGCTAACGCTAAAAAATCAGTATTTATGAAGCATTGTTTTATTTAAAGTTTATTGAAGCATTGTTTATACATACAGCACTAAAAGCATTAAAAGATGATGCATCCGAATCATTACTGATAATATGTATAAAAATGCAATTGTATAAATTTGTAAATTAGTGTAAATTATCAAAAAAATTAAAATGAAATGACTCCAGCTTGATGATTTTATCAAAGTTTACTCCGGTTGGTGATACAAACTATGAATTTATCTGGCCTCCATTTCTTTGATCTCTCGTGTCCCCAATATCTAATGAAATTTACAAGTTACTAGAAATAAAAAAAAAAAGTTTTAGACATGAATTTCAGTAGAAAAACCACGCTATAATAAAAATAAACAAGTTAATATTTAGAAGAAAATATCCATGACAATTGAGTTTTTTCATCGTCCATCATACGTTTTCGTCGTCTATCAATCGTTTTTACAGATTTTAACATAATTTCACTTTTTAATTCTAAGTGTTCCAATGTAACGAATGTGTAGACAAATTACTGCTTAGACAAAAAGAATCCAATCTGATAAATTTTATCTAGATTCACCTCTACAAAAGAATGCAGTCAAGGATTTTTTTTTTCAGTTCAAGAAAATTGATCCTTCGCTATCCAAATACTTAACAAAATTGAGAAATTCTAATATAAAAAATAAGTATCAGTAGGGTTAAAATATAAAGATTCAAATCCATTAAAAGCCACATAGTGATACAGAAGAACATACTCATATCAAGAAAAAAATCTCCGTGCTTTATCGTGTTCCTTTCGCCGTTCATCATAGTATTTGCCAAAACTTTAGGGGTAATTGGTTTGCTTTCTAAAAGTTTCAAACTAAATGGCAAGACGAAACAGACGTGTACTTATTAACCTTTGCGTCAAACTGTACCTCAGGGAACGAGTGTAATATTAAAAAACGGCAGTGAAAGGGCTGTTTATGCCACTTGAAGGTGCACAGACAAGGCAAAATGCGCTTTTCTCCATAAATGAAGAAGATATATTCGGGATATAAAGATGGATAAAGATGTATTGAAGTATTCACTACAGCAGTTTCTTTTTTATTAGATGCAAATTTAAAGAGCTTTTAATATCACTTTCCTTTGATATATTGATATGTCTTTAAATAAATAATAAATATACATATTCAGAAAGTCTTGTTATATGTTATATGCGTCTAGTAATTTATAAAGTATGAGCTGTAAAGCTATGAATATTTTAAATTATACGTGCGATGGTGGGATAGATTAAATCACCTTTTGTGATAAATATTCACTTCCATAAAGGCGAGCGTGCATTAAAATATTTAATTATATGAAATGGCATACAATACCAGAATTCCACTTTAATAATATTATGTATTACCTGGAAGTGCCTTGATAAAGCATGTGAAGAAATTTTAAATGAAAACTGTTGCAGCTTGTTTATAACTAATTCATAAAATTCATTCATTTTAAGAAGGATTATATATCTAGGAATTATATGTTTAAAACATATCCTACACATTGAAGAAATGACAATGATTTAATTGTGAATGAAAAAAAAGCAATCAATTAAAAAAATATTTTCAATAATTTATTTATTTATTATATGTAGTTTAAACAACAGTCATAATAAAAGAATGTTTAAGTAATAGGTTCGATAGAATGCTTAAATAATTCGTTGAATAAATGAAGAATGCTCAATAATATTTAATAAATGAAGAATGTAATTCCTATATCCATTTCCTATTTAAAAATATCAGCATAAAATTTTTATATTGGTTTAAAATATCGATATTTAAAAGGTTGCATTTTCTTTTATTGTACTATTTTATATAATTGTAATATGATATAATTTTTTGCAATAATCAATAACATTAATGTGTGTAACTCTATTAATAATGAAGAGTGTGGGATATGGTTGTTCTTATGTATGTTTGTGTATTTGCGCTCTATAAACCACATCATTTAACTTAGATTTAACAAGTTAAGTATAAATATAAAAAATAATAATAAAAAATCTTTCTCTAATTTAAAAAAAAAATGAAAAAACAAACTATTGTAACGGGGCATATGACAACGGTTTTAATAGCATATAAAAGCATAGAGTTATTTTGATATATTTATTGTAAGTACGTTTACAAAGGCTTTAATAAAACTACTTTAGTAAATTTCAGTGTGAGAAGTCTTGATAGTTCAATTAAAACTACTTTAGTGAATTTCAATGCAATTAAAATAAAGCTCTTGTTAGTAAGTACTCTTGGTAGAACAAATAAAACTTTTTTAGCAAATTTCAATGTTAGTACTAATGGTAGCTCAAATAAAACTATTTTAGTAAATGTCTCTTGATAGCTCAAAGAATATTAACCCGTATCATTTCTCAACAATTATTTTCCAACATTTCGACTGTTGGCCACAGCACTTTTAATCCTAAATTTGAGTAAAGAAATATATAATCAACTGGCATTACAAGTACTATGTCTTTTATGACAAACTTTTTTTTATACTTTTTTGACATTATTTTTTAAAATTGACATTGAAAATTAATGGATTATTTGAATTTCTGAAATTTCTGAACATTTTCAGCTTATCTTGACGCAGTTTCGATAACAATCAATCACACTTTCTATATTAGCTAGTCTATTTGTTGAGCTAATATATATATATATATATATATATATATATAAAGCTAATAATTTAAATTATATATATATAATTTATTAAGTTATTTTTAATAATTGCTGGATGTTATTTACTAAATAAATATTTTTACATACACCAAAATCCTCGATGAACTTTTTCCCTTCCTTAATTTTAAATTTCGCATCTACATTTATTAAAGCTTGCTTACGGCGTCTTTCTGTGATTATTCCAAAAACCTATTGTATAAAACTGAATTTTATACAATTTTATAATTTAAGAATTTTTCATTTTAGTAATATCAATTTAAACACTGCGCAATTATTATTGAATTTTGACAATTTTTGAAGACACTTTTTTTTTTGCTTAATCCTTAACAATAGTTTCAATGTTCTCATCAAATAATTTACCGTGTAATTTTCTTCAATTGTGAATGTTAAGGAGGACGATTTTAGTCCATTATATCCAAAGTTTAAATATTGAATCAGAAAGAAAATAATAAATAAAAGAAAGCGTACACTTTGATATTAGATTACCCAAACAGTTATAATTTTAATGACATCATGATGTCATGGAATTCAACACCAATAGAAAGATGCATGTACACAATAAACCGAAGAGGTGACAATTGATTTCACTTTTCTTCAATATCTTTTACAATTTGATGTTTAATTTCTTTTTACTTGATGTTAAAAATAATTATTTAATTATTAGTCAAAAAAGGAAAACTCACGAATCGAGTCATAACCAATTATTCAATAAAATTAAATATAACTAACATTTTGGGGCTCCAGATGGTGATTAATGACCATAATCGCTAAAAATGTCACCATAAAGATTAAGGTATAGAAATAATTTCATATAAGGAGTTGCCTAGACAAAACTGCTTTTCTTAGCCGTTTCGTTTACCAAAAGGATGTAAAGATTCTGGTTCAAAAGAGTTATCTCATCAAATAATAAACATGAAATAAACTGAACTTCAAAACTTTCACAATCATTCATTATCACAGCTGTCATTTAATAACTCATTTTAATGTAAATGAGGACTACCTTGATGTGTAAATAAAGATTTTGAATATTTAATTAGGGTCATTTAGAGAAATACTGTTTTTTAGTGCGTTAATTTTTATAAGAAGAAATCCTATTAGTAAATTACATCATGTGATATGGATCATAAAAATTGCTCAAAACCCTTCATACGTCAGTTTATTTAAGTTTAAATTACTAAAACCTGCCTAATAATTATTTTTGTATAGTTCATGCTCATTAAGGAAGGATTTTCAAAGTCCTGATTGGATTTTAAGTAAAAATAATTTGAAAATACTTTTTCTTCATTTGAATCATCTTATTGCTCAAATACCGTTTTACCACAAATTTAAAATGGAAAAGTAAACGCTATCAGTTTAATCACCCTACAAGTACTTTCATTAGTTAAAAAAATATTTAAAACATATTGGAGTTTCTTAGAGTAACTTATATAATTTAAATACTTATAGCAGCTTAAATTAAATGTATATTGAATGCATACCTATGCTCGTTGCGAAAATAGTAGATTAACATTTTTTCAACATTATCACTTTTGTATGCTTAAAAAAAATTAAAAAATAAGATTAACATTGACACATAAAAGTTACGATTTTTTGAAATAGAGATTCCGCTCGAAAAATATCTAGGAACTTCCGAATTACATTAATAAAAGGGCATTTGCGCCTTAAAAATATTATTGTACAATAGTCGCGGGATATTTGTTATATTCGGATCTTTGAATCTGCAACCTTCCATCCACGAAAACTGAAGCTCTGTCATGAGGCTATTATTTTTGCCAAACTTTGAAATGAAAATCTGCAGTCGAAATGATTTTTTTTTCTTACATTTATTAGAGAAAAAATAATTTAAAAAAACGACACAGAAAGCAAAGGAAAACACTCGAGTTACAACTTTTTTATGTAACTGTCACTAACAAGGATAACAATTTCGGCATTTGATTGAATAAATAAAAGAAAGCTATGATCACTGTTATAAAGCAGCGAATCAACTAGAAAAAAATCAGAAGAAAATATTCTTGACACTTTGGGGGGATACGTAAGAAATAGAGATAACTTCAGTTTCTCTTAACCTTACAAATCTGTGAGAAAAGAAATTCCTCATCGAATACTTATCATGAAATAAATTGGATCGTAGATTCTGATAAGATCTTGAGAAAAGTTTGCTTTCTTTGTGGTCCAATCAATGAAACCGAACAAGGAATACTTGATGCACAAGATAACTGTGTAATACAATGGTTTCTAGTTCGTGTTTGAAAGAAAAAAACAACTAATATTATATTTATTTTTTGGGGATTGAAATTTTTTACTGAAAAGAAATTGTTCTACAATATTTTCTCTTTATTATTAATAATAATTTAAATGGAAGTACGAAGTACTGATTTGCAGAATTATAATTTCTTTAATGAGAGAAAATTTTCACCATAAATTAAAATATTGGGCTATTATTTGTTTTAGTTTAACGATTAAAAATTATAAACTTCAATCCAATTTTCACATTTTAATTTTCAATTTAATTTTAAAATTTGGCAAGTGATAACTTCCTTCATTACCATTCTTCTAATAAGTAATTTAATTTATTTACTATCTAATATTTGTAAATTGATGCATCTGTAAAAATTCTCTATCTTTTATTTTCAATATATGAAAATGATTAACATCCTTTTTGATATTGTAATTAGTTATTTCATGAAAAAAATCATCTAAAAGATTATAAAATTCTTATATAAAATTATTTGACTATCGTAGTCATTTGTTTGAATCTTTAATTTTTTTAAATTGACTTCTACATAATTAATAGGTCGTTATATAAATAAATAAATAAATATTGTAATAACAATGTCGAAATAAAAAAATTTAAAAAAAACTAACTCGGTTAAAATTAAAATAACTTTATTCTAAATCTATAATTTGAAATTATTTGTATAATTATGGCTGCTGTAAATGTCTTTATGATTAATTTAGTGGGCTAATCAGATGATTGTCGAATGCCTTCAATAAGTAATAAATGTATGTAATGATATCTTAATTCTAATTTCAATTTAATTAATTTCCAAGATTTATCTTAATTTAGCCCATAATAACTTCATTCTAAAAGAATTATCTTATTTATTGATCCAATTCCACTTTCGGTTTAATTAATTCCTCTGTAAAACTCTGCGGCATCAAATGACGTATTAAATGATCCATCTACGTATCAAATGAAAGTGATACTTTTGCCCTTGCCAGAGGTCATCATATTATTCCATCGCGCGTGGCTGGAAATCCTATGTTATATAAAACTAGTGATCATTTATTTCGTTTCTTTTGCCTTCTTTACTTCTGCTTTTGTATCACTCTGTGCGTTCTTGTAAATAAATCATGTTTGTCTCTCTGGAGAGAAGAGAGAGAATAAAACGAAATTAAAAATCCAAAGCGTCTTCTATGTCTTCCGACAGGTTCCGAAATCCATTATATGTATATAAATTTTAAAGAAAACTTGAGGAAAGATGACGAGATCATCAACTTACCCCAGTCATCTTGTCCCAATTGGAAAAAATTAAGATTATTTTTGTTTTCGTAGAATTAACAAGAATAAGATATAAATAGTGATTATTAAAATTAAATTATTTGAAGCAATCAAGTATAAAAGAGAATAATTAATTAAATTCCAGATAGTTAGCGAAGTTATTCGCTTGAGACATGGTCAATAACATATTGGCGACCGCTAGCAGTATCCGTAAGAAGAAAACATTAAGGTAATATCAGCATCAATTAAATTTTTCATTTTGCCTCATTTGACAACTTGCCACAGTTCCTCCTACTACAATTAATTTTTGAAATTACTTGTGTAATTTCTGTGTGTTAGTTTTTAATAAATTGAGAATATTCTGAAAGATGACATCGAATAAAATTAATAATAAATTGATACAAAAATAATGCCTAAAAGGGTCAAAATGATTTGGATTGAAAAGGATAATTCCCTTCAACAATTAGACATGAAAAATTCAGAATGTGTAACATGCAAGCAAATATTTCTTAAATAAGCAATATCAATAAGTTTAATATGAAATAATGGTCTTATATAAAATATAATAATGAAAAATAACATAAAAGCAAATAGAAAGGAAAACATGGCTCTCATAACAAAAGAGACTTCTCAATAAATAAATAAACATAAAGTATTTAATTTTTTTCAACAATAAGTATCAAATATACAACATACCACACACACTTAATAAATTATCAGGATTATTATATTCTAGCCTCAAAAGGCGCCTTCAAAAGGTTTCTAAATATTTTGAAATAAATAAAGAATAAGTTCTTTGATTTTTATAAAATAGGACTTCCAATTTTGGATAAGAAAATATAAAATATTTCATATCAGAATACTAAAATAAAAAATATAGAGTATTAGAATAATTAAAAATTTAAATAAAAATTCCATATCTAAAAAAAAAATTAACGAAATTATTTTTGTGGCACCTCAAACAAACCATAATCCCTTGAAAAAAATTTCGGGCAAATTATAAACACTTTTAAAATAATAAAGAAAATACTTTTGAAAATATTAAGACTAAGGGAACAATATCTGTTCTAAGAAATTAGTGGGCTGCGAATTAAAGAGATTCCAGTGCGACTGAAATTTCAATTAATGGTTCTTCAAGTAGCATGAAATGATTAAGTCATTTTCAGAATATTATGAAATATAATTCCATATAAGTAGTAAATTGTCTACCAATTTTTAATTAAAATTTAAGATCCCCTCAGTAATAACGGATTAGTGGGGATATTTCAGATCTGTATTTAGCTTGTGGTGAAGCTTTATAAGCCAGATAACAGCTCCGGAAACGAGTAATTACTTTTGTCTTGTGGTCTTGTTATTAGGCTACGAACCCAAACATTACAAGTTCGATCTTCGCTTATAACCAATCGCTACAAGCTTCAAACACTTGTACACGTAAAATATCAAATAAGTGTAAAATTTTTCTAAAGACAAAATAATAACTTTTATTCCTCATGTATTTTTTAATATTTCATACATTTC
Source organism: Argiope bruennichi (assembly GCF_947563725.1). Taxonomy (NCBI): domain Eukaryota; kingdom Metazoa; phylum Arthropoda; class Arachnida; order Araneae; family Araneidae; genus Argiope; species Argiope bruennichi. The sequence continues at coordinate 63,971,610 of NC_079153.1, read as the reverse complement.
TGACAAGTAGAGAAAACATTTATCTAACAAATCATCACTAATTGGACCCCTCCTCTCAAAATAAAATTATTGGCACGTTTTATGTCATGTTCCCAAAAACAAATTTCACATCAATTGATATTTAAATATTCATTTAAGTGGTTTTAGTATCCATTGATGCTTGCAAACCTAGTGTTTTCACTCCAATTTCAATTTCATCAAAAATTTGTTTCAGTACAATTCAGTAGGTTTTGAGGCTTAAAATTCCAACATACTCAACACTTAATGAACAGCTAAGCCATTACAAAAATATTCTTTCATCTGTTTTAAAACTTTTGACTGTACTACTTTAAAAATATGTTTAACAGCATTATTACATGTTTCTGAAAATGAAAAATTGTGAGGTGTTTCTAGAGTTTAGAGCATTAATTTGAGTTGTTAAGGGGAAAAAATGTGAGAAGTTTTGAAATGCCGTTAATTATATCTTTAGAGGCATCCATATTTGAATGTAAAAATGCTTAAAGTAAATTGAGATAATTCTTACGAAAAGAAGGATTATACTATATTCTAGAAATAAACATCCTATTCACACTCCAGTTTAAAAATATAACATTCTCCTACAATTTCCAGAAAAAAATAATATATTTTCACTTAAACTTATACCCTTTCATGTTTAACTTGCTTTTATAAACAAATGTTTAATTTCACAATTAGAGGATAAATTTAAAGACTGGCTTATTTTTAATTTATAAACTCAATAAAATTACTTACATTAAAAGTCGTATTTTGACAAGGGTTTTTTTAAAATTTATTTCATGAAGATTAATTCCACTTTTCGGCTTTCATATATATACATACGGGCACGAACTGTCATTGAATAAGTAAGTTAACTTCTAAGTGCCACATTTCGGATTACATGACGCATCTTCTACTGGAATAAGTTTGTGTATGTGCAGATATTGACTATTTTGCAATTAAACACACAAACCCAGAACCCTCTTTTAGTATAATTCATATCACATGCGATTGTAGCACTGATACGGTTATTCTATGCTGATTCTTAAGCGTGTGATGCACTTATTTTATGGTTATTATGTTTTTCATAAATTTCATCAAAATCGAACTGTACGGAACTATTTCTTTCCATGGAACTTCCTTAAAGCAGTTGTAACATTCATGTTCCAATATTATTTTTACAAATTGAATATTTTCTATATAATAATTTGATCATCTTTACAATCATGAATAGATTAACATAAAATTATATTTCAAAATTGAGCAATTAGATCTTTAATGTAGTTCCCAAAAATATTTTTTTTCCTTTAAAATATATTCTTTTTTTTTTTTTTTTTGACTGACTTTAGTAGAGCAAATCGGGGTACACCGATACATTTCAAAATTGACACAGTTTCTAAATTTTGAAGATTAAAATGGCTTAAGATGCTTAAATTACTTCTCAAATTTGTTGTTGTAATCATCTTCTATATATTTCTGTCATCTTGAACTAAGGGTTCTTTTACTAAGGAAACAAACCAAGGTATATTATTCTCCCTTTAAATCGGGTTAAGTTGATGCAATAAGAAAAACATGTTGTCTATATTTTATTCTCATTTTATGACCGAGGTTCGATGGTAATCAAATATTCGTTTAATAAATGTGAAATATAATACATTATTTGAGATTGCTACTGTTTATTAAATCAACATTAGCAATAATTCCCAAAAAATTTACATTCATGTCATCGAATTCTCACTACAGAGGAAATTTTATAATAATTTTTGAAATATCATGAAATTATATAATATAAATGTCAACATTTATTTCATTTAACTAATTTAAATACAATCAATTTTATTTTTAAGTTTCAGAAATGTAAAATGCGAATTTTCAGCATTCACTATTTTTTTTCACATTTTATTGCTTAATTTAAAAAAAAAATTAGGATATATTTCCTTACTTGCAAGAAAGGATTTGATACATAATTTCTGAATCATATGCATAATAAATAAAAAAAAAATAAAAAAATGGAAATTCTATTAAAATAAATCTTTCTCCTCGCAATTGAAAAGAGCGTATTGTCTGGGAAAAACCTATTCTTCATTAAAATTCGAAGTGTATTCGAAAAAATAATATATATTTATTGAAATTTCGATCTACATATTTATTATATAAAAAGTGTCTGAGATTTTCTACAAAATCTGGAAGAAATAAACATTTAATTTAGAAAAAAAATTGGATAATGCATATCTCATAAAATGTGTAGTTTTGAATATGAGAATATTTATAAATGAAAACAAACAACAGAAGTCAACAGAAAGCTGATACAAAGAAAAATCGTGCACATTTACTTATATCCGAAAAAAATATTCAGAAAAATAGGGAAGAAAAATTAATTTGCTTGAGATATCAAAACTATCGTTATTTATTACTAAATTCGAATAAAATAAGTATTTGATAAATTTGGAATGAATATCTAGATATAAGATACGCTTTCGGAGAAATTGATGCATTACAGTGAACATTTTTGTACCAACTATAAAAATTTATTTTATCGATTTTTGTATTTTGCAAATCAGAAAGTTTGGAATAAATCTATCGTTAAAAAAAATTAAAGGGAAAAATATATGTTCTGATTAAATTAATAAATTTCAATAAGCTGAATTACTCTTCAATTTTATAATACATTTTATACCTTTTATATATACATTTTCGTGCCATTATTCTACCAATTAATTTTTATTTTCTATTTTACCAAAAACATGCAAAGTATATTCGCTAATTTTAGTTAAATCAAGCAGTTACTAAAGTTAGTTGTGACAGTAGTTGCCTTAATTGTAATCTATATTTCTATGTTATAATATTTTAACAAAAAGAAGTTGTAATATTTGATTCGAATTACTAATTATAAAATGAGTCTATTTCCACGCCGCAAGATTCTCTGTCTTTCATTTCATATGAATCAGGTAAGAAAATTTAAAATATATTAAATAGTTTAAATAAGCTGTTCTTTTGTATCCTAGGCTCATGTAATAGTTCACTAATCATTTACTTCCTGAAATATTTTTAACTTGAATGCTGCGGCACACAATGGATTGTCATTTATGATACTGGAAGTTTTAAAGTGTCAAGATATCCAAAATTAGAAATAAGCAAATTATTAAAAAATCATATGATATTAGATTTGCATTAAAAATGAGAAAACTATGATTCTCAATTTAATAATTATTAAGTCATGCAATATAATTTTGAAATTTATTTTATAGGTTTTTTTTCATTTGAATAAATATTCAAATATTTATAAAGCTTGTCGTTCCAGAATCAACAATAAACTTCAAATGATTTATATACTGAAAAAAAAAATCATGATAGAATTTGAACAAATAAAAGTGATAGATTTTTATAACAGACCCATTTTTAAGCGTACTTTGTACTATAATTATAATAGTGGTATAGTATAAATAAAGCAGTATTGTAACTATCTAATTACATGGAAACATGTGTATTACTTTCCAAAATAAATATTTTCAGGCGATGAATATGCGATATTAGAAACTACTGCAAGATATTCCATATCCATCATCTTAAAATAACCTCATGATATCTAAAATAAACATATGTCATAATTAAAGTTCCACATTCAAATGGTCATAAAAGGAGAACTATAGGATGAAATGTTATCAAACTTGGTAATAGTTTAAAGGAGGTCATGCGAATTTCTTTTCTGCGCACACGCAAGCATGCACATACGCAGACACCCCCACTCCATATATATATATATATATATATATATATATATATATATATATATATATATATATATATATATATATATATATATCCAATTGCAATCTCTCCGTAAAATGTGATATTCTTTAGAAGTCTAATTTGCCAAGTTATTACGAGATTCAACAATTGGATTTTTGTAGAAGTTTACTCTAAATATATTGACCTTAGTCTTAGACGTGCTAAACTTTTTACTGAATTGCGACATTTTAAAAGTCTTTCTCAATTTTAAGTTATTTATTCATGATGAAAATGTTTGACTTGCAATGAATACCCATCTGACAGATTTATGTTAAACGATTTATTCAATAAAGCGTCAACTGCCAAACAGATTCATGCGTATTGTTTTTGTCATGAATATTTTCATATATTGTCACTATTCACCTAATATATATTTTTTTTTTTACGATATTGCAATTTTTTTTGGTATGTGTTTGTGGTTAGATATATGGTGTCGCTTAAAACTATATCAAATTAAAATGTCTATTCTCATTATACATTACATTATCGTTATATTATTTACATTTTCAAAAGAAAAATTCAAAGAAATTGTAATTTCCTATTCCATTACAAAAAATAGCTAAAAATATGATAAACGATAGCTAAAAATATGATAAACGATAGCTAAAAATATGATAAACGATAGCTAAAAATATGATAAACGATAGCTAAAAATATGATAATTTTCAATTAATTACAAGGTTTTTATTGTCAATGATATTCTATGTATTTTCAAAAATAGATAATAATTTTCGACAAATAATTTAACAAGTTAAATTTTAATATTTTTCTCGCTTTCATACATTAAAAACATCTAGAATTTCCTTTTTTCATATATATTTATTTACTTCATTTATATCAATATAAGAAAGTTTTGATAGTTATGAAATGTTTTTAGAAAAGTTATTGTTTTCTCAAAAAATATTATACATTCTTAATTCTTAAATAATTTTGAAGGTCTAATTGGTTATATAAGGAAAAGATCAATCCTTTCCGACTATTCGAAAACTAATTTATTCTCATAACAAATTTGCATAAATATATTATAATGTTTTACAAAAAATGCAGAAATTCAAACTTTACAATGGAATTATTATACATTTCTTTACTTGCCTGATTGTGATTACTAACAACGGTATTTTTCATTAATGATTTAAATGAAGTTTTATTCTATTAAATTAAAGATAATTATTTCACATCATTGCATTTTTGTATAAGGTAAAATTATTTAATACTGGTTACTTTATTCAGATATCAAAAGCTCTCTCAAGCATTGAGTAATGTCCAGATTTACGTTCAGATTAAAGGGAAAAAGATAAAGAAAACCAGTAAAAATATCGATACGTCAAAATATTTTATCAGAGCAGAAGTTTTGATGCATTCACAGACAGAACAGTACTTACGTCACTCCAACAAAAGGCATAAAACAACAGTAATTCCGAAACAGAACTGACCAACAATAATGCTTTGCGTTGCAGAATGTATGCCAAGCCTTCATCCCCTCGAGGTTCTGCAGAAGGGTACCGGGGTAAGTCTAATAAGATATGACCACTATGTGCCACCTAATGACGTGGAAGGAATGTCCATTAGGTCGGAAACTTCATCTGATCCACGTTTTTCTGTTCGAACAGCCTACAGCAACAAGGCGCCGAAGGAAGAAATATATTTGGTTATCGGGAATTAGATGGACAAGATTTATTATGTTTCGATCTAGACTGCAAATGATTAATGCAGAGGCCTTGCTAACAAAAAATAAATAAATTATTAAATATATAACAAGCTGATCAAGATGGGCTTTTTCAGGAAATTTTGTAGAATAACTCTCAATAATTGAATGGATTATAGAATAAATGTTTACCAGGATTGCAGATTCAGTATTTCTTAATAAATTAAGGTTTTAGTACTAATTTTTAATTTTTATATGCATTTAATTAATTTTGTTGACTTCTTCAACAATATCAGACTGTTTTCAACATTATATAATAATTAGGTGATGATAAAAACTTCTGACTGACCTTTAATGAGTTGATTTAATATTTATTAATTGTACCTAATCAAGTAATGTGCATGACTGTATTTTCTAAAATTTGCATATAAATATTAAATATTGACATTTTTTTATTGAAATAAAGTCATAATTCAACTTTTACATAAAAATATCTCAATTTTATAGATTTAAAACGTTTTTTTAATTTTTAAAATTCATGTGAGTTTAAAATTAGGTTTGCAATTTTTTGAAATTTCAACAGATTTTGATTTCAATAATAAAAAAGAAATTGTAAATATCAAATTAATTTTTATGGTTATCAACCATGTATTTTCAAAATGTTTCATTAATCAAATGTTATTTTGATTAAAAAACAATCCTTTTTTTTAAAATTAACTTAGCTCTCGAAATTCTTCTTATACTTGACTTCACTGATCGAAACAGATTTGCTAAACAGCTCCAAATGAAATTAAATTGAAACTATTTTTTAGAATAAAAAGGAACAAAATGATAATACTTCAATATACTGATTCAATATACTGACAGGTCTGGAATTGTTTTCCTTTACTCCTAATCAACTAGCTTTTGTTTATATGTTGGGACAGATATAGATTAAAAAGTCTTTGTTTTATTTTGAGAACACGTGACACAGAAACACTCTTGAAATAAATGCAATTATCTGAAACACCTCATGTTCTTTCTCCTCTATCCATAAATGCTTTATTATACGTGTCAGGACTACTGAAATTGGTCGGTTACGAATAAATATTTAGGATAATTTACAAAAACAAAGAAAAATTTCAATTCAATTCCTTCATTTATTTTATGAAATCATAAAATTAAGAAATTTAATCCATGCATTTTTCAAAATTTAATCTCCTTTCACCTTCTCTGTAATTAATTACAAAGATTTGCACGAAATAGATATTTTCAAGGTATTTTAAAGAAATGCTTTATGTATGATAAGGGCCAACATTTTGTTTTGTTAGTTTAATTGCTCGATTTTGCCCTTTGTTGCATTTTATTAAAGTTTCAAAACTATGTCTCAAATATTTCAGAAGCTATTTACGTTTTCATTTATTTCGACAAATTCCAAAAGAAAATCCGAATGAATTCCAAAGAGCTGACTATCCATGTTAGGTTTTAAATCATCCTTTTAACAAAAACAAAAGCCCCCCCCCCAAAAAAAAACCTTCTAAAGTGATTATATTATTTAAAAAAATACCTTTTACTTTTTTTTGTACTTGTTTATCATAGAGCATATGATAAAACTCAATATACGATTAGCATTTAACGGCCTACAGTGTGAAAGAGAGAGATAAGATAGATCGTGGTGTTGCAAATGTTTCGCATTTTTACTACACAAAACAAGAGAAATATTGTATGAACTGTAATGTAAGTTGCAGTTTCAAATCCAGGCATCAATTTCGAGCAATGTATTTTAGTGAATAGAGAAATATAATTTTAAGCAAAAATATTGATATCTGAAAAATTGGTAGAGAATTTTAGAAAAGTACATTTAAAAAAATAAATTTCAACTAAAAGTACAGATGAATTTTTTTTTTTTTTCATTTTAAGGATATTTTATGTGAGTGTTGAAATACAATAATATCAAAACATGCTCAAGGTAACATAAAAAATCGAAAATGTATAATGTATTGACATAAGAGTAAATGCCTTAAAATTAGTAGAAATTATTTTTTTCTCTGAACTTTTCAAAGAATACTGAAAACAAAAATCGTTTCTTAAAAACATTCTACATGAAACATGAAAATTAGGACAAATCCATAAAGTGAAATAAATATGTGTAACTAAATTGCTGGTAATTTTGTATATGGAATATGTATCTAAAACATTCGATATCGGCATCATTTTCTATTTAGTGGAATACTTTTGAAGAAACTTATACTCAAGAGAAATGAAGAGAAGTGTTTGAAATTCAAATATAACTACTATTTCAAGTACAATTAATATCAAATATTAAAAACATGTCAGAATTTAAATAAATATCTGTACTTGGAACGAAACATACATAAATTGTAAAAGAATGATGGTCCATTTCCTGTAGAAATTAATCAAAATACATTTTATTAAGTAGCTTCATTTATCGAAAAAATTTGTTTTCGTCCAGTTGTTTTTTTGATTTTGGTGTTATAATTGGTTACTTGTACTTCATTTGCTTCATGTCATCTGAAGAGTAAAATCGTAAAAACGCATTAAAGATATTTCTTTCGTTAATCGATGAATTAATTATGATTCCTTCATTTTCAAAAGAGAAATTTAGTTTTCATTATACTAAAGTATTTCTTCTTAATTTAATAATCTTTTGTTTATTAGATTTCAACTCCTTTAAGACACAGAATTAATCAAACTTTTTGAAGGATTAATTTGATTAATTCCGAATTGGAATAATCTTGTGATGTTTCTAAAATGGTACAACATCAAACTTGAGACTATTCTTAGGTCACAAGATTCAGATTCCATTCAAAACACTTTCGTGATTGTAATAACAATTGAATTTGAAAGACCCGTGTTCTCCTTTTAATAAAAATCATTTATTCAGTTTAAAAAGAAACTGAATAAAAGTATAAAACTTTGACCTTCCTTTTGCTTAAACCCAAGTTTTTTAATCGCCTTTATAATTACAAAATACACATTTTGTTGTAATTTATTATGCTAAATATTACAATATTTTAATAAATTACATATTTATGGCAAAAAATCTATTACCAAACCCAAAAAAACTAAATAATTATATTTCATTGAAATATATTTCAATAAATCTATACAATTATTTTCTATGTTGAAATCAAATTATTCGTTCATACTTAACCAACAAATACCTTTTAATAATGCATTGTTATTTTATTTTAGCATATTTATTTTAGCTGATATACATATCATAGCATATTTCTACTTTTTTTTCTTTTCACTAAAACGAACATATATTGAATGAACTTAGACTGAATTTTTGTCTCATATTTTTAAAGATTGAGAATAAGATTCAGAAGTGTTTTTATGCCGTTTGTAAAAAAAGTTTGAAATCGATTCTTGCTTAAGAATGGCACATTAATCAAACAAAATTATAAAAGGAAATGAATGATTTGTACATCGGTTTTGTTCCTTTAATTAATTTTTAACTTTAATTATTTTCAATTTTCGTTTAAATCTTAAGCAAATTAAATCTGGGTAGCATATTAAGTCGGACTGCTTTTTGGAAGGATTAATAACAAAAAACTGTTTTCCTTTCATAATTAAATAAAATCCAGTTTGCAGCATTAAATCACAAATAATTTTATCTCTTCATGATTTTAACATTGAGTTAAGCAAATTCTACAAAAATTACATCAAATAAATGTGTTTAAAATTTAAATTAGTCTTGTATAATACAATCCACGAAATCGTTTACAATTTTAGCTTGCAGTTATATACGAAGAAAATTTAAACAAATGTATTCAAAAATCCTTTATATTTTATTTTTATTGATGTCATAAAACCTTTAAGATCAAGCGCTTGGAAAGCTCAATTCATATTTTAATTTAGATATGTGAATTCTCATACTCGCATATTAATGTGAACACATGTTGAAAGTTGTTAAGAAGAGTAATTGAAAATATGAATCATATTTAATAACCAGAAACTATAAGGAATAAACAATTATCTAGATCAATGAAACATGATCTTTATTATTTATAGTGAAGCAAAGGAAGGAATAATATTTATAAGTGCTCTATTTAGGCTTTAGCTTTCTTAGACATATATCTTATAGCTACTCTAGACACATAAGAGATATCACTGCACTTTCATCTTCCTAATGTACGAAGAATAAATCTTTACAGGCGTATTCCAAATGCCTTTTGTTTGTTTGTCAAGTTATATAAGTAAAAAGGTCTCAGATATAAGAATATTAATATTATTTTAATTCATTAAGAGTAGTGGAATAAATACTACTAGATATATTTATTATAAATGTTCTGTATTTTATTACACACTATGTGATGTAATCCATATCAGTTAATTATATGATTAACACTATTGCTATTGTTAAAAATTCTTAAAATTTTAGCAAACTAATAGAGAAATTTTTAAAAAGTTTCATACATCATAAATATATTCTGCCAATCGTGATCATTGTCCTTTTAAGTTTAGTTTGATGCATCATTCCTACTGCCAGTTAGACAAATTTAATGCCTTTAGCTTTGCACGTAATTTTCATGTAAATAGAGATCGAAATTACATGGTAATCTGTGTGCCATCCATTTTTATATCCCCATTTTTACCGTTGCTGAATCCCGAGCAAGAAAAATACTGAATTTAAAATTTAAATGTAAATTTAACTTACAAATTAACTTTTTTAAATCCAATCACTAGACGGCATTCCTTTAATGTACTTTAATCCGTTCCATAAAGTTTTCTAATGCTGTTCAAAAAGGTTTTAGATGCATTTTGTTTTTAAAAAAATATGAAATTACTGCAATTTTGATGCAAAAATGATATAATTCGAAACTGTTTTAATTAAATATATGTTATTAAAGTAGAAAAAAGAAATTTTCATCCTGTCATTCTAGAAGATGTGAACCACTGACGCTTTATAAGAGATTTCCTTTTTAAATGTATAAATTACTATTAGAAAATATATATCATCACGTTCAAACAAAAGTACAGGTCATAAAGTTTTCTCAAAATTTTTAATTTGCAATTAAAATTATTTTTTCTTTATTATATATCATTTCTTTAATATTTTTAAAGCTATTTTTTCGGAATTAGTTAATGACTTTTCAAGTGCAGTCCGCCATATATTCAGCTGCTTCTCAGTTAATTTTACAGTTTTTCGCATTATTTATTTAAGTTAAATACTTGATTTGTAATTTTAGAAATAAATAATCCTATAAAAGTTCGAACTCAAACTAGTTCAATACTATCATAACCTGATGTAAACTCATTGGAAATATTTAATCCAATGATATTTTTCAATAACGTTTTGATCGAAGCCTATTAATTATTAAAATAACATCAGCGTGCTTGGCGGCAGAACAATTGGATTAAATGGGTAAATATTAAAAGAAATAAAATAAATGATATATTCCAAACGACGAAGGAATACGTATATGATGGAAGATTTTGCTTTGAATAAATTTATTACTCAGGAATTGTTTGTTGAAGATCAATACCCTAGAACCCATTATGCTTAAACATTCTTTTAAATCTAGAAGCTATAGTAAAAAGGATATATCCAATTGAAAAGAGCATTCTCCAGCATAAATCATTGTCATTATCTATAATAATAATTCCAGAAATATTAATTATGATGTGGTCGATGTTAATGAGTTTTCCGGCAATTTTTCTCAAACGAAGATAAATACTTTTTTAATGAATATTTTTCCTAACTTCATGTTATCTCACTACTTTTACTATAAAAGCGAATAATTACGAACACTTAAATTCATGCTTTTCATTTCCTCTTTCAATTTTAAAGGAGCACTTCAAGTCATATCATTTTCATTTTCACATTAATTTTTAAAAGGAGCATTTGAAGTCACATAATTTTCGCTTCCTCCTTTATTTTAAACGAACATTTCAATCCACGTCATTTTTATTTTTTCCCTTCACTTTTAAAAGAGCATTTAATATATAATACTGTTTTTACAGCACAATAATTATGGTGCTATTTCTTCCAGTTGAAATTCAGAAAGAACCTCAAGATTTTGCAAACCTGCCAGTATAATTCAAGCGCATCATATATAAATACAATTTTTAGATTTTAATACCTTTCAAAGTAGTAACACTTAAAATAGCAACAATTTTAATAGCTTATAAATATTGACTATTAAAAATTATAGCACATCATTTCTTATTTGAATGAATGGAAAAAGTTCTGGCATGTAAAAAAGAATGAATGTATATAAAGAAATTTCCACATTATCCTGATTTTAATTTTGGAATATCATCATCATCAAATATTAATATTTTAAAATGAAAGTTTTATTATAGAAGATAGTTAACATTTAAAAACTGGCCATTGTTTTATATTTGTTACAAAAGGAAATTTTAAATAAAATGTTTTCAAAAGTTTTCTGTTCTGCAAATACATTTGCACCATGAAAAAGTATTAAGATGTTATAACTGTTAAAAAAACATACGACTTTTTTTGCTGATATTTAAGTCATTTAGCTTTATGTGAATAAATGTGTAAATACAAATCACAAAATAAATGTATGAGAACACAATTAATCATTAAATCCTAGTTTAAAGCTTCAGCATAATTTTTAATAAGGAAATTTATTTGTTGAATTTTTCATTTTGGTTTGCAACACATTTAAAGTCATTAGACGGAGAAACTAGCATTCTTTTAATGAAATAGACTTAACTTTTAGGACGAGTACTAAAAATGATTATAATCATTTATAAAAGTATTGAATGTAAAGTGTAATGAAAATAGGCAAATAAAATAATATTATGTACAAATTAAACACAGAATTCTTACACGAATGGACGTATAAACTTATTTTATGTGTACCTCTTTAAACAATTTATTTTGTTTTTTAATAAAATAACTTTCCTTAAATTTATAATAATGAATATTTTATCGAATTCTAAACCGCGATAAATTTTTGACCAGCATTCTGCAACAGCTAAATTTAATTAAAATTATCCATCGTTCTGGATAAAATGTTTAGCAAATTTCTAAAATGTTAATTTAGTATTTAATTTATTTTAATCAAAGCATTTGAAGCTCTGATAACAAAGAAGTATTTTATTTTAGTATTAACCATTACTTTTAATTGATTGTTTAGGTTCAACAATTACTACAGATATATTACAATAATTACTACACATATATTACAATAATTACTACACATATATTACAACAATTACTACGCATATATTACAGCAATTACTACACATATATTACAGTTTTCGAAAGTAAGTTCCAATATTTACTATTATTACTGAAATATTTACAAGAATTTCCAATTGATACTAATAAATATTTATTTTGAGGGTTCGTGGATACTTTCATATAGTTGTTTATTGCTACTTGAAATGTTTTATTTCGGAATATAGTGTAATTAAAGCCATTAATAGATTTGTCTCAAAGCTAATGTGACAGATTAATTGCAATTCAAATTTAAAGGGTCACATACTGTTGCATATTATCAATTAAATTAGTATAGTTTTAAAATTTATCAAAATTAATGTATCTGTATTAATTATGCATGTAACATCCACTTCATTTATTTAAGGAATGTCACAACGCTTAAGAATTTCAGTTTATTTAATTAAATAACATTCGTCTGGTAATAAGAATATTCAAATATGGATAAATATTTTATATTATTTAATAGTTATAATTTCTTGGCTACAGATTTTAAAATAATTTTGAGTTTTATAAGAAGAATATTTGCAAAAGTAGAAAATGACGTTATTCTTCAGGGATAAGCATACATTAGTTAAAAATTGATTCGTTCATTCAGAGGTTAAAATGCACATGAATATCATTTTTTTTATTGATAATCATTTTTCCAATTATATTTTATTTATTTATTATACTTTTAAAGGGCTTTCTATTTTATGTTGATAGTATTACTGTAATTCTTGAAAATATAAAACAATATAAAACTCGATAAGGTTGGATAAAACATTATAAATTGGAATTTTTTGATAGAAATAATTTTATCTCTCAAACAACAAGTTATTGAATTTGGTAAAAAAAATCATTCATTTTCTTGAGTAACAACAAAAAGTTGAATTATAATTTGTTAAAATTAAATAAATAAAAATGAATACTATACAAGTGCATAATTTTTTTATTTTAGTTTTTGAGCACTAATTGAATAAAACAGTTTATATTCAAAACACCTCACCATAAGCGGAATTTCTTTTTATAAAATATTGATTTTGAAATTAGAGTTAAGATGGTCATGGGAACTTTTATGTTTCTAATATGCAACCGAAATTCTTTATATTGCAGAAATAATGTGATATTCGATTGGAAACTTTTAACTTTCTCACTTATGTAATACGTTTTCTTCCCCCTACGTTTCATCCTTTCAATGCAATTCTCGTGCAAAGAGGAGGAAAACGCATTTCTTACGGATTTGCACGTTATTTTTCCGGTCTCTTACTATAACAAAAGAATGACAAGCAAGCTGACAAGCACTAGCACAAGAGCAACCAGGAAGGAAAATTTAAGAAATCAGCTCGGCTTTTATTCTGTAAATATTGAATTCAACAACTAAAAAGAAACATCAAGAAATCCCTGCTATCGTAAAATGTAAAAACTTTTCATCTACTGTCCAGATGTGTAAAATGCATATTTATTCAAAAATGTCTGAAAAATATCTAAATTCTAGATGTTATTCTCCAATTGTCAATGTTGGGATGAATCAATTCATTCGTGTTAAAATCAAATCATTTCAGTTGTTATCCATTTGATATGTTGGTCACATTGAAAATTATGTTTGAAAACTCAAGAATTTTTTTCATATACAAGCTTTTTCTGTTTTATAATTTACTCATTTCAAAGTCATAAATATACTTAGATAATTAAATAAGTCTAAACTGCTCTTTATAACCTTCCTACAATTATAATTTTTTTAGAATTGAACATTCCAGTAAATAGGATTCATCTGAAAAATTCGCGATATAAATATCAAATTATGAAAGAGGTGCAAACATTTTCTAATGATTGCCCGAATTATTGCTTACATTTGTTATTGGCGCAAGGGTTTATAAGCAAAACTTTTAAGGATGCAGTTATTTTTCAAAATACATTTTTTAAAATCCATCTTAGTCGAAATAAGTTATAATGATTTAATCAAAAAATATCGAAGGTGTATACATTTTCTTCTTTTTATTTTAAATTGATGAATGCAGCAATATGAGTAGTCACAAGTTTTGTTGATTAATCATTGTACAGCAGTAAATATGAATAGTCACAATTTTTGTTGATTACGTGCTCATCTAGTTTAGCGACGTTTAAAAATTTGGATTATAACTTTATATTACCGAAGCTAATTGTTTACATGAATTATTATAATGAAACATAAAAGCTTGCATTTTGATATCTCAAATTGCAACCATTTCCATTAGTTTATAGTGGATATTTTCTTCAATTTTTGTAGACATTTTGAGGTTGGACCTAAGCGAATGGAAGAGTTACGGTGTTAGGAGATTGCCCCATCATGATTGCCTGGTATTTTTGGAAGAGCAATTTCTTGCTCCAGTAAAAGTCCATATACCTACACAAGATGGTTATCTTTACTGATTATTCTTATAATACCAGACCTTACTGATGTTGCAGAATGTATATATCAAGGGAATTCATTTACGTATAGTATCGGGAACACTTTGTGTTTATGGATAAAACTACCTTTTGCTTATGTGGCATAGAAAATCCGCATGGAATAAAATAATAAAAAAAAACATCAGAGTGATTCACCAAAATTGAAAGTTTCCTGCATCATAAACACAATTGCGCTTTTGTTTTCTTTTTTCTTCGTTGAAAATCAGTTAACGATTTTATATACCATGTTATGCTCTCAATGTGGTTGTTCCCTCTGTTACAGGAAGCAGTTCCCGGTTTCATTCTGCAACAAGAGGGTGCTCCACTATATTGGAATAACAATGCATGCGTCAATATCTAAGAGACGTCTGCTGCATCGTTGGATTGGTCGAGTTGTGTCAAATGGTATTTATTATATTGATTTCTTGGCTCCCTAGATTCCAAGATCTAACTCCTCTCATTTTATTATTCGGTATTTTTATCTTACTCTGTACTTCCACTTCCTTAAGATTTACAGCACTGGAACAGTGGACAGCCGACATGTTGGACTCATTAACAAAGAACGCTCTGTCCCGAGCATACTATTGCATAAACATGTGCGGTGTCACTGGAGGGGTATACATGGAAAAGATTCGGAATCTTGGATAACAGTAGTTACACTTTAAAATTGTTTCATCAAAATAAAATTATTGTAATATTCACATCTATGCTTTATTTTAGTCCCATTAAATATGAATCAGGCTGTATTTTGGACTTCTTTGTTTCGGTCTATTAATACACGGAACTAAGTTGTAGTCATAAAATAAAACACTGGATTTCATAAATTTAAATAATTTTGCTAATAAGTTATTAGTTTTACATGCATTAGAAAATACAGATCGATAGATGATTAGATATATTTAATTCAAAATTTGAAATGAATATACATTTTAAATATCAAATTTATTAACTAAATTTATTTAGCTTTGTACGTTTTGTAGTCACGTCCCTCTTTACGTTTTTTTAACGGAATTCGTTCAAGAGTTGATAAAATAAAACCTTACAAATATGGTGTAAAGACTATATATCAAATCCCATCAGTCTAGCTTAAAACATTTATGATTTGTTTTCATAGATAGCCAGATACAATTCCATAAATATAGTTTTTTTGGACTCAGCGGTGTCTGAAATGTTTAGATTATCCAAATCTCGAATTCGAATTTATTTGACGGCTACAATATTTTAACTTTGCTTCCTATACAAATAAATAATTAAATATATTTTCTTGTTACTATCCTTAAATACGAAAAATACATGAAATTGGTACGAAAAGACAATTTCGTAAGGAAAACAGGCACGTTTCATTTTTAAAAATCGAAATTTCTTTAAAAAGATATATTATTGAAGAACTCTTATTCTGATAAATATTTTTCGACTTTTATTCTTTGAATTAATATATTTTTTATTCAAAACTCGCAATAAGGCAGACAAGATTCTTTGTTTCCATTTATTTAAAACATTTGTACTGTTTCACACATGCAGTCAGATTCACAAAAAAAAAAAAAAAAAGTTTATGACTTCCTTGTATTTAATGCTCCAATCTTAGCGAGATTTTATGAAATAAAAATTGTTAACTTTTATTAGCGCTTAGAAATGAAAACTCTGAGTAAAATACGCTCCATGAAACTCGCGATAAATAATACAATGTTTTCTCATCTTTTCGGTACAATTTCCAAAGGGACATTTCAGATTCTTTGGTAAACATTTTGTAACAAGAGCAGAAGTTATTAGATAGCTCAGTAGGAAAGCAGAGAGAAAATTCTTCTCAGAAATATTTTCTATGGATACGTTTTCATCGCATTCAAAGAAATTCATTTCTTGGTTCGTTTGTATTGTCATTTGTTCTTGAAATAATCCCATGTTTAATAAATTCTACATACTAAAAATTTCTACATGCATTGTATCTATAAATTAGATAGGAATGACATATTATATTTAATAAAACTATCTCCTCAGATACGACTAGCGCATTTTTATCGACGATTTTCTTTCAATTTAATCTTTAAGTGACTGTCAGGTATAAATAAATTTATTTAGCTTTCATGAATATTTTCTTTTGAGCTTAAAATAATTGAAAGTAATTTCACAATTTTCTTTTCCCTAATTTTTATTTCCTCGGAAAGTAATTTCCCAATTTGACATGCATTTTAAATATTACATAATTTTATTCATAATCTCTCTCTTATAGACAACTTATTTCAATTTAACTCTGAAAATGTGTTATTTCACTTATGAATAATTTAAAACTGTTTTTGAATGAATTTGTTTAACTTCGATGAAAGGTTGGAGTTATTTTAAATTTATTTTAATCTTATCGTTTCATAATTTAGTATTTTCATTTAAAACAATTTAAAAATAATTTCCTTGTAGAAAGAAAATGTAATATGTAATTAAAAACTATATAAAACTTTTTTGAATATTTAATTTGATTTTTTTTTGTTTTATTAACTAGTTATATGCTGGTATAAATAGGAGCTCGGAAAACAAGAAAACATTTTAATTTAAAATAGTCTTTAAGAAGATCTTTAAAATAATTATGGATTTAATAAAAGCAATAGTAACTGCAATTTGTGGACAGATATTTGAGACAATGCACCACATACATGAAAATGCAATAAGGAATTTATAACTAATAAGTTTGAAGTTTCAGATATAAATTGACATTTAGATATCTAACTCCTTGAAATAATTTCTTTAAAGACTAATGCATTACCGTGAATGTAGTAAAGATAAGCTCCTCAGAACATGCAAGATGTGTGGAAATTCGCAATACGGACTTTAAATAAAATAATTGAAGAAAGAAAACGGTACACCTGTATAACTCAAGTATTTATTATCGCATTTCCATATAAATGATATCAATATGATTGACTCAAGGTGACAATTTTATTTTTACAAACTAAGTAATTGCGTTAATTAGTATATTTAACCAAATATTATCTTAACATTTTCCATTAAACGCGACAATTTATTTTTTTCTCACATATTCAGTTGTGCATTATGAATATGCCTTTAAAAAATCTTAAAACAAACTTAAACTGTTTCAGTTTAAAAATGGCGCTTCAGATGAAAAGTTGGCGATATGAACTGTAAGTGATGTCCCGGAAATTAATATACAGAGTTACCAAGAAATAAGTTACCCACTTTAGAGGGCTCTAAAATGCGTTCTATTGGTCCAAATAAGATAAAATTTGAACTACAGATTATTCAGATGATGCACTTTACATTTATTAATTAAAAAAAGAATAGTACAAAAATTCATTAATAGATGGTTCATTAACACAAATGGCATTTATTTGCATATATTGAAACTGTAAAACATAATTTGCGTTACAGCCCATGTCTATTAGCATTTTCCTTTGGATATAAAGAAGAGGAATTCTGCACGAACATTTATTTCTTCTCTATCCATCATGCCTACGTTGCAAGAAAAAGCGCTATTGGTGAAATTGTTCTACCAGAACCAACAAAACTCCGTTGCAGCTCTAAAGGAATTTCGTCGTTCGAAGCAGACACGAAGAGGTCCAATATCACCAGTTTCCCTACACAAGACGATGCAGAAATTTGAAAAAACTCGACAACTTAGCATTCTTCCAGGTAGAGGACTAAAAAAATCCAACTTTCCAACGTCAAAAATGTTGCGACCGCGCTTGTTGAAGCCAACAGTCAGTAGTGTGAGTTTGCCAGTTGTTTTCCGTGTTCTGGTGCTGCCGTATTCAACAGTACGAAAAATCGTACGGCAGATTTTGCATTTTTGTCTATGCAAAATCTGCACCTATTACAGGACGAGGACTTAGAGGTCCGTAAAATATTTGAACTTCAGTTCCTTGTTCGAATGGTGGTCGACACAATTTGGTATGGGACATTCTGTGGAGTGATGAGGCCCACTTTTGCCTCAATGGGCAAGTTAACACCAACAGTTGAATTTGGGCAGAAGAAACCCTTCAAGTTATCCAGGAACAGCCCTTGCATCCTGAGAATTGACAGTATTGTGTGGTTTCACAGCTACCTTTTTCATTGTATCGTATTTCTTCGAAGAGATTACTTCAAAAGTAATCCAAACCTGTTCCGTCACAGGACAACGGTATCATGATATGCTGAGGGATTTTGCAATCCCAACTCCTCTACAGCCTGGAGCCTTCAAGACATCATTTTCATGCTGGATGGTGCAGCAATTCATATTTATCGTTATGTAAAGCGATTGTTAATATAGCATTTCACAGAAGCATGAGGTATCAGCCGTCATTTCCGAATAGCATGGCCTCCTCGCTAGCTGGATATTACCCCTTGTGACTTTTGGTTGTGGGGTTATTTGAAGGACAATATCTACCTCGAAAGGCCATCATCTCTACCAGATCTGAAGGACAACATTCAGGCGCCATAATATTTCGGTGGACTCACTCCGGTCATCTATAGAAAATATGGTTCTCCGATTAGAGCATGTTGTTGAAAATGAAGGAGGACATATTGAGAAATTTTAATTTTACTTCATATAATAATTATTAATTATATTAAATAGTTTTATGTGTATTACATCACCATGATCATAGTTTTATGTGTATGATTTTTTTTTTGCTATTTTTTTATTTAATTAATATAAAGCGCATCATCTAAATAATCTGTAGTTCAAATTTTATCTCATTTGAATCAATAGAACGCCTTTTAGAGCCTTCTGAAGAGGATAACTTATTTCTTGCTAACCCTGTATATTTATCAATTTTTTTATTCATTGAAAAAACAAAATTTTGTTTGCAAAAATTTTAAATTTTATTGGTAGATATATAATATATATCACTAATTTTTTAAACACAACTTCAGACGGTAATTAAAAAAAGAATTAATAGAGCAAAACTACTAAGCATCAGAACTCTAAAATTTATATAATTATTTCTAATAATTTTTGTATAAAAACTGCGAAATTTCCTTTATTGAGCAATTCCTCTTCTAAGGATGTACATTATTTCTAACTGTATTTATCTATACACTCGTCAGAAAAAAAGATTTATCATATCGAAATCACTTATCGCTAATTTTAAGATCAGGTAATTTTCATTCCAAATAAAATTTCATTTTTCATCTAATAATGAATATTTTTAATCAGGTGACATGAAAATAGTAGAATATTAGAAGTTTTCATTAGAAGGAGGAATAATCAAACTGCAGAATTGCAATTTTTAACAAATCATATAGGTTTAATCACCAGATTTTTCTTTGTTAAGATTTAATTATTAAAGCCAAAACGTGCAAGTAATATATATTAATAAAATTAAAAACAGTTGTTTAATTTTCGTATATTCAAAGTATATTCAATTTTAAGGAATGGTTATATGTTGAAATATTTAAAACAAATCTAAATTTTTAAAAAAAGTTTAATTTAGTTTGAATATTTTTGTATCGAATATCCTTTTGTTCAGTAATTTTATTTTCATTTGCGACATATATTATCGTCCCCTTTATTTTATTAATAAGAATTGAGAACTCAATTTTAAATGAATACTAGAATATATAAACGGCCTGGGAGATAATCCTATTCCATTTAACTATAAAATATTCGAAATTATTTTGTCTTTTGCTTTAGTAAAATTTGATGGAAAAGAAGGTTTAAAATAAAGTGAAAATGAAAGAATTCATCTGAAAAACTGTTTATGCGGAAAATGTGTCGCAGGGCAAAAGGGTAAGATATTATCTGAAAATCGAAGGCTCGGTGAGGTATCATCATATCAAAAGGAGAGACATCTGTTAGAAAGACAAAAAAGATTTTTTAAAGAATCGTTGAGAAAGTTGCAAGATAGTTGCAACTTTTGAACTCTCAAGTTGAACGAATGAGTCTGAAAACCTGATAACTAAATTCCATTCTTATAGGTAGTTTCAGCATTTTAAATGAGTAAATGATATTTTGATTGTCAATTGAAAATGGCATTACATTTAGCAAAATAATTAGAATAATCCAAAACTTTTCTCTTCATATTTCTTAAGCTTAAAATAATAGTTTTTTTCTAAAATAATTGTTGAATAAAGTAAAAAAAAGGAACATAGTCTAATTTCAGTTTAATTAATTTAATTATTAAAATTTAGGATTGGATGAATGAACTAAATATGAAGTATTTCATTTATAGAAAGAATTTTTTTAGTGCCTAACCAGATTATTTTCTAGATTGAATGATTATTAAAATGACAATATAGTAATTTTTATCTGCATTGAACATTTTTTTTGTGTATGTTGTCATATGTTTTTGTATGTTTTGTATGTTGTGTTGTGTATGTTTTTTTCTAAAATAATTGTTGAATAAAGTAAAAAAGGGAACATAGTCTAATTTCAGTTTAATTAATTTAATTATTAAAATTTAGGATTGGATGAATGAACTAAATATGAAGTATTTCATTTATAGAAAGAATTTTTTTAGTGCCTAACCAGATTATTTTCTAGATTGAATGATTATTAAAATGATAATATAGTAATTTTTATCTGCATTGAACATTTTTTTTTTTGTGTTTGTTGTCATTTAGCATGTTAATAAAATTTATCTGTTACCACATTCTTCAAAATATTTTGTTCAAATTCAAAATATTATAATATCGGTACTTTTTTGTTATCGAAAAAATCATAGCCCGTTAGTTACGAAAAAAGAAGGTTGACTTACAACGAAGGTCTGTTTCTGGTAGATCTTGCCAAAATCGCTTGAGATAACGGATGATCTGTCGGCTTGTTATCAACACAAAGCTGATTAAATAGAAATTAATAGAAATGACTGAGTATTCCTTATGGCACAGTCATTCATTTCGTCTTTTATTATAAATATATAGCCGCGACATAATTATATTGCAATTTGAGCATTCTCTTGAACTAAGAAAAATAGTACTAATATGTTGGACAACAAAAGTAACTTAAACTTTTGATTAAAAATTGGTCAATATGTGTTTCAGTTAGGATGCAGTTTAATTTAAGAGTCTCTCGAAATTATTTTTGATATATTTTCCATATGGTTATAATTTTTTGTTGAAAAATAAAATGTACTTATTTGTGAAAGTATTATTTAGAATTTTATTATTAAAAGTATTATTAAAAACATTATAGAAAGTAGAAATTTTATAGAATTTTGAGAGTTTAAGAAAATAACCACACATATTTCGAATATTGTTTGAATTTTTAATTTTATTTTTTTTAAACTAATTAATATATATATATATATATATATATATATATATATATTGTATATCAAAGATTTTTTTTCATTTTGTGAATAATACAATAACAAAAATAATCCGAAACACTGTGCTACTGTGCTTCTTCAAAAGAAATAAAGTAGCATCAACATTTTTTAGAAAACTACAGAATTAAAACATAATCAGACATAAATATTTATCCCTAATTCACCACACCGGACTTATTCAAGTATTGCTGAAGATGATAAAGATTTAAGGGTGAAAATTAAATCTTTTAGATGATTGAAATAAAGAAAGATTCGAATCTAAAGTTTCAGTTTAAATTCATGGAATTTTTTTTAAAACCACAAAAATGATTTTATTTGAAATAGAAAAAAAAAACTATTTTTATTTCGTACTTCCTATAGAAAAGTTTTTAAACAAAAGCAAGAGAGACAAATTCCATTGATATTTTATATTTTTTATTAGTTTCAAGTTTATTCAAAACAAAGTTTAATTTATTTTATTTCGTTTTTTTTTTTCATTTAATAAATATAAGGGTAGATTAAGATATTTTTTCTGATCTCTTTTTGAATTTTTTAATAGATAATTTATAGTAGTCCAAACGAGGATGAAGTGAATTTGAACCGCATTCATGGTAACGAGTGCAATATTTCATTGTACATTTTGCAGGCATAATCACTGATATAATCTATTTTCTCTTGTTTACCATTTTATATCAGGTAATAACAGCCTATTAATACCTCCTTACAAGTCTAAATAAATATGTGAACAATAAAAGTTCTTTTTTTTAAAAATAAAATTATTTTATTTATTTTTTTTTGCAATACTTTTCAAAAATTACTATCTAAATTTTTAAGAGTTATTAATCATTAAAGAATACACATTCACTAGTAATAATTCAATTATTGTGTTGGTAAATTTCTAAACACTTTTTACGGTTTTACTCATTATTAAGAATGAAAACCTTATCCTTTCCTTATGTTTGAAACTACAAAACTCAAACTTTACAAATAAATCATCACACATAAGACTGAAAGTTATGAAATAAATAGTCTATAAAATAGATTATTTTTTTATATTACACTGTTCCATAAATCTTATATTATATTTCTAAGACATGCTTATATCAGTCTGCACAATATTAAAATCTTTTCTTGTCTGAATTATAAAACCTTACGACTGCATTACCTTAGCTTCATATCCATGAAGGCACAATAAAGCCTTCTGCAATCTTCTCAATTTTTACTTCTAGAATATCTTTATCATAACTACTTTCTTTTAATACTTAAATATTTCTTTTATATCTCCTTTATTCAATCTTCAGAGGTCTGGTAACAATATTTCTTCTGCATCAACTTTCATTTAATGGTAGTCTTAACAAAACTTCGAATGATTACAGAGTTAGTAAAGAAAAGTAAAAGAAAGCTGGAGGCTATCAGGCTTGTGATGTGGATCAAGTAACGTTGGTACGCATCTACACCCATCTCAATTACCTAATACTCCAATTTCTTTTTTTATGAGTACATGACTCTTGAGTTAGAAAACCGAACCAACCAAGCTAGAATTATTGGTTAGCTTGAACACAAAGTAATGCGTTCCTCAAGTGGAATAATTGAAAGTTAATGCAGTGAAGAATAGATGACAATTTTTATTCTTACTTTCCTCTGATATTACTGGTTTGCAGCTTTATTAAAGTCACTTAAGGTATACATTTGTAGTTTCCACTAATTTTTAAGAGACATTTACAAAATTGATTCATATTTTTCATAGTTGTTAAAAAAAGTGGAAGATTAGCACATAATTTTAGAGGATATATTCTTTCAAACTTTAGAAATTACTAACGGGAAATGCGAGGTATCATTTTTAAATAAACATGAAAATTTATTAATTTGATTATTTTTTATTTTGTACATTTATCTTAAAATTGATTCAAATGTTTATTCAAACCAGTACACATTTTATTATTTCAGAATTTATTTAAATTAAGAACTAAAATTGCTATTTTAGAAACAAAAAATTCTTAGAAAAATTCCAATGTATGACTAGATACAATGCAGCATTATTAAAACTTAAATAAAAAAAATATTTTAATCACCTTATTTTAAAAAAAGTCTTTAATCTAAATAAATTATTAAAGAAAAAAGGAACTTCGGAACAAATGGATGATTTGGTGAAGTTTAAGAACAATGAGGATAATGTATGCATTTCTAAAAAAAAAGAAAAGAGTTCGTTAATGATAGATTTCACCTTTAATGTGTGTATTATTTAATAACTATTTGCTAAGATGAACACTTTAAAATTCATTATACTGAAGCATTATTTTAAATAGATAAAATTTGCAAAAAAAAAAAAACCCTGTTTTTTGATAAATGTTTTTTCAAAAACTTTCAACTTAATAAGTAAAATATTCTTGATATGTTGACTATAGTGTTTTATATTAATAAAAATGACGAAGCATTCTCTAAAATAAAATAAAACCACTTTTGTAATAGATATTTTTTTCTCCTTTCAACTAATGTCTTTTTCTGTATTATCGCTCGAAAATTATAAGCAAATTTTTCATGCTTTTTTAAAAACTTTCTTTTCGTTTTTGTATGAGAACTCTAAATAATATGACTATTTCCCAAGTCAGTTTCAAAAAATTTGTTCTCATTGAAAATGATAATGAATTTTAAGA
Source organism: Argiope bruennichi (assembly GCF_947563725.1). Lineage (NCBI taxonomy): Eukaryota > Metazoa > Arthropoda > Arachnida > Araneae > Araneidae > Argiope > Argiope bruennichi. The sequence goes on along the minus strand of NC_079153.1, from coordinate 63,946,692 downwards.
GTTTGTATCATTGCGAGCAAAAACTGAAAGCATCGTGTAAAACGTTAAAATTTAAAAATTAAAAAAATATTAAGGTTTTAATAACTTTTATTTTAAAATTATAATGACTTCTTCGAAAAGTAAAATTTTAAAAATTTGTAAAAATGTTAGGAAAAATTATCTATTAAACTTTATAACTTTATAAAGATAATCACCGATTAAAACTATTTTATAAAGGCATTAATATAAAAATGATAATGTGTAATATATAAGCTTTCATCAATGGTTTCTCATTTATTTCAGATATACCATTTATCAATACTAAAAACCCTAAATGTCCGTTCAATGGAAATACTGCGAGTGTTTGAACCACCTAGGTATCAACTCGAAATTCCTCCCTCTAATGTTAGGTTTGATTGTATACCCAAAGAGAGTATTTTGTCATTTATATTGGCTCGTCCCCCGAGGGAGCACCTTGTAATTGAAGATGAGAAACTTCCGGCATGGTGGTTGATTCCCGCCACCCCTGTGGATACACGAAAAGATGGGGATTGGCTCCTCCCATCCATGAAGGGACGTACTTCCTTAGGGAGGGATTGTACAGTAGCTGGTGAGGCTTTTATGACTCAACCACAGATTGGCCAGACAGCCAATGTTGCTGTAGCGGCGGTCCAGTCATTCAGGTTTATCCGCGTGCCCTTGGTTGGATCGGAAAGTCTGTCTATGACTTTATATTTACTCGCACAGATGAAGTTGAATGATAGTTATGACTCAAGAGTTTAAGATAGTTAGTTTTAAGAGAACTATATAAGAAATTAAAATTTGAAATCTTTCATTCATTTTAATATTCTATATATAGAGAGATTTTATGCGAATTTTTCGCATTTTTTTTTTTTTTTTATCGGCAAATTGATTTGAATGATGAGATCATATTAAAATGTTATTGCTAACAAAAGAAGTTAAAACACATTTTTATTGCAAAATAAAAAAAACTATTTCATGTTTTTAGGAATATAAAAACATGTGTACAATATTTTACCTGTAGGAAATTTGCTCTTTACGTGAAATGATTTATTTCGAAATTCTATTTTAAGTTTTTACAATATTTTTTGTTGCAAAGAAACCTAAATATTTCTTTTGTTTTTTGCATTATCCTAATAAATATATTAAGGAATAAACCAGAATTCTATGCTAGTGATTTTTTTTACCATAAATAATTGCATTTTTCAGATAAAAATAGTATGCAATTTCCATCACAAAATAATTCGCGGAGAAATTGAAAATATTGTGATTGGAAATTCAATTTCTTTATTTATTGATTAACTATTTGCCGATATTTTTTTAAGTTTGTATGCGAATTCTAAGAAGTAATGAAATTCCACCGTGAAGGAAATTGCTTTCGATAAATATAGCCTTCAAAGAATATATATTCTAAATTGTGCAAAATATATTAAATATTCTATTTTGAATAAGTAATATTGTCTTTTTATGAATACATTTTTTTAAAACTCGCATTTTCATAAAATTCTAAAGATGTTTTCGTTAATTATTTTTTTAACAAAAAATAATTGATAAACAAATTTTAATAGAAAGGCTCACAATAAATTATAATCTTAATCACCTGTATTATATGTTATAATTTCATTATGAAATTATAACATATAGTACAGGTATTTTTTGTTAAATATTGCTTGATTTCTATTAAGATTATAATTTTGTGTTTTTACTATAGTAATGAAAAGCATTTGAAACATTTTTTTTAATTTTATAACTTTCTACCTTTTAGTTTACGATAGATTTCATTAATTATGATCGCAAATGTTTTAGAATCCAAAAATAAATATTTTTCAAATTAATTTCTAGAAACGGCACCGTTATAAAATTAATAAACATATTAATTAATAATTAAGAGCTTTAAAGTTAATCAAATACTGCATTATCATATTCTACCAGGAATTATATACAATATCAGTCCTATGGTAGATAAGCAAGTGAATGGAAATTGATTATATAATAACTTAAATTGTCTTTATTATAAAATAAACTTGCTAATTTGAAATAATGTGCAAGTGCTTTAAAACGTGCATGCATGTGATTTTAAAGAGGACGTTATCATTTATGAATGCTATCTTACTGTGTTCTGTAGCATTCTTTAAATGATTCCAAGTATAATTTTCTAACCACTTGTATTTTTCTATTACCCAACTTTTCGCTTTCAACTTAACCTGATTGATGGCATGAATATACATATGATAAAGAGCAAAAATAAAATTTATATTTAAAGAAAAATATAAATCATTATTAAATATTAATGCTAAAACATTGAATATTGTTGTCCTTTTATTGTTATTTGAATATTATTGTCCAAACCTCATGCAATCATCATTTAAGATGCTGGATTCTAATATCAATATAGTGAAAAAATATTTCCCAACTTTTATTATAAGAAGAATATACATCACATGAAAATATTTTTGAATAAACAAATAAGAATTATTCAATCAAAGACTGTGTTCCCTAATATGCAGGTAGTTATCAAAATAATGGAAACACCTTGGATTTATGAAGAATCCTTTATTAGTATGGTGTAAGGCCGCCTTTGGCATGTAATTGAGCTTGGATTTGCCTAGGAATCGATTTATACAAGTGTTGAATAGTATTTAAAGAAATATTGTACCATTCTTCCTGGAGATATTGTGAAAGTTCTGGGAGAGATGCCGGTGAACGATATCGATTCCGTATTGAATGCTCTAAAATAGGCCCTAACGATTCAATTATATTGAGGTCGGGTGACTGTGCGGGCCAAGGCAGATGTTTAGCTTCAATCTCTTGTTCATCAAACCATGATTGGACAAGTCTCGCTGCATGGATAGGTGCATCATCGTCCTGGTAAATTTCATCTCTTGCGGAAAATAAAGTTTGCCTCACATTTAAAATTTCTCAATACTTTTTCTCAGTGATTCTTAATTTCTGAGTTACGATTGGTACAGCAGAAAACCACGTCATGGCTGTCCATATAATGACAGATCCACCTCCATGCTTGATAGTTGGAAGAAGGCAATGAACAAAAATTGAAGAATTTCAAAACTTCGAAAAAGCTAACACATACTACCAGAATATATGCATTACTATTTATAATAAAAATTGGGAAATGTCATTTTTATTCACAGGCGTTTCCATTATTTTGATAACTACCTGTATATATAAGAAATAATTTTCAAAAATATTATTCCTCAACTTTATCTTAGCAGTAACTACGAATTAAACATAAATTATCGATATGGATTAAAAATAATTTAATTACTAAAGACATTAAAAAGAGACAAAAATCCTGAAATTATTCATTTTACAACTGCAATAGAAAAATAAATTATGCTCAAGTAAATTAAAGAAAATAGATCGAAAGATAAAGAATTATGGTCATTATTTCTTATAGTTATATATGCAGTATTTTGAATTTTTTTTTCATATATAAATTCTCCATGTGATCTAAAAAAATGATGCCTCTATCAATCATAAAATAATAAATTTTTTTTGAACTGTTGATATTATTTTTATAGGTTACAAATATAGAAACTTTTGTAATTGTTCCTTCCTTATTTATTTCTTTTTTATCTAAATCGTCGCACGCGAGTAGAAAATAGATTATTATATGGCATTTTTTTTCTCTTTTTCGTTGCAGTACCGTGGAACTCGGATCTTTGCTTAGAGTTATATTTATATGTGCAGTTATATTTATATATGTTTATTTATATGTTATTTCTTATAGTTATATGTGCAGCATTTTCGCATATTATATGCGCAAAACTCGGATCGTTGCTTATAGTTATATTTATATGTGCAATTATATTTAAATATTGTTATATTTATATATGTTTATGTTTATATGTTATTTCTTATGGTTATATGTGGAGCATTTTGAATTTTTTTTTCGTATATAAATTCTCCATGTGATCTAAAAAATGATGCATTTATCAATCATAAAATAATAATCATTTTTTGAAATGTTGATATTATTTTTATAGGTTACAAATATAGAAATTTTTGTAACTGTTGCTTCTTTATTTATTTCTTCTCTATCTAAATCGTCGCACGCAAGTAGATAATAGATTATTACATAGATGGCATTTTTTTCCCTCTCTTTCTTTGCAGTACCGTGGAACTCGGATCGTTGCATAATAAGTATCTAGTAAGCGTATGACAAAAGATAGAATATATTATTATCATATAAAGAAAGAATATATTATATATTCAAAAGATATATAATATATCCAAAGATATATTCAAGATAAATTTATGAACTGCGTATTGGGATTACATTTAAATATATTATATGTCTTTGAATGGAATTCCTTCAAAATACCAAATAATAAGCTAAGTATTTCAATCAAATTGTTAATTCAATTTAATATCATTTGAGCTTATTGGGTTTATATTTCCGTTCATGCTATGAACTCAATTTCAAATCATCAACTATACAGGATTACATCTTTTAAGTACCATTAGACCATATTAGTCAAAGAGATTGTAGCAGCTTCATTAGAAATGGATGGACAGAAACCCTGGAATAGTTAACTCTTATCGTTGCTAGCATTATCTGAATGCATTAGTCGGAAACATTTGTCACATTGCTCTTGCATTATTTAAAGTATACGATAAATGCACTTATCATATACTTAACATATATTAATTAATTAGATTAAAATGTTACGCTTGCAGTAAGTGACATTTAATATGTATGTTAAAACAGACAGTTAATGTTTCCAGGGAGTTATCGAATAAATTGATTGACTTACAAGATGGCCACAAAAACTTTCTCTGGTAGCCAAAAATATTGTGGAAACCATTTTAATTTGGCATATTGTTGTTTCGATATATTTAGAAATGTTTTAATAAAAAAAATAAGTCAGTAAATTATGCCATTAAATAAATTTCAATAGGAGCACCCTTGGAAGATCGAAGAACCAAATCCATATTACAATTGTAGACACGTATTATCCAACATTTCAGCTGTCACACTAGACACCGGATTGGTGGCCCTAACTTCAAGTGTATCACTAATTTCAGCTGATTTTATCATTTAGATAAAGACCAAGATTGACATTGGACAGCTATCGTCAATCTGAATATATGGATCCAAAGATCGCATTAAGAGTGTCCCTTCATTGATGCCCTTTTGATAACAATTTAATGTAAAAATCACTATTTCTGCATTCATAGCACTATTTGTTGGACTGTAAAAATTAAGAACAAAAACTACTGCACTTTAAAAATGTTACTATATTAAATCAAATGGTTCTTTTGTCATTTTTTTTTTTTTTTTTTTTGCAATCCAAAAAGTCATTCTGACCATTCTTTGTTTACTCCATTTTAAAATTAGTCATTTTTCGATTGCGGGTAAATACTATATTACAGCACTGCTATTAACAACAATTGCTTTGATGGTTTCATCTTTAAAATTTTTCATGTCATTCCAACAGGTGACAATTGACTAATACCTTTTAATGTTCAATAGACCTGCACACATGATGCGTCTTTACAGCATTCTGTCTAGATCCCTCTTGTTCTAAAACGTAGATTTAAAAAAAAAATCAATTTTTTTCAAGTAAGATTCAAGTAATCAAGTTAAGAGTTTAGTTGCAAATGAAATGATTTTTAATCTATATTGAAGTATTATAATACTTTTAAAGAAATAAGACAAATAATTAATATAGTCATAAAAATGTCATTCCAAATAAATCAAACACGTGCACGAATACCAGCTGTGTTGAATAAATAAAAAAAAAAATGATCTTTTTTTTTTTTTTTTTTTTTTTTTTTTGCAAAACATTGATTTTGAAATTAATTCTAAACATTCAGGAATGTTTGTAAGTTTCTAACATTTAACCTTCTAAAATATATTATTTCTCAGAAGTTTAAAGAAATTTCATTGCGATTTTCGAAAACGATATATCTTTTGTATAATACTTTTTTTCAACCCTTCGTCCCATCCTCTCAAGGCAATTCCAGTAAAAAGGTGAGGAAGAAGGGTTTCTTACGGATTCCGGCACTTTTTCCAATCGATTACTATAGCATTGTAAGTGCAGATATATTTTAAGAAAGCAGACAAGCGCTAACCCAAGAGCAAACGGAACGGAAGATTCAAGATTTAAAAGGATAGAGATGAAATTCAGCTTATATTCTCTGTAAATGGTGAATCAGAAAAAGACCCCTAAGAAATGCAGGAAATGTGAGAACTTTCCATTCATTGACCAGGTGGGTCGAACGCATATTTATTCAAAAAGATCTGAAAAGAATTTAAAATTGTAGATATGATTCTCGATTTCTCAGTGTTAGGAGCAATTCCGTTATTCATGAGAGCATCGGATGACATCAGTTAACATCCACTTGATGTTTCTGTCGTTTTTTGATCCATATTTAAAAGCTTAGTCGAGTCTTTTCTTTGACAAATTTTTTTTATTTCTGCATCACTATCTTATTCGTTTCAAGTATTAGAAATATATTTAGATATTGAATGAGCCCGCATTATTCTATGTATCAATCCTGAAATGAACAATTTACAGAATTGAATTTTATACAATTTGCCTGAAAGTCCATTAATCCTGTAAAGAAACAAAAAGTATTAAGTCATGAAAGGTAAGTTAAGTTTTGAAATGTTTCTCTGCAGTTAAGCTAACATCTTTTACTGTTACAAATGTTAATAAAGAAAACTTTCTTTTATGCATCTACATTTCAGTATTTTTTAAACATAAAATATCTGCAATATACCATTAAAATGTTTAGCCTACAATATGAACAAAATTTAGTTTTGGCTTAAATACATTATAAAAAAGCCAAAAGTACCTCTTATTCCTTGTATTGTCAAGTAATCAATTCTGCAGTTTGGCTTGACTCGGCTTTGTGACTGTGAATATATAGATCTAAAAATTAGCAAAAAATTTGGAAAATTACTTTACATATTAATAAGATAAGTATTATTATTGTTGCTATAATACTGCCAAACTAAACAGAAGTTGTAAAATATATTCTAGTTATGTATAGTATCGGTTTTAGTTTTAGACTCATAATATAAATATTTACATTTAAAATTTGAGTTAAAATTATCAAATATATATCGTGTTTTAAAGTATTCAATTTGTTAGTGAAAAATATTAATAAAAAATATTAGTTGCGTTAGTAAGTTAAGTGATATTGTTTGAGAAATATTTAACTATCATTTTACCTAGTTAATTACTTTTTTTTCTATTCTTAGAGAAAACAATCGGTTCACTGGTTAACTACAGAAATACTATAAAGCCAAGCCTGTTTCGTTTTGTTGTAAAGAAACACTATAAACAGCAAATGAAACAGGCGGTTGGGATTGAAACATTAAATATAAGTAATATAATGATGTTTTATCAAATATGTTTATGCTTCAAGATAAACGAAAAATCTTCATATTTTTCGCGTTTGAGTATAAGTATTTCAATAACTACCTAAATATTTATTTTTTTCAAAAAATATTCTTAAAAAAACTATTGATTAACTTTTATTCTGATATTATTTGTTTAGATTTTATTTATGGATTAAATATGATTTTTATTCATTGACTGAAAAAGAAGAAATTTTCTTTTTCGAGCTTATTCAAAAGGCCTTACACAGTCTGAGATTGGGTAATCACACTCGTTTCTGTTTTTGTTCCAATTTGCAACGTTTTCCTCAAAACTGCTACAAAATTTTATAAAAATAGAATTTTACTGCAAGCACAGTTACCGTTATTAGAGCTCAGGGGGAAAACTTCTAAGTAAAATACGCTCCATCAAATAAGACATAAATAAGGCATCATTTTCTTTTCAATGGTTTGGTACCGTGAGGAATCTTTTTTTCAGATTCTTCGGAAAATATTTCGTTCTAAAAGGCGAAGTTATTAGACAGCTGAGTAAGAAAGCTGAAAGAAAATTTTTCTGAGAAATAGGTTCATTGAAAAGACTTTTATAGGAAGTTTTTGAAATATATTTTCATTCGAGCTTGAAATAATCTCTGTATAATAAATTCACATCTCTATATAAATTTTTGATACAAATGTTGCATAGTTCTTTTATAATGAGCTTCTTAAATAAAACTTATTTTTTTAACTGGTGATTATGTTTTATTTAGCATTTAATTCTGACAAAAACCCATATAAATAAATGTGTACAGTTTCCTCAAAATGCACAATTTATTTTATATTCATTTCTATCTAATTCAGAGTTTTTGTTTGAAATATCACATAATTGACAAAAGTAAACATTTTTTTTCCAATAAAGATGAATTGAAGAAATATTTAAACATATTCAAGAGTTATTGATAATCATGTATTAAATAAGAGCTTTATCTTATAAACAACTCATTGTAAACATATTACATTCTATTAAGTAAATAAGAATTTGGTGTTATATCGTTTAAACGTCCAACATTTTTTTATGTAATTTTATCCCTTTATTGAAATATCTCCTCCAAAAGAAATAAAAACAATAACTTTTTTTCCTTTGAAATATCAAAAATATTATTTAATGATGATTTAACAAATGCATTTTTTAGATTAATGAATCATAAAATGGTGGTCCCCTTAATTTAGATAATAAAACAATTTGTGGATAAATTCAATAGCTTTACTATATAATTAAAAATTCTAATAATTAATTATGTTTCCATTCATTTTTATGAACTTGAAATACCCTGTTTTGTATTGAAATTGCAAAATTTTGAGCATGTTTAACCAAACTTTTCGATTGTCTTGTTTAGTTGAATATATAAATAAACTTTATTTTTTTTTTATTTTTATACATATTTCTTGCATTCCCTCCCCTATTTATTATTTGAAGAATGGAAATCTGTACTAAGCACATTTTAATCTATATTATATTGATCATCTGAGAAAACTACAATAGTCTCTATTAAGTGTTTGAATCAGTTTTATTCTGGATACAAAATAAAATAGGTTCTTTCAACAAATTCAGTAGAGAAATCAAATGAATATTATAAGATAATTTTTCAATAATTTTGCTTAAATGTATACTCGATTATTTATTGACATTTCTTCTATGAAATTTCCTGAATATTTTCATACTGATCATATACTATTCGAAGTCATTTATCAATCTTATCATCTCTTTTAAAATATTTTGCCTCTTGTCCATTCAAAATTCATGGCAGGAAACTTTAATGTGTCCATTTAAATACCATTTATTCTCATCATTAAAAATGTTTAAAAGCCATTTATCATCAAGAACACCAATTCCTTGTCTACTGTGGCGCATTTTTATAGTGCGTTAGCAAATTCTCTTCTTAAATATTTTATTGAATTTTTTAAGTTTTTAAAATTCTAACGATCATGTTTTCATATATCCTACATACTAATATATTTTATTGAAAAAATGTTGGTTGCTGCCCATTTAATATCAATTTGTCAGTCTGCAGATTTGTATTCTTTTATCTAATAGATTGAATCATTAATCACCTGCAAGCAAAATGCTTTTGAAACACCTCAGAGATCAATTTATAGTCAAAGATATATTTTAGAATTTTTCCTTTTAACTTTTATATATAAATTTCCGTATATTTCTGTTTTGAATATGTTTACCATTCAGCATTTCAATTCAATTTAAAAAACATTAAGCAGTGAAAACAAAATAAAATATATAAATACGAAAATGTTAAAAAAATATTTAGACACTATCAAAGATTGCATGATTTAATGATGCACATTTAAAAGAATGAATTATTAATAGATGTCACTGAAAAATGATGATTTTAAAAAAAGTAAATATTTTAAATCGTTTTCAAATTAAAATCTGCTAAATCAATATTTATGAAATTGAATTTTTCTGTTCTCAATTTATGCTCTGCATTCTATTAAACAATTTAAATGTAATGATTTAATTTATACACCATATCCAATTCAATGTTTTTCTCTATAAATTCTATGAAACTATAAATAAACAGACTCAGTTCCAGAAGAATAAAGAATGCCATTTTTGAAAAATAAAAATGCTTTTTTTGATACACGTCTATATTTTTGGGTAAAATATATTCATGAAATTATTCTTTAAACGAAAGAAATACAGCAAATAATATATGAGGAAACTTATTTAATGCATTTTTCTTCCATCTACAGCATTATTTCGAAATACTTCAATAATTTACTTCAAACAATCTTTTCTTTCATAACACCATATCGTTTTTAGGGAAAAAGAAATTAGTGTATGTGTAAATTCCCCATGGTTATCTGGTAATATTTAAAGTAAATTATCATCATCATATTTTGTAGCAGTATTTTATGTCTCTATCAAAATAAATAATTTCGTTCAGTTATTAAATATTTTTAGCGAATCTACGATTTTTGATTATTTTATTTTAAGTGAAAAGGATATTTTAAAAACGATGAGAAAAATATCAACTGCCTGCTAACTTCATATTTCTACAATCTAATTAATGGAATTTGAAAATGAGTTCACATATATGTACTTCAATCAAAATAAACTATTTGGCAAATATTCATTTTTTTAAATGCATTGGAATTTAAAAACTGATTAATGATTCTTCCTCTTTCTAAGCTATAATATGAAATTGTACGATGGCCAGTAAAAAAAAAATTAAGTGGAGAAAAGGAGTTTTTCATTTATTATGCTTAAATACCCATTTAATTTTAATCTTAATATTATTTAATTATAAATTTAAATGTTTTACTTCATTATAAATAAAAATGTAAATGTTTGTTAATTTCCAAAATTTCATCAATGATTTCTGTGAAATTTTGGCACATTGTTGCCTTTTAATATGATTGTATTTTTATAAACCTGTTATATATGGTAGATCTGTGGCAGGTAGAAAAACATGGATTTTTTTAACATCAGTACGATTTGGATTTCATTTAGGATTCTATTCCTATATATATATATATATATATATATATTGTGGAATTGTGCTGTGTCGATTGAGTTTCAGATTAGTTTAAATAATATCGAAAATTGATCTCTTCGGTGTGATTTATTTGAGTAAATTAAAACATTTCGTATTGCATTGTCCGACACTAGGTATATGCATCTATGACAAGTGCAAAAATGAATTCTGAATCAAATTCGTGCATCGCCTGATCTCCTTTATCACATTTACCCTCTGTTCTCTTTCATCTTCTGCTGAGTTATGGACAGATATATATCGTATATGACTGAAGATACTATCTGTCGAATATACACGGAATAAATACTAATATAAATATGGATTTTATGAAAAAAATTATACAAATAAACGTTGATAATGATTCAAAATTTTTACTTAGAAATTTGAAGTTTTGAAAGTTTCCAGTTATTTCAGAACGCCTTCACCGATTTGATCTATTTCTACTTAGTTTAATGTAAAATTGTGTCATGAACAAAATTATAATAAATTTGTCGTTATGCACTTCTTCTTAAGTTAATAATATTCTAAAGTCAACGTTTGAGCAGAAAGGTATTTACAGTCAGATAATACAAACTGTCAATAATAAGGTTGGAGGACACTTTTTCTTAGATACTCAACTGTTAAAACTTTCCTAGATTGATTGATTCTGGCAATAATTAGATACCAAAATAACAAAACCTCAGTGCTTGTGACGGCCCTAATTAGCGAGACGAGTATCATTGCCATAAAACTTCTGCAATTCAGTGACATTGTTGCCAGTTAGAAAATTCGTTCATTCCGCTTCAAAATTGTAATCAACATGCAATTTATTGAAAGTTTGATAGAACATTGCAAAACGTTTCCACATAATGGTGGAAGCACATTGATATTGTTTTCAGCTGATTTGAAGCAATAGCACCCGTAATTACTGAATCGACACTACCGAATGAAATAAATGCTTGTTTGTAATATTTTGTTTTTGTAGCGATATTTATAGATGTTCAAATGTATTACAAAAATGCATGTCCAGCTTGACGAGTATCATTGCCATAAAACTTCTGCAATTCAGTGACATCAATAGAAGAGTTAGTTGAAAACGTATTGCCTGATATTCGAAACAATTATTAAAATCATGATTGGCTGAGTGAAAGAGCTGTTCTTGGGATAAAGAACAGAAAAGCATATGAACTTAATTATATTATTCAATTATAATTTTCATCATGCCCCCGCCCCCCGCTAAGAAATAAAATGTATACAACAACAATGCATATTGAGTATTTTGGATTTTGTTTTAAAATTATTTTTAACTAACTGCCAAAACAAGAGTAAAAGTGAGCCAACGTTGGCGAGAAACCACATTTGGCATTTTGCCATGCGGGTGGTTAGCAGATGAAGTGAATGAAAGTGGGGAAAATTTAAATATTATATTTAAAATGAAAGCCAAACAGGGAGATAATGTTGAAAGAATATGAAAGTAGAAAAATTCGTTATTGGAAGTTAACTTAGACGGGGTGAGCTAAATTTAGAAACTGTGAATACATTTTTTCGAATAATAAAAGAAATAAAACAAAAGTATGACTAAACAAAAGAGAAAAAAAAATAAGTAATGTTTGTGGAAGGGAATCCACACGACCGATGCCGTCTCAAGCATGCGCAGAGCAAATATTTTCTCATATGGTTAAGAAAAATGTTCGATAAAGCAAGTTTCAATTCCAGCCAGTCTCATTCGAGTCGATCCTTCTATCGCTATCGAATCTATTGTGAATGTGTATGTTATATATGTTTTCGTGTTAATCACCATATTAAATATTCACGGCAGCAGATTTATGCAGACTCATGGATAAATTTTTAAGCTGAAGTAAGCGAGCATTAGACGACAATCAAGCATCAACAAGTACACAGACGAGCGTGGTTCCGAAAATAAAATCAAGAAAATTTTCTCAAGAAGACTTAAATTTTGGATTTACCAGTACTGAAGTAAATGAAGAAGAGAGGCCCCTGTGTATCATTTGCTCAAAAATGTTGGCCGCAAACAGCATGAAACCTAATAAACTTAAACGACATTTGGAAACGCTTCATAGTAAGGTTCATTCATGTCAACAAACCCAGAGAATTCTTCGAATTAAAATTAAAATCTTATAAAAAGTAAAAATCATTTTTTAAAGAAACTTTGTTTGCAAATAAAAAATCTGTAATTGCATCTTAAAAAGTTTCATATAAAATAGCCAGATGTAAAAACGCCTCACACCATTGGTGAAGAGCTTATTTTGCCAGCAGCAATTCAGATAGTAGAAACTATGTTTGGAGATAATTTTTCAATACAATTGCAATCCATACCTCTTTCAAATGATACTGTTGTTCGTCGAATTGGTGATATAGCTGAAGATGTACAATGTCAGCTTTTCTCGAAGTTGCGTGACAAATTGTTTTCATTAATGCTTGATAAAGTAATAGATAGTAATAAAGATGCTCATTTAATTGCCTATGTTCGATTTTGTGATAATATGTCAGTAGTAGAAGAACTACTTTTCTGCAAACCAATAGAACTCAAAACAACAGCGCTCGCATTATTTGCTATTTTAAATGATTTAATGAACGAGGCAAACATAGAACTTAAAAATTCCGTCGAAATATGCACCGATGATGCTCGTTCAATGTCCGGAAGATTCCAGAAAGAAATGAGTCCTGGTCTGAATATTGTGTTAACTACAGTTGTAACCGTTGTAAATTATATAGAAATGAGACCACTGAAATCGAGAATCTTTTCCGCACTTTGTAAAGACATGGGTTCAGTACTTTCAGCGTTACTATTTTATAGCGAGGCAAGATCGTTATCACGTAGGAAATTTTTGCAACGTGTTTATGAATTAAGAGAAGAAACCGCCAAGAAAACAGACCGGAGGCCGAGAATATTCGCGATGCTTTATTTGTGATGAAATTGAGCTATTTGGTCGATATATTCGAGAAATTAAATAACTTGAATCTTCTACTCCAAGAAGCAAATACCTATATGATGGATACGAGTGATAAAGTTAATGATTTTTGTAGAAAATTGCAATTGTGGAGCAGAAATTTAAAGCAAAAAAAAAAAAAAAAAAACAATGTTTGCAAATGTGAATGATTGTACTAAAACTTACAAGGCTGAAGAAGAATATGTAAAAGTTGTTTTCGTAAACATTGAAAATCATTTACCATGCTGACAAAGAATTTTAAAAAGTATTTTCTTGCTGACGACAAACTGATATAAAGTTACGAGTGGGTTAGGGATCCATTTCATAAGACTCCTGAAGAACTGTCAATTGACGAGGAAGAAAAATTCATAGACTTCACGACAAGTAGCAAAACTAAGAGATAATTTAGTAATAAATCACTATTTCAATTCTGGGCAGGAATAGAGGATGATTTTTCTGCACTAAAAACAAGGGCATTTCGCATTCTATTACCATTTTCAACATCCTACCTTTGTGAAACTGGATTTTCTGTTGTGGTTTCTTTGAAGACAAAATATAGATCTCGGCTAAATATATAAACAGAACTGAGAGTGGCTATTTCTAATATTAAGCCTTCCTTCGAAAAACTTTGCCCTGCAAGACAAGCCCAATGAAATCACTAATAATTATTAAATTTGTTTTTAATTTAGTTTGTTTTGATTAAGTAAGTTTTTATTTAGTAAGTTGTTTTACTTTAATAAGTTATTAAATATGTCAAAATGTATTTTGCTTTCTATATGTATGTGTGCTTTCCTTTCAATCAGTTAAACAATTTTTTTAAATAATCTTCTCTCTTGGATATTTTCACGCCCCCCTTTTAGTGTGCTCGCGCCCCCCTAGGGGGGCGCGCCCCACAGGTTGAGAATCGCTGAATTAGCCAAAGCTTTGCAACATCCCGCAGTTTGCAGTAAAACATATTAATGAATAATTTCATAGAAGCAATAATATTGCCAGAAATGTCGAAGGCAAGAAGTTTTTTATTTCTTGTATTCATGTATTTTCAATGGATTTGCAATTCCAAATTAAGATATTGCTGTTCCCAATTCGATTGGCCATTTCAATCATCTTTAACTAAGATAATAGCCAATTGTTAAAACTGTGAGGTTCAGATCTAGACGCGGACTGTTTATTATTTAGATAATTAATTGTTGCGTATTCTATAGTTGGCAAACCAGATAATCTCTATATCTGCACAGACAATGGAACAACATCAATATTGCATACGTATATAAGTATTGTATAATTGAACATGTTAGAAGCATGCGTTTTCTCTTTTCATTCTTTTCCAAGTTGCCATATTGAGCTGCAGCAAAGCTTGGCTGAGTGCAGCTAGTTCATGTATTAATATTTTATTTCCTGTGTGTTTTATTGGAATTAATAAAAGTATCGTCAGTGAATAAGATAATTTTCTATGATACTAAATTCCATTGACCGAAAAAAATTATTTTAAAATTTGTATATTTTTTGATTTATTGATTGAATAGCACACTAAAAATTTCAGATATAAAATAAATATACAAATGAAAAATTAAAGATATAATTCTCTTTAAAAATAGTTTTTTTTTCGAATTGATTCCTTATGTGGTTTGTTTTCCATAAAACATTAAATAAATTCATTAATTATGTATATAAATTATCCATACACTTAATTCATTTATCTTATGTCCATACATCTGCATATAATGAATAAGACTCATAATCAAATTCAGCCCATCTGTTATCTATTAGCAAGTGGAAATTTCGTGAAAGATTCACAGCGTTAACAGATTTACATTTTAACGAATCCTCAATTTTATTTTTTTTAAAATATCCAAATAAGATAAACTAATTTTTATCTTGAATAAACTTTTCCCTACTTGATAGTATAAAATTCAATGAAAACTGACAATCTCTTATTTATTTCTGAATGCATTATTTTATATAAGATGCGAAATAAAAATATTTCCTTTTAGATATCAAATAAATCGATTTTGTCGCTTAAAATCAATTTCCCTGAATCTAAATTAAAACTTCAGATGCGAATCTTTCTTTACTTTTGTCGACCTGGTTGATTTTTTTACTTTGCTTTTACGGTATCACTTTCAACAGTAATTGAATAAAACCCTCTGTGGCAATGAATATATATTGGTGTTGAATATTTATGACTGATCAAGCTTTACTTTTCAATTTTCCAATGGAGGTGATGTTTCTCCACTTTCTTTTAAAGAAGCTCATCATTTCCATCAGAACTATCCCTATGCAGTTAGCAAAACAGTAAAAAGTATATATATTGTTTAATTTGCAAATTGATATAAAAAAACGAATATCATTTCGGAAGTTCGAATAATTTTATAAAATTTTTAGTGAAAATGAATTATATCGTTTGAAAATTCAAAAAACTAAATTTGCGTATATTATTCTATTATATCGCACACAATACATATAATTGCATATATTATAGAGCAGCAATTTATTAATTGAGCACAAATTGAAATCCAGAAGTTTATAACATCAAAATATTTATTCTAGTATATAAGGCGAGGATAAATATGCGTGAACAATTTTAATCGAAGATATGAGCTACTATTAATATATCTAATATTCTGTAGCGGCCTCTAAAACTTGAATATTAAACGGATTCTAAAAAATTGCATTATAATATTGGTATATTAATTCATCTCAACTCAATTAATAATGAAGCAGAATATTATACCCGTTATTTTGTGCTCTAGAAAAAATAATGTTTTCCAAAGATTGCCAGTTTTGATATAAATATATTTAAGAGTTTGAGGTTGTGCATATTCGACATTTCAAATAAAATTTAACTTATTAAAAATTGGGCAAAACATTAGTACTTTTCATACTATAATTTTGAAAATTCTAACTGTCATACACTTTTAAATTTGTCAGAAAAATTGTATATCTAATGACAAACATTTTTACTGTCGTTTGTGTAAAACAAAAGTGCAAAGTTACATCACTGATATTCTCACTAGAAGTAGAAATTCCAATACATTCCATATTGATTCCATTTGATTTAACTGCTCAGAATTTGGATCTTAATTCTATAAAATACTTGTGGGGAACATCAAATTCAAGCTAAAAAATAACGCCTTACATCAGTAACCAGACTTTCCAGATTTCTTTTGCCAGAATGATGTAAATTTCGGGTTGTGAAATTTCAAAATATGAAAGAAAAACATCCAGGAAAAACTGGATATCTTTCATTGTATAGAATCAGTCTGTCACATATAACGTCTGAAGAAAGTAAATGGCAGCTTCATATCAAAAAAAAGATATTATCATATTAATAATTGACAAATTTGCTTGAAAAATGAAGCATAATGGTAGTTATCGAAAGTCAAGTTACTTAAAGACTTTGTTACTGAAATTTGTGCAAATACAAATGAATATTGAAATAATTTTTTGCAATTTCTGATGACAAATAATTGCTTTTTGAGTCATGCAATTAATATAAGTATGAAGATTCGTTTAGTATATTTCTAATCGTTTATAAAATTCAACATAATTACTGGCGGATTCAAGTTTAAAGAATATCAAAATTTTACAAACTCCAACTTAATTTGATTCCTCGCGAAGAACTAAAATTCAGCTTATTGCAATGCTGGTATTTTTCCGAGTCCTATTAGTGTTTTCTTGTTATTTGTATTAATTTATTTTATACATATTTATTTTTAAAATTATCAAAGGAAATATATTTGTGCATTTTACGCATGCGCAATTATTTTTTTTTAATTAAAAAAGTTTATATTCCTTCGAATGTTTGCCGAAATTGTGTTAAATCTCACTTTTAACCATGAATATTTTTTTCATATAATTTGGTTTAAAACTCTAAATTTTCTGCAAATCACTTGTTGAATATTAAGAATTTTATATAAAAAAATAACTTTTTATTTCACCAACTATAGAGTTATTTTTACAATTATGCATGTAAATGTTTTTCAGGGTTAATACGGGCATTGTTAAATATTTCAAATAATGATATGTTTCATGAGAAGTATCATTACTCAAAATATATTTCTTCTTTGTCAATATCTGGTGGGTCTATTAAGTGTTTCTTCTAAAGAAACTACAAGATAAAATAAGAATTCAGGTTTATTTTTACGGCATGATAGAAGATTCGTTCAGCCTTTTCGAATGTATTAGGAAAAATGCGTAAATTTGAATGCCTGCAGGTACATTTAAAAGCATAGTCTTAAAATGTAATATATAATTGTCACATAATCACTGTGATGAAATATAAATTTTAGCATTTGAATTTTGTAATACGTTTTTGGTCTAACAAGCTATTTAGTTAAACAGTAAAATTTTTGAATGGAAATATAGTCTCTGGCTAAAAGAAATATTTTAAAACCTTTTATTTTTAATTTACTGTCCATATTTCGATTTTATTAACAAATCAAAATTAACAATTAGCTGTTTTATAATCAACAACATTTTTGGAGAGAAATTTCTTGAAAACGTATTTAATATAAAAGTATTTAAAAGGTGTACTTTCTTTGGATAACTCTATAATGATCCAAATTTTTAAATAATTAAAATGAATTAACATTTTGATGAATTTGGATGTCTATTGCATCTCATTTTAGAACTCCTAATTTGTAGTATTGACCTAGCAAGCAAAAATATAATGTGAACTATTATAAATGTTTATATACAAAATATAAAATATTCACTATATCAATTAATTTTGAATATATTTCTTTTTCTCAATCAGGCTTGAATTTTATTATAAAATAAACTCAATCGATATTTCTATCCATCTTGGAAAATGTGTAATTAGATTTAGAATCTTTAGATTGCCCTTTTGCTCGTATTTTTGAAATTGTTAATTTTTACAGTTAAATTTTATAAACAGATAATATCACTTTTAATTTACAGTCATTATTTCTTATACTAAGGGCATCTACGAAGGCGGAATTTACTATCAAATGATTTAAGCTTTTTTACGTGATCTTATTCTTACTGCTTTTATCCTACTTGCATTTTTCGTAAGAAAAGTTTTTCAAGATATTTTATCTTCGTGACAGATGTCTCACATCTGATATGCTGATACTACAGGCCAGCTTTCGATTTTTAGATAATATCTTCGCCTTTCACCCTGCGACAGATCTCTGCAAGTATATAGTCTATTCAAAACATCCTATTAATTTCATATTATTAATTCATCTCGAGTCGAAATTTTTATCCATAAATTTATTAAAAACGGGAGAGAGTATTAATGCTGCGAACGTTTTATTAATTATTTGAAATGGAGTTATGATCTATCTACCCTTTTTTATGCTTCTAGACTTCATTTGAAATTCAACTTAGTAGATTTTATTAAAATAAGGAAGGAAATAATATACTATAACTTAAATTTCAATTAGTAAAAAAATATTTCATTATTTACGAAAACATACAATGTTTTAATATTTTGAACCGTTTTTTTTTAAAATCATTATATAAGTATTGTTTTTCGATATAGACAGGTAACTATAAATATCCAATTAGAGTTTCTTTTGAAACTTAATTTAAAACAAACTCTTGTTAAAGTAAAGTAAATTTCTTGTTAAAGTAAAATAAAATTGACAAAAGAGTTGAAGAGAAAATAGAAGGTAATTCTTTCTTAGAGATGACATAATTATTGTTTTGAAAGCAATTATGATAAAATTATTTAGTATTTTTTTACGTTAAAGCCATTTCATTTATTAAATATTTACTGATTATAAAAAAAAATGTCTTTTATCAAAAGTATTGATGTGCAATTCTCCACTTTTTAATTAAAAAACACTAAATTATAAAATATTAGAATTTAAAATATATATATTTTCAATTCTATGCATTTTTAGCTGGCATCTTTTTGCTTCAAAAAAATGTTTTCCAATAATGCATTAGTTTTTAAAATTTATATTTGAATAATGAGGTTCAAAATTTTGAGTTGTGTTTTTGTATTCGAAAGTTTTATAATTCATAATTTTAAATGGTATAGAAGAAAATATATTGAGTGTCTAAATATAAATTACAGCAAAAACAAATAAACAATTGTAAACGTATTCATCGTTGGAAAAACAATGAGATACATAGGTCACATGTTCCAAAAATTTTTCAAGGGAAGTTGAAATTTAATAAAAATTAGGGACAATTGTCAACTTTAATTTTCCTTAAATTTAAAATTTTGTTATTTTTATATCATAATCTAAGGATAATAACTACCGCAGGCTGTTTTAAAAACGGGATGCAATCACTAGCGAAATCAATTAGAAATCCATTTAAATTTTAATTAATTAAATGAAATGTTAAATTAATTCAAGTATAATTAAATGGTCAACATGAATCGAATTGACTTTTGATTTTGTGGATATTACTCTAATCAGAAACCTTTGAATATTTTATAGTTCTTTTTACCGCAATTTGATAGTTATGAGATTAAACATTATCTTTCAGAATTACTTTTGCATTGTAAAACCTAACTTAAGGCTTCATTAAAAATATAATCTTTACTTTTCCATTGATTCTTTTCTCTTTCAAATTTTATGAAGATTATTTCATATTTTGTGAGTTTATTTCTCAAAATGAAGTGCAGTTTCACTTTCAATACGAAATGGTATGTAGTTGAAAATACTTTATTTGACGCTTAAATCTTGATTATTTGCAAAGTATTTAAATTTCTAGGAAGGTGACATCAAATTTCAATTAGTTGCTTGTAGTCTCTTAGATCTCTGTTCAGGAAGATTTCTCAATAGCAAAAATACTATGTAGTTAAATCTATCTTCACAAATTTTTGAGGTGGGGGATTAACAAATTTCAACTTCAATCACTAATTTCCGAAATTCGAACTTAATAATTTACCAAATTTCAACTTCAATCACTAATTTCCGAAATTCGAACTTAATAATTTACCAAATTTCCCATCCCCATATCCAAAATTGAAATTATTGCTTATTGCATTTTATAATAATACATTTTAAGTTATGCATCTTTTCATCTGTTTTCACAATGGCCACAAAAATGTGCAATTTTCACGGTCATGAGCTATTTAAAAAAGTTTGTAGGATGCTTTTTTCCCTAGTAAAAAATAATATGTACAATATTTATAACATTTTCAATATTTCTTATTAAAAATTAAACTATTGTAAGTAAAATAAGGATACAATCTTGGAAACTATGAAGTTTAATATGAATATTAACTCTATCAAGGCTGAAAGATTCCAATTTTCTTGAAATTACATCAGGTGTCTAAAAAATTTGGATATCACTGCAAAGTTTATTTCCTTTTTCGTTAATTGTAATTGACTGAATACGCCTGGGACATGTCTTTTACGTTTCCAGACTCTCAATCAGATGAGTTTGGGGAATAGGAAGATTTTATGAGAGTTCTCAAATAAACCCTCAAATGCTCGAGCATATATTTGCTTAATGGTCATTAACTAAGTGATGTCCTCTTTTGTATGTAAACTTCTAAAGATCATCTGATGACATTACAATTTCTGAAGAGGATAGAGGATTTTTCTAATCTTTAAAAAAGAAATTCAGATGTTCTGGTATTATGAAATACCTTAACTAGATCTTAGAATTGATAGGCTTAATATTTATAGTGTCTTATTTAAAAATTTATAAGAGATTGCGAACACAGACGTCAATTATTCCGGCGATATTTAAATGTTATTAACTGAAACTTTGCAAATCTTTGAGAAAAATTGTTAAAAATATTTGCTGGGTTGCGTAATGTATCTGAAATATTTTCCTGAAGATCAAATAGTCGTTCATCAATCTATTATTTACATAATTATTCAAATTGACGTCTCTTGCAAAAATGATATATGAAATTAGCTACTTTAATTTTAGCTAAATTAATGTTCAAATGACTCGTTTTCCAGGATTTGAAGTAAAATTCTTTCATCGTGATATGAAATAATTCAGGATGATTTTGAAGAAATGATATTTATCCTCAGAAGCTGCTTAAGTATAAAGCAAAAGAAATGAATATGTCTTTATTTTGTGTGCTTCTTGCATGGCTTTAAATTGCTTTTAGATGGCTTTTTATGTTTGTAATGACTAATGAGAGCAAAGAATTAAAGGAAAATAGGATTTAATTAATAACGTCTTTATATTTTATAAAATGCATTCTATACTGAAGAAACAAGTATAATTTTAAATAAAACATCTAATAATTATTTAAAATATTCCAAAAACTATAGTAATATGTATCTAATATTTTCTATAATACTATTTCGCATCTGTAAAATAAATGAAGTAAAATTACTTTTAAAATAAGTTTTTATATTAAGCGCGAAAGCATGAATTTAGTTATTTTTTGCTTTGCAGTCGTAATTTATATTCATTATTATAAATATCATGCAATTTTAAAACTTTTTCTTAAATTCTTCACTAGTTTGATAATCAAAACTAATTTAATTTAATTCATTGGCCATTAATTAAATATGAAAAACATGATCTTTAATTGAAAAAAAAACCCTACTCTTAAGCGAAACAGTGTTAAGGCCATTAACTCTTTATTAAGTATAAACAATTCTTCAAGTCGCGTTTTATTAGCGTAGATCTTTAAAGAGTAGGAATTAGCAAAGATTAGATTTCCACCTCACCAAAGATCAAGTTCACAATACTCTGCCCTAAGATTCTGCAATTTAAAATTGTTATTTATTTTTCATTGTTTTCTTTTTAAACATATTTTTTTAAATAGTGTGTACTTATTTAATTATGATAGCAGCACAGCAACAAGTATTTAAAAAGTTAAAGCATAAAAAGCATACTAATTTTACATATATATATATATATATATATATATATATATATATATAGCATGAAAAGCATACTAATTTTACATAAATAAACGTATTTAATATTTCACTACAAAATTTAAAGATTAAAACATTGTAGATAAAATAAATTATTGAATAATAATTTTGCCAAAAGGCCGTATCTAATAAACAACATAGAATGGTAAGGGTTGTCAAAGAATTGCTAAGCTTTATTCTATTAAAATGGACACAAATGGTTTACGTTGGTATAGAGAAGGTTTATTTTACTATCTGGAATCCTGAAAAATAAGCTTGCCCAAGAAATAAGTGATATACGGTTTTGAGCTAAGAAGAAATATCAGAAAAGTCACACTATTCAAACTGTACTATGGAGGACACTATTTAAAATATTAGAATACAAAAGGAGTGCGGTAGAAAATAGAATTATAAAGTAAAATATATTCTAAAAAAATAAAAGATACATGTTTTTGTGATTGATAAACTCTCCGTGATTGTTTTTCTCCTCACAAGATTGACTTTAGAGTGTGAGCTGAATCTCATACTAAAAAGTTTCGCTTTAATTCCTGTTAAAATAATAATCGAGTAAAATCTTTTCAGAAACAAATTAATTACAAACGGAAACCTAACTGCTTCGTCTAGAGATTAAGAGGTTATTGCTCTTTATAGATCAGATATTTTTTAATAATAGTTATAGTCACAATTCAGAACTGACGAGTTTAAGCAATTCTATGCAGTATGCAGTATTTTTCACTTCGAGAAATAAAAGGGGCATGATGGATGTAAAAAATAATTTATTAAATTAGCATTAAATTTTATAAAAGGAGAATAAAAATGAGAAGCAAAGTAAATATCCATATCAGTTTCTATGAAGAAGTGATGACCTGAAATTTACTCAAGATAACTGAAAAAAATGCAAACTATTTTAAATAAATAGTCAACTCCAAAATAATTTCTTAAATATAATTGAAGTTTTACCTAATTTTATCTTCCTTTTTTAATTTCCATGAAAACTACATTAAAATATTTACAGAAACTTATTTCTTTATTGTTCAGATAATCAACTAAAATATCCTTCAAGGTAAGACATTATTTTTTAACAAATTTTGTAGTTAGAATAATTCTATTTACTCAGAAATACCCCAACCCTGACAGATTGCCTTTTGAGACTCTTATACGCCAGATATGATACGATAAATGAAACAGGATGGATCCTTCATACTTTACAAGTTCTTAAACCAATCCAGTTCCTTTGGTCAAGGAGCAATATGAAAAGGACAGAAAGTCCCATTTATCATTACAGTCACAACATTTTCTGTTAGAGATTCCTTTTCCTCAATAGCGTATTGATGGGTCTCTGTTTTCTTTTGCTCTGACTGGGTGGTAATGTCGCTGTCAATCCCAGGGAGTAAATACAAGTGCGATAATAAATGAAGTAGAAATAATCTTTTGGAACTGGTTATAAGTAATTTTATTGGTTAATGTTGCTTGATGAAAATAGTTACACTTATAAAGTATGCGTTACTGCTGCTATCAACAAAGATTTTTCATATCTAATGCAATTTCTTTGCCTCCTATTTGTTTTGCCGATTTTACTCTTATGAATCTTTTCTAAAAAAATATGACGGAAATGTTGGCAAAATCCAAGACTTAATTAAAATAAAAGCCACATAGATAAGATTCTTCTTCAAAAATACATCAGA
Organism: Argiope bruennichi; assembly: GCF_947563725.1. Lineage (NCBI taxonomy): Eukaryota > Metazoa > Arthropoda > Arachnida > Araneae > Araneidae > Argiope > Argiope bruennichi. Next base: position 63,922,362 of record NC_079153.1, on the reverse strand, counting down.
AATTCAGATGTTGAAACAAGATGAGTCAAATTTGATTTTCTTCAAATTTAGTGCATATCTTTTTTTAGGCAGGTATTATCTGATTTTTCACAAGTAATTTATGCTTAATCTAAATTATTTTTTCTTCAATAATATATCTTATTGTCAGTATAATAGTAATGTAAGCTTTTATTGTTATATTTTATTTCTTGTTCAAATTAAGTGTGATTTGTATCGCTTAGCTAGAATTCCTGCGATTGCAAATTCATAATTTCAATTTTTTAAATTATTTAACTTTAGAAAATTTTACAAATTATTATTTATCAAATTGTTCTGCATCCTTTTATACTTTTGAATCCATACGTTTTGTGAAAAGGAACATACTACTATTCCAAATGTGTATAATAAACTGTACCCCTTTTGATTACAAATCTTAGTTTTGACCGCAACTGTTATTTAGAGACACAATTTCCATATATTTTCTGAATACTATTTACAAAATGCATCATGAATCTGTTTACAGCTGAGTTTCAAAATTTTCTAGTAAATTGGCACATCCTTCGTAAAAATGTCATTGTATCATCCGATTTTTTACAAATTGAAACTGAGATAGGCTAGGAGCAATTTAATAAAATTAATTTTTAATATCATCGAATAAAATAATGTTTTTAAATATAAAAGCAAATACTTATTACAATGAAAATAATGATATTAAAAGCAATACCAGAGAAAAAAATAAAATTATAAAATATACAAATGATTAAATTCTTTTGTTCAGAATTTGAATTTTTCTGAAAAAGTGTTAAAGTTATTGGTGAATTACGACATAAAAAGGAAAATTTACTTAGTGAAAGAGTAACATTTTCTGGAACTGAAATCGGGAAAAGGAATTTGTCATGTATTTTTGTCAAGATGATGTTGTATCATTATAAATAGAGTATTATTATTTCTAGATTGGAAGACATACACATATATCTTTCGCCACTAATGATAATCTATCTTAGCAATGAATTTTCATTGCATGTAACAAGATGAGTTTCCCTACTACGTAAAAAAAAGAAGAAAAAAAAGTTCTTCATATTTTAAAAAAATAACAAAAATGTAAAAGAAAAATCATCCGACATCATTTAAAAAATCTTAATCATTTTATTCAGTATGCTTACTAGACAAAAATATTCTATTTCCAATGTTTGTGGGATAATAGATCTAAAAACCATCTCCGGATAAAGAAAGAGTTTTCTCGAAATAAAAGTTTTAATTTGGAATCCAGCAATAAAGATGTATGAATCCAAAATAAATATCTTTAGAATCCTTACGCATAAACTTAGGTGTGAAGATTGAATTTGTTAAAGCAGCTGTTCACTATCGTTTTCAACAGTGAATTCATTTTTTTTCTCTCAGATTTATCGAATGGTAAGAATCAAAGAACATCTATTCATCGACAATATATAAAAAAATTTAGAAATTAAAGACAAATCTACAAAAAAAAAAAATCTAGATTTATTTTAAGAAATATCAAGCTTTTTTTTTTTTTTTAGAAATTATAAGTTTTCCGACTATATATTGATAACTAAGCTACAAAGGCTATGGATTTAAAGCAACTAGATTATAACATAACCTTAAAAATAATTTTTCGAAATTCCCATATTGAATACTTTTCTGAAATACATTGTTGCTAATTATGTAACATTGTGGTAGATCTCACCAAGCCCTAAAATTTCTGATTCCTAAAGTTTCATTTAAAATGTTTAAAATTATTTTTTTTTGTTTAAAGCATTAATAAAAATTCTAATGTGATTTTGAAAAACAGATGCTATTTGTTAATTTCACATAACATAGATTTATAACCTTAGACGAAAAATTAAATTTCTAGAAATGTGTTATTTTCCAATTAAAAACAATTATTTTTTTTTAAATATTTAACATTCTATTTAGAATTCTGTAATTCCAAAGTGGATAAATAGCTTATTTTAAACTCTTAATGTAATACATTTCATATTTATTAATATTTGGTCAAGAAAAATCGAAATCATTTCTTTCATTTGGAGTGCTCACACTAAATGAGTTAATTATGATTATAAAGAGAAAAAAAAAAGGATTTGAATGTATAAATAAGAACAAAGCATTTAAAGGTGTGTGAAAATATTATTCTTCTAAATTATAATTACTTTAAATAGTTTTTTTATACTTCATAATTTCTAATTTCGTGCTTTTATCTCATTTATCAAACTTCTCCAAAGTATAAAGCTATTGTTTAAAACATAGAATCAAAACCATTTTTTGGTTTGACAGTAAATTTGAATGTGAAAATCTTAAAAAAGTATCGCTTTTAAATAGTGAATTCTGAAACACAATACTGTTAAAATTAATTATGCAATAAATTTGAATATTAAACAGTCACATTTTGAAAATTGCGGTGAAAAAATAAGCTTTGAAAAATTGCCTCAAGGAGCTCAGATTTCATGTAGATTCTTTTTACAACTAATTTCTTATAATTATCAGTCTTGATCTTTTCAATGCTTAATTTGGAGGACAGGAAAATTGCGTTGAAGATGATAATTAACCCTATCATATCCTGAAGCGGAATAAAGGTATTACGGACAAATTACAAAAATGAAATCGATTTATTCTCTTCTATTTAATGCAAGATCATGTAGAATATTACTAATATATGATAAAATATATTCAATTATGTATATATATTCAATTATGTATTCTGACATAAATTTGTCTATATAAGGGCAGCATCATATTTTGTTCGAGTGATATTAGTAACCAATAAAAGAGTATGATTTAATTAGTTTAGCCAATGCAAACGATCAAAATTATTAGGAAATAAAAGAGAAAATAACTAAAATAAGAAGCGTTGAACTTACAGTAGCTGTAATGCATGTATAAAAGTGTAATGATAGTTTAGACATAAAAGGCTTTATGAATAACCTGGTTGATATAAAGGGCCTTTTTCATAAATAAAATACTTTCTGATATAATATTTTAATACAAAAACTAATTCTGGTTATATTAATACAATATATATATTCTTTTATTATACTGTACTGTGTTGGAGCAAAAATGGATGGTAAATGAGCTCTTTCCTATTCCAAAAGTATAAAACAGAAGTTTCAAAAAATAGAGATCAAGTGAATCATAGTCTTAATGTTACTGTATTTCAAAATCGTCTGCGTTAAGATTTTACAAATAACTTATACAAAGGGAAGAAGAAGATGAACAGAAAGGAATTTGGTTTCAATGAAAAAAGTAAAACTTTTAATTTTAAAAGGATATTGAATTATTATAAAATAATTTATTCCTATGTGAATACAAGAAAATGGTAAAATTCTTTGTCTTGCTCTAAATAATAAGTGTTCAAAGTTTAGCTCAAATCGGCTGCGTCATTTCGGAGGAAATTTGGAATATACATACTTGCACAGCTACGGTGATATTTTACTTTTATTATAGAAAATCAGAATTCTAAATATTCAACGTGTTCCTTATTGTTATTCGTTTTGTTGCTATTCAGTTCAATTATAATTCCTGGGAGTTTTAATATTTGTTTGTAAATTGTAAAAGAATATAAGCAAGATTCGTATTAAAGAATATATTTTACAAACATTGCTTAAACTAAATTATATTTTAAGCTATTCTAAACCATCTTTTTAGAAAAGTTGTTATATCTTATTAAAGGATTTTTAAATATCTTTTCTATTTATTTATTTGGGTACTATTAAAATATCATTAGGGTAACTGAACTTTAATTCTTTATTCTTTTGATTCCATTTAAACACTTATAAAATAGTTAACAATAACAAGAAAAATAAAAATAAATGATAAATTCTAGCTATAAATTTGTCTGTGAAAAGGCAAATATAAAATTATTTATGTTCGGAAAATTAAAGTAAACATATAGCTTCAGTTAAAATCTTTTTATACACGTTACATTGAAATAAAAAAATTAGTACTTTCTCATTTTCGATGTCTTTTAAACAGTATATGCTGTTTATCTGTTCAATTATGGAATTAAAATAGGAATTTTATGTAAAAAAATGGTTTCTATAGGATAATACTTTTGGAACCCGATTAGAGAATGCGAATTGAAAGTGATATGAGGAAATATTGTTACTTATGGCAAGTCTTGTTAAAACTTCTTAGTAAACCTTAAAAATCTCATTAAATGGAAATTTCATTATGTTCGATACTAAAAGAAAAAACTAAAGTAGAAATTTCTTTATAAAACAATACATAAAACCATAGAAATTTCTTATACAACAATACAATATACAATTCTTTATAAAACAATACACAACTCAAAATTATTATAAATTCCATAACATAAAGAATGAGCACATTTTTCTTATCAGTATGAAATATTACGATAAATCAATTACAGCATAGAAAATTCGAAAATATTATATGAATACACGACTAGTATAGGCTCTGTTGGTATTCTTCAATATAAAAATTGTAAAAGAAAAAAAAATCGCTATCCTGAGGTTCTATTTTGTAATATACTAGATAACACTGTTTACAGCACATTCATTCTCTAGACGTGAATAAATATAAAATTGAATGAAAACATACTGACGAGAGGAAGATCTTTATATGCATAACTGATGTAATCATTTATTTTTTTATACCTTAAAGCAAATAGCATCTCCCTATAAATGAACATTCGCGTTATATAGTCGTAAAATTTTAAGGCAAAATACAAAATGATTTAATGTCAACTTCCAATGTTAATTTGCAATTGAATAAAAAAATATGCCCTGCATTGGTTTTGTTCATCAAACAATAACAATAAAACAAATGCACACTGGCACATATACAAGAGAATATTTGTTTAAATTGAGGAAAGAATGCAAGATTAAAAATATCTTAGTTCATTTTTTTTAACTTCATAAAGATTTATATATGTTCATTATATTCATTTTCAGCAATGTAAATTTAATTCTATTGAAACTATTTTTATTTATCTTTGAACATAATATCATTTTAAAAGCAGGTTGGTAGGATCGACATTTGATTTTGGGATTATCTTGACTAGAATTATAAAGATTCATAATAAATACAAACAGAACATCAGGAGTAATCTTTTATCTTGATATAGAATTTTTATTAATAAAAAAATGAGAATGATTATTAAATTTGTATAGAAATTCAATTTCTATTTTCGAAGGGTTTATCTTAATATTAACTATGAAAAGTTTAAAGAAATAGTAATGCTCGTATCTAAATGAATATAAATGAGAGAAAAATCCATTTTTGAATTCATGACTAACTGAATAAGAAAAGCGCACTAAAAATTATTAAACGATAATTCTTTTCCTTGACTTTTTTTAAAATTACATTTTCTGAAATATATTAAATTTTATTAATGATATCTTATTCATCATACTTATAAATATAGAAAAAATATATAATATGCACTTTAAATATGTTGAGAAATTTGAATTATTTCTCTATGATTGGTTAGTATTTTTATTCCGGGATTGCTGTATCATGAAAAATTGTAATATAAACTATTATAAATTTGAGAAATATCGAAAAAATAATCAATGCAATTGCTGCATTTTGTATAAGTGAAATGCATTTTCCGATATTGATATATTTTATTCTTTAGTCGCTAATCTTTAGGAAAAATCTACTAGCTTCCTAAAATTACTTTAAAAATTATCCAAATTTTGTTACAAACTCTTCTGCTGTTGTGTCTTGTAATAAACAAACTTAAACTTATTCTAGGATGTCTTGGTGAATTAATTCACATCATAAAAAAACCTTATCACAAAGAATTTATATTTTCTTAGAAAGTGCTTATAATTTTAGAGTAGAACATAATCCAAAACTGAATGAAAGAATATAATTTTGCCTGGCACCAGCTATGGGTTTTTTCTATGCTAGTGCTCGTAACCTAAATAGCTATATTAGTTTGTGCTCGTAGCTAAATATAGCTATATTAGCTTGTAAAATGTCAAACTATTCAATAAAGGGAAATTGTTCGTGTCTCTGCAATTTTTCTGTTTTTGGCGTATTTTGAAGCGGCTTTCCATCGTATTCTTACTTTTTTAAGAAGCCTTATAGTGATAAACATATTTCTTCTTATAGTAAATATATTATTGTAAATAATCGTTATTTGCATTATCTTTGGATTAGCACATCCCCAAGATAATTAAATGTTTGAATAAAATTAGAATGTCATTCACTGAGATGAGCTTAAAGTGTATTTGTTGTTGTTGCTTTTTTTTACAATACGAATCACACTTTGTTTCGAAAAAAAAAGAAAAAAACTATACATGATGCACTGCAGCATGATGCAAAGTTTAAACTTATCACATAAATTTCTTGTAAGTAAGTAATAAAGGTATTAATTTATAAATGTAAGTATTTAATTTACAAAATATGTATAATAACGGACTTGAATATAATAAATATATAATATTCTTTGACTACATCATTTAAAAATTGGATTATGTTGTGTCACTGCATCGACTTTTAAAGAAATAAATTCTAATTGTTTAATGCTTTTTTGACTTCTTGAGATTCGTAACGTTAAAAACAGGGTGACTTATGTCAGATGTTTAAAGTACATTACTTAAAATATAGCTAACCATAAAGAATTTAAAGGCCGTTTTCAAAAATAATGTGTTATGTTTTTGAAATAATGTGTTTTATGAGATATTTTTGTTTGAAGAATGCTATTTACTAGAAATAATTATGCTAATATGCTGATCTATTTCGAAATACAGTTCTAACGCATATATTTTCCATTTCTACTGTAAAACTTCTAAATTACTAAAATCACATTCTTCCTTTAAATTTGTCCTTAAATTTCAAAAAAAAAAATATAATCATTACATATATTGGTAAGTGTTGTAAAGTTTTTAACGTACGTAAACTACGTACATGCAGCGTTAAAATATTTTTATGAATTATATAATTTCATCATTGTTTTACATTAAAAACTTTATTCCAATAAGGGAAAACAACGTCTTTTTTTGTTAGTTTTTAGCATTAATTTCCTTATGAAACTGTTCTTTTTCAGAAATCTTAGCATTCTTTTTCTTCTTTTTTTTTAAAATCTTTTTCTTCTTTTTTTTATCTTTTTTTTCTTTTTTTAAAAATATTTTCCTTTTTTTTTTTTTTTTCTTTTACATCCTTTCAGTTAAGAAGTGTCTTACAATGCCTCAGAACGGCTACAGAGTTAATTACTAACATGGCAGAAGTTGAAATTGATTAGGTTTGTGCTGGAGATCGAGTATCTGTAACAATGTTGTTTCCCTTTTCCTTCTATTGGTTTTCTGTAAGAGCTCCTGAAATTATAAGTTTAGTGTAACAGAAAGTGGCTTATTACTCAGAGAAAAGATTTAAAATGTTGATACAGTTAAGGGGATTCGATTTTATTTCAATCTCAATTTTGTATTATAGTTTCTCATTTCCCATTTTGATAATAATGTGATTAAAAAAAAAACTTTATTCTGAGGAAAAATAAATATTTGCTTTTCTTGTAATAATTATGAGGTGATTTTCTAATAAATATTTTTTTCATTTTTTGTAAAACTCATAGTTTTCTTTATACTAAATAATTAGTAATGGACCAAAATAAATCTTATTGCTTTTGGGGAACTAAGCAACATCCCAGTCTAAATAAAATAGTTCTTGAAAGGGAGCATGGATGTTAGACAAAGAAACTTCAAATCTTAAATCAGACCTCTCCTGAATGATTCTCATTTTGTGAATTGCATTAAAGAGACAGAGTCAAAAAAATATACCTCATTTATTCTTATGGTCAATAACTATTGGAACAGCTATAAGGTAAAATATTAATTAAATTAATATATTTTATGACTTTGCTTGCAATGTAGGAATAAAAATACATCATTCGCACTGTTAATTAAATTGTTACATTGAAAATATTGGCAACACTAGTAAAGAATTAACAGAATAATTTCATCATGACATAAAGGCAACAAAAGACGGGTATCAGAACAGTTGAGGTATTAATATGATGTCAGATATTAAAGGATCCACTAAGGATAATATAAACAATCAATAAGAAAAAGAACGTCCGGAACAGAAAAAAATAAATCTTCTTTCATTTTATTTGATTTTCATCGTTTTAATTAAGCTGTTGTAGGCTTACAGAAATGTTACTTTTAACATTTAATCAAAATTTTATACAACAGTTACTAAGAACTTTAATTTAATTCCTTTATCCTAAGCCTGATTAAATATATAAAAGTAAAGAATTATGTAGTCATATTTTACAAACAAACATTGATTAATGAAACTAACATTAAATTTGTTATGAAATTACAAAATGTACATAGAATCAATTTAAAAAATTCCTAAATATCAAAACACTTGTTGGCCTATTCAACATTTCCCTGAATATTATTAAAACTTAATAAAATGAATAAATTTAGAATGTGATATTACCGTAGAAAAATGAAAGATTATTGGAAAATAAGCTTATTAAAATTACAAAATTATCTCTCTATATATTTTATTCATGAGTAAAAAAGCAAAACTTTCATGATTCATTAAAAAAACAAAACTTTCATAAAATTCTGAATAAATGCTGATTTTGCTAATTTAATTATTTTGACTTATAATTCAGTAAAATCTAAAAAGGCGTTGTTTAACTGATTTTCTTTGTAATCAGTTAATTTTAAAGTGATCGGATCGGATTTGACATAATTAAAACTTCACTCGACATGATTTCATTGTATTATTTGCAATAATCAAACACCCCATTAACATATTTTATAGTATAAGGTATTATGAATTTTGCATTACTGAAATGAAATAAGAACTCAAAGGTATCAATAAGAAATTTTTCAATTACTAATCAAAAATAGGTTTTTCAAGTTGTATTAGCGTTATCGACTTTAATAGATAGCAAATCTTGTTTTAAAATTGGTAAGAAAAATACGAATATAGACAATAATTATTGATGTCAAAGTTATATTTTTCCGTAAAAGTGACTAAAGTTTAAAGTAGTAACAGAACGTGCTATCATTATATGTATTTATTGATGTTTTAAAAGTTAAGTTACATTCAATGTATAATAATTTTTTCTTGTTTGTTTGCAATATTTAATGAAGCATATTTTATTTTCATTGAAATCATAATATATTTAAATTCAATAAAAACAGAATTTCACCATCAAATATTATTTTTGTTAATTAAGAAATATTTCTCATTGAATAAAAAAGTTTCTTTTTAAATTAAACGTCAAATAATTGCTGAACAGATTCTGAAAATTTCACATGTGTAGCAGGAGATTATTAGTCTTTTTTTAAAAAAAATTGTACAAGAATATATTGTCAGTAACTTCAGTAATATACATCTAATATTTTAAATAACGCTGCTTCATTGTTGAAAAAACTAAGCTATATTAAAACTATTTTCAAAAATATACATTGGTTAGAGTGATAAAAAGTCAGCTATTTTTTACGTTTAAGTCATTTTTTTTTCATTACTAGTTGATGTATTCAACATTGCTGGGTTTCAAAGTCTTTTCAAATATGAGATTTTTGATATAGAAACTACTTTTATATATAAAAGTATATTATACAAACAATTTTCCCTAAGAAAATAAAATATAAATTAAAAAAAATAATAGTTAAGTAATTAAGGTGGCTTAACAAACTGAAAGAAAAATTGTAAAAAAATAAAATTGATATGGTTATAAAGCAAACATTTTTAATTTTATGATGATATAAAGATGGACTTATATCTGCTTTCAGGCTTTTAAGTAAATGTAAACATCGTATAAATATATGCATTAAAATAAACCGAAAGTTTAAAATATAAAGAGAGAATATTTGTAAGATAACATTAATTTTTATGCTTTTAATTTTTTTTAAATTAAAAATGAAAGAAATGGGGTGTAGTAATGAAATTAATATTATTCAATTGATAATATTTTAAATTTTAAATAGATTAAGAATTGATTTTTTTGGACTAATTTTCACTATTTTTTTGGTCACTTTTCTAATTAATTGAATATTTAATTAGTTCGTCATCTCTTAAAATTTGGCACTAGTCTTTCTTTTGTCTTAAATGTAAATGAACAGGCTTTGGTTGAATACGATCGAGTTGTGTTGAAGAAGATATGGAATAGACATACATATATACATACAAAGCCTCATAGATTATAATTTATATTAAGATAATAAATAATATAAAATCATATACATTAAATAATATAAAAATTATTAAATTAGCAAATAAATAAAATTAAAATAAAATAATAAAATAATATAAAAATTATTTTTTCCTCTAATCTGATACTAATTAGTACCCTTTCTATAGAATCAAATTTTGATTTAATTAATTGGCTGTTGATAATTAAACAATGAATATATTCCTTCCTGGAATTACATTGCAATATTTCTAATTGGAACAAATTACCCATAAGCAAAACAATGTTAAAGTCAATAACCTTTCATTAAGAGTGGGCGATCTGTGGGATCGATTGCCATCTTCAGACACTCTTAAGGAAGAGAGATTAACGATTTCAGTATCGCCGGAGTCTGAAATCCCAATTCTTATCTCTCAAATTGTACTACACAAAATTTCTGCTTCTGTTGTGTTTCTTAATTTTTGAAAGCATGTTTTTAAATGATATGCATTTATAAAAAGAACAGAAGGTGGATGTAGCCTTTTGAAGGAATGAACTTTAAAACTTTTGAATGCCAAATAAAAATGGTGAGACTAACGGTTGTACTTTTTTCGAATCAAACTGACAACTAAAACAATCAATCTTTGTTCCCAAAATTTACTCTAAATATGGGCACGTTTCGATTTATGTTGAAATAAAATGATATAATATATGTTACAGAAAAAATATTGCTTCGTATTTAACTACAAAAATCAAAATTTAATTTATCATAGATAAAAACCGAATATATGGTCTGACAGATCATCACACTTAACATAAGTTACATAATAGATGGATCTATTAAAGAATTATCAACCCATCCTTCATCATTGGCTCATTGTTATTAAGCAAACAATTATTATTGTTACAAAATAATCTTTCCCTTAAAATGCTTTTTTTCCCGTCTATTTTCAACGAAACAAAAATGTTAAATAAATCATATTATACTAAGACGATTCCTCGGAACAGTCCTGAAAAATCCTTCAAAATATTATAAAATAAGCGAAAATCCACTAAAGTAATAAGAACAACAAATAACGTAGAATCTAAGAAACAAAGACGGGTATAAGATTTTGATGATAGATTATCTTTTCCATGATTTTTCTCGCTTTGTCCTATTGATAGAAGAAGATATGGACTGAAATTCCGGAATGTGAGCCAACTGAAATAATTAATAGTTCTATAATATTTTTTTCATTAATATTAATTGAATAACCTATCTTTAAAAAATCATTAATCATTATGTGAAATTTAAAAAATGCTTTTCCCTTTTGGTGGACAGCTTATTGTGTTGAGTTCACGCAATTCTTTTTTACTTCCACATTTTGTCGAAGAATGGGTTTAAGTTTCGTCAGCAGTTTCAAAAATGCGTCCCTAAATATAGTCTCTTACAGCAAATGGTAACTCGTAATTAAACATTAATAAATGTTTTTTTCAAAGTACTGTCATGAGAGCTTATTCCCTTTTTTTTTCTTCTTTTGTATTTGATTCATGGGAAGTAAACAAGGTTTGGTATAAAGAAGAATGCTAAGCAGAAATGGATCGCATTCATTTACCCTGTTGTTTAAGACTGCTGCGGTTGAAGAAAAAAAAATATTTAAAAAAATTTAAAGATCATTTGAAAATAATTCTGAAAAAAAGAATATATATTGAAATCAAAGAAATAAAAATCATTCTTTCATGCGTATGAAACAGAGAACAGTAAAATGTTTCTTTTCATAGCTTTGAATTGAAGGATACCAATCAGACGCTTGAGAAACTGAGAGTAGTTCTAATTGTTTTGTGGCAGTAATACTGGCACACACATTATTTAAATAATGACTTAAAATATAAAATACAAGTAAAACATTCTACTTACATTGAAAGTTAACCAAGGACATTGCTTAATTTTCAAAAATATGTTTCTCATTGTATGTCAATATCAAATGTCAGTAGTTATTTTCAATAAAACTCGGTCTTTTCAAATTAAATTTTACAGTTTCTTTGGGAGCAGACAGGAAGCACATAGCATCAGGATGGGAAATGGTGTTATGTTCTTAGGTAGTAGACAAATTAATGATGTTTAGGTAATAGACAAATTAATGATATTTAGGTAACAGACAAATTAATGATGTTTAGGTAATAGACAAATTAATGATATTTAGGTCATAGACAAATTAATGATGTTTAGGTAATAGACAAATTAATGATATTTAGGTAATAGATATATTAATGATGTTTAGGTAATAGATAAATTAATGATGTTTAAATAATAGACAAATGGATGGTAAAATTTTAAGGATAATATCAAGCAGATTTTTTATGATGTTTCTTTGGTCATTTCTTTAAAAGTTATTTTAATTTTAAAAAACTATCAATCCATAAGTAAACAATGTGCAAAAACACCTATATAATTTTTCTGAATCTATATAATAATAAAATATAAAATATGCATTGTATTTAGAGAGCGCTAATGCTGCTGCAACTAAAACACAAATGAACTTAACCAAATTAGAAATAAATATTAAGTTAATAGTCAAAGAATCAAAAAGAAAGATTAACTGAATCCGGCCCGAAGACTTTTTCAAGGGTCACCCTCAGGCAAGGATTCAAACCAGGGATTTTTTCTGTGAGGGGTCTGACTTTTCGTCCAACAAATTGACCCCTCGTGACCCGAAAATCCCAGAATATTAACTTAATATTTATTTCTAATTTGGTTAAGTTCATTTGTGTTTTAGTTGCAGCAGCATTAGCGCTCTCTAAATACAATGTATATTTTATATTTTATTATTATATAGATTCAGAAAAATTATATAGGTGTTTTTGCACATTGTTTACTTATGGATTGATAGTTTCTTATTCTTGCATCTAGTTGGAATTAAGCTGCATTTGCGCTTTTCCACTAAATGCATCCTTTAATAATAAAAATTCTCCCTTTTTTTGGATTTGATTCGAAATTACCGGATTGTTGAGGCAAGGGGAGTTTTTTTCTTTTAGGTACCATTAAAATAAATTATGCAAAGGTCAATAAAAGAATTTCTCATAGCGCATGGCCCGTCGCGCGCTTTACCAAGGGGCACTGTGGATAGCTTTGTGCTTGGAGCATCCATGGACAAAAAGTTACTTGCACAATTGTTTCGTTTAAAAAAATTTAAAAATACTAAAAAATATCGAATTTGTAATAAAAAAAATGTAAGACTTGTCCACTTGCTAATAAAGAACAAATTAATAACGAAATTTCAAATCTAGAATTGTTCTGCAAAAATAAAAATCTTATTTATTTATTAAATTGCAAAGAATGTAATTTGAATTACATAGGACAAACCAGTACTGAACTAAATAAACGAGTAAATGGCCACAGATCTGCCATTAAAAACTTTAGTAAAAATGAGTCTTTTGATTATGAGCTACTACACTTCCAATGTCATAATTTTGATAACATTAATATTTACATTCTGGAAGATAATATTATTGATTTAAATAAAAGATTAGACTTGGAAAATATTTATATATGTAATTTAAAAACTTTGTTTCCTTATGGACTCAATAGTAAATTAAATGGAGAAGGTTACGGGGATTTGGATAACATTTGTATTTATAACAAACTTAACATCTTTAAAGACTTTCTAGATAATGAAAACAAAAGTAAAAGATTTAAGAGAGGAAAAGGTAGAGGCGGCAATTTTGATATAGTAACTGAGGATTTTCAAAATTTGTGTAATTTGGAACATAATAATGAAAATATTCTTAAAATTAAGAAATATCTATTTGGCTTTAGAAAAAATAAAATTAGATGGTTTATTAATAACAAATTTGAAGATTTAAAGTTTGAAAATTCATTCACTAAATACATAATTCTAGATCTTATCAAATTCAAGCTTAATATAGGAAAAAACGATTTACTATTTAAAACTAAAAGTAATTTAAATAAAGAATACTGTGTAGTGAGATTTTTGGATATTTGCTTCGAAAACCTAGTTACCTAAAGTTATGCACAACAATAAAGAATTTTTTCCTTTAAAGGATAATGCAATAGCTTCAATAGCATTTAGTTATTCAGCAACTTTAAGAAAAAGAATCTGTAACTATAATTACTATAGCAAAAATTTAAATAAGATAGACAAGACAGACTGTAATTGTAATAAAGATATTTATAAAGATTATATAGATGCTGACAAAGGACATATTATAACAGGGAATTTAAAAATTATAGATTCTAACTCTTTAAGAGATTTGATGGAAAGGGGCACGAAATTTAGATTAAGAGAAAAAGTTAACATTAAAAAAATCTTAATTTCTATCGGACAAGATTTGGATATTTTTATTTCCAAATTATCTAGGAAATACCATTGGCCTCCAGAAGGTTTCAGAGAATGGAAAGTAAGGATTTTAGAAGACATTAAAACAGAATTTAATGCAGACAACGTTAGAACTAAAGAACGAGGAATTTATTTCAACAAAACTTTGAAAAAAGAAATAAAAAATTTAAAAGAGAGGTTTGTTATTACAGTAATAGATAAATCGGCAAATAATTTCGGTTTAATTTGTAAATATTATTATAAAGAACTTCTAACTAAGGAATATAACTCTAATTCAACTTACAAATTAATTAACACCGGGAAAAAAGAATTGGATAAAAGGATGCTAGCTTTCGCTAAAAAAATTAAAATAAAAACTTGCTCTTTAAACTACCCTTACCTCTTCCCAACAATAAAATTTCATAAAAAACCAATAAATTTTAGATTCGTAACTTGTAGCACTGGCAGTTACAATTACTATACGGGAAAACATTTCTTTAAATACTTAAAAATTGTCCTAAACAAAATTAAAGAGGAAGATAATTTTATTATCAATAGTAACAAAGATATTTTGGACTTTCTAAAGGATAACAATTTTAATAAGCTTAATACTTATGATTTTGAAAATTTATACACTAATCTACCTCATGAAAAGTTAATAGATGTCTGTACTAATATATATGAAGAATATTTAAATAGAGATATTATTACAAAAACTAATTGGTTAGAGTTATGTAAATTTAATATTAAAGAAAACTATGTTTTTAACGGAATAAATTTTTATAAACAAGAAAAAGGAATTCCAATGGGAACAGCTTTTTCAAGTGCGTTAGCCAATATTTTCCTACATTATTATGAAAAAGAAATAATTAAACTTAACTTAATAATAGGCTGGAGATATATTGATGACTTAATTTTGTTAAATGTGGATAATCCTAATGATGTTATTAATTGTTACCCAAAAGAATTAGTTTTAACTCAAACAAACGAAAATCAACTTAAAGCTAATTATTTAGATTTAAATATAGAAATTGACAATGGAAAAACTTTGATAGGTATTTATGATAAAAGGGATGAATTTAACTTTAAAATAATTAAACTTAGTAACTACCATTCTAATTTAAACTCTAAAATTTTCAAAAATTTGATATTTTCACAATTTAACAGAATTAAAAAAATTTGCAATAATAAAAGCTCTTATATCTTAGCAACAAACAATCTCATTAAAAATTTAACTATTAACGAATTTCCCAAAAACTTTTGCAATATAGAAGTTTTGATAAGAGAGGGTCTGTTTAATTTCTGACTTCCTCTGGTTTGTTAGCTTTGAGTTTTAATTCAATAGATGGCGCTTCAAGTTTGATGACGATACATTATGACGAAACGTGGGAGGCGGATATAGCTGTAAACGTGGAAAAATTAAATCTTAGTTTAGTTCAACGAAATACATCTACAATAGCACGTTTTAACCTCAAGTAGTTTTCTTCAGATTTGTACTTTCATTTTGTAAGTAATTTGCCTTGTGTTTATATTACTTTTTTTCATGTATCTTGTGGTTTGATTTGCTGTGGTCTTATTTGGTTTGTTTTTTGCTAGTGTTTTTACTTGTTTTAATCTTGTGATACTAATTTATCTCTAAAACCTCAATTTTCTGGGATTTTCGGGTCACGAGGGGTCAATTTGTTGGACGAAAAGTCAGACCCCTCACAGAAAAAATCCCTGGTTTGAATCCTTGCCTGAGGGTGACCCTTGAAAAAGTCTTCGGGCCGGATTCAGTTAATCTTTCTTTTTGATTCTTTGACTATTTACTTAATATTTATTTCTAATTTGGTTTAATTTTAAAATTAATTTTTCAAGCTGAAATGGCATATAAGAAAATCAAAAAGTTAAAGTCGAAATATGCGTTCATTTGATTTCATGTGGATGCATGATAGCTTGAAATTGGCTCAAACGAATTCAAACATTTAAAAATGCTTTAAATAAATCAATTAAGAATTCCAAAATATTCTTTTAGAACCATTTCAGGTCCCATTTATTTTTATATATCTTTTGGAATTTCCATGGAAAATATTTCAAAGGTCTTACGCAAGTTTTTTGCACAATTGCGCTGCATTTTGAAGCATTTAATTTGTCATTAATCATTAGATAACCCATTAGAATATATTGTAAAATATCGTATTATTTTTCATCTAATCTTTCTAATTTAATATGCATTTTCTCAGAGATACATCAAACGACATTTCAAAATATTTACGGATAGATTCAATATAATAAAGGAAACAGGAGAGATTCTTCATATTTCACATGTCTTCAAACAAATTCAATTCCTATAGTGAAGAAGTAAGATGAAAAGAGCAGAAAGTACCATTTATCACTAGAACCATCAAATTTTCTGTTACAGATTCCTATTCCTCAATAGCTTATTGGCGGGTCTTTGTTTCTTTCACTTTGACTAGAGGTAATGTCACTGTCAATCCCAGGAGTAAGTACAAGTTAGATAATAAATGAGTTAGTCAGAAATAATCTTTTGGAACAGGAAATTAGTAGTTTTATAGGTTAGTGACACTGGTGTAAATGATTACACTAATAAATTGTGTGTCATTTCGAGAAACCTCAATACGGATTTTTCATATGTAACGAGATGTGTTTAGTTTTGATGTTTTTTCTTTCCATTATCAGTTTCAGAAAGGAATTGAATGTGATATCTTTTGAATCTATGATCCCATTTT
This sequence comes from Argiope bruennichi, assembly GCF_947563725.1. Taxonomy (NCBI): domain Eukaryota; kingdom Metazoa; phylum Arthropoda; class Arachnida; order Araneae; family Araneidae; genus Argiope; species Argiope bruennichi. The sequence continues at coordinate 63,905,218 of NC_079153.1, read as the reverse complement.
ATTATTATTATTATTATTATGGGTGAAAAATTTAGAATAAAATCTAATTAAATAAAATTTTAATAATTATTATTTTTAACAGCACATCTTAAACACAAATGATGAAAAATTAATACATGAAAACTCGTATGTTTAAAAATAGATATATATTTTTATATGCATAATTTATTTTTGATTTTCGGCTTCTGATTGAAACTAAATCTAGAGCTTTCTTTAATCAGTGCTATTTATTATTTTCAGTATATACGAGTTTGAGTTGATGCAATTTAATTTCTCACTTGAATTTATAGAACTTTGAACAACTTTCTCATAAGTGTATGAATGCAATGGATATTGCTTTACTTTTGAAATTATCGGTCTCAGGAAATCTGAATTATTATAATCATTATTTATTGCTTCGCTTCTTTTATATCATTCATTTTATGAATGAAGAATATTATTTTTCACGTATGTACATTTTAAATTTTTAAAGTTCTGATTGAAACAGTAATTTTTAACCGCAACTTCTCTTAAGAAACCCAGCTTGCGTGCCTTTCTTAAATAGTAATACGAGTAGAATTCGCTGACATGACTCTATGACATTTAACTGTTTTCCGTTAAATCAGATACGCTGATGATTATTTTCCTACATTACTCTCAGATTTTTCATAAATGTTGACAAAGTTTGAGAAATTAAATAGTTTGAAAAATAAATAGGAAATATTATTGAAAAAATGCATTTCTGCTAAAATTAAATCGATTGTTTAACAAAATAATATTCATAAACGCCAAAGGCAATTTCACACTAAAAGAATTGAAATTTAAAAATAAATAAACAGCAAAATAATTTAGTATACGACTTAAATCATTCAATTTACTACTTTAAAGAGGGTTTATTCTTTTGTTTATATTCTATTGAAAGAATAAGTAGAATAACAAAATATTATTAGTTAGATTTTTTTTATCCTTTGAGGTAAAAATAATGCATGGAAATCAAATCAAAACGGGATGTGATTCAATTTTTAATTAATAATTATAGTGAGAACTGCAATTAGCAAGAGGAACTTTCTTAGAAGATTTGCACGCCTCTGGAAAGTTTGGATCCAAACATCAATGGGACAATTCGACATTTATTTCAATAGATTTTCCATTTCTATTTGAGCATTTTCCATCATCAAAATTGCTTAATTCCAATGGGAATAATCGAATGTAGATTTTCCACAAATATTAAGCATTCCTTTTCAAAAAGCAGAAAGGTGTCTGAAGGAATATTGAAAAATTATGGCGGGAGAAAATGAAATAAAGAAAGTGCATTGGGTTGAATTATGTTTTCCCCTTGAATCACTAATTGTCATTCATTTCCATTTCTTTTCTAAAAATCGTTTGGAAGAATTGGTAAAAAAAAATAGTAAAATGTGTTAATTTCAAAAATATGAAAAAAAAACACTTTAATTTCTATCATATTTACTTTTGATTGAAATATATTTATTTAAATTCTTACAAAAATCTATCTGAAATTAGCTAATCTTAAAGAAATATATATGTTTCAAATGAAATTTTACTTCGAAGGAAGAATATCTTTTTACTTTGCTGTTATTGAACTTTATAAGCAAGATTTGATTAAATTATGCCATTCGAAATCTGATTATTTTTTATAACAAAGAATATCTTTTTTTGCCATATGAGAAAAATTTTCCAATATTAATAAATAATTCCAATTATATATGACAATGAAAATTTTTAAAGACTATTTATCTTATATGTTGTCACAACATTAAATAATTTATTCATAAATGCTTTTAATATTAAGAAATATTTCATATTTTACACCTTTGAAGCGCATTGATGCAGAGTACTACATGTATTCTTATAAGACATGGACCATAATCATTGGAATAGTTTTATTTTAATAAAACATTATAATAAATTTATAAAACAACTAAAATTTATAATTTAAATTAAAGTAATTAGTTGATTTTTTTATTTATTAACAATGAAGAATTCATGGAAGAAATTTTATCAAAGTTTCTATATATTTTATTTGGATAAGAATCATAGTATTCTATCATATCTAAATGTGCACGTTATATCTAAAAAAATTACAAGCGTTTTACTTATTCCGCAGAAAATAAAATGCATTTCATTTATTTGAATTTAAATTCCGAAAATATATTGTTATAATACAATACGTATGCAAAAGTTTATATATATATATATATATATATATATATATATATATATATATATATATATATATATATATATATATATATATATATATATATATATATATATATATATATATATATATATATATATATATATATATATATATATATATATATATATATATATATATATATAAACTTTTTCATACGTATTGTATTATAACAATATATTTTCGGTATATAACAATATATATATATATATATATATATATATATATATATATATATATATATATATATATATATATATATATATATATATATATATAAAGAATAGAGGGAAAATGCAATTATTAAAATATGCTTTCGAGTTTTAAATCGTTAAATTGCATTGTTTCGCCTTTAATCTTAAATGTGTTTTTTTTTCTTTACACAACACTTATAACTATAATCTGGCACTAGTACTTTTTATTTTGCTTTGAATGAATAAAATTGGTAACTTTGAAACATCAGATAAACCCTAAATTCCACCTTTGAAGAATGCACATTTATATTTGCCACAAAGTATTTTCTTAGAAATATCAAAATGCTCTTGTTAAGGAAAATTGGCAGAATTATATTTCTTTGTCTAAAAAAATAAGAAAGAGCTTAACAATCCTTCTATATTTTACAAAGCTGCCTTGTAAATAAACTATCTCCGTCAGACACACATACAGACGTACTTATATGTCAGACATGTCTGGTAATGAATGTCAAAGACATGTCTAGTGAATGTAGATATTAAAGAGGAACGTTAATGATTTTAGAAACTCGGAAAGATATTTTATTATTGCAACGATACTAAAAATATGGTTTGTTATAGAGTTAGCTTTCCTCAAAGTTCTATCTAAAGACAATAAAAAATATAATCAATTTATAAACATTGAAAAATAGAATTTGACAGGAGAAAAGAAGACGAAACTAATATTTTCTTGTTTTATATCCTAATAATTGAGAAATTAATTTATATAATAGTAAATATATCCGTATCACCTGGACAAGTAAACCATAGTTATTGAAATATTCATAAGCAATATTTGATTTGGAGAAATCATGCAAATTTAAGATTTTCCGGTATACTAGAAGAATCATGTAAGGTCATATAGAATCATGTAAAAGAAATGTGTTTAATTAATCAAATTCTATTGATTCGGCATTATTTTCCCAATTTGCATAATTTTTTTTTAAATATGAAATACAAAATACAGTTATATTTTTAAAACAAAAAGGACTGATGAATTTCTCGCTTTGTAACGTTTTGTTTAGATGTTAAAATAGATGTTTGTTTTACTCGGCTTCTGAAAGTTATTTTTCTATCTATGCTCTTACTACTTAATTTAAGATTTTTTCCATTACTTTTAGCGGAGGAATGTTTGAAAGAATGTATTTTTGCATTGAAGAAGAAAGGCTTTTAAAATATATCATTTGCTTTTTGTTCATATTGATGGTTCAGGCATATATAATCTATTCTCAACGGTTTATAAAAATCGTATTGTAATATTTGATAGATATTTTGAAAACGTTTTAGTGAATATGATATATTATTTCTGCGAAAATATTTTCTTACACATCTCCAATAACATATCTTTGAATTCGACTATTGCTTCATCACGGTCAGTACATCCAGTTATTTTATCGTCATCGTCAATTGACCTGCTTTATGAATTTAAAGATAGCAATATTACATGGAGTAATTTTTTCACTTACCTTAAAAACTTCTTATCAAATTGCAATTATCATTTGGACCAGTTAAAAGGTAGAAAATAGCAAGCAAACAGGATCTTGGTCAATTTTTAATTAAATACACTTGTGAAAGGAAACAATTATTGGCCTATCATTATATTTTAAAAGGAGATTGGTAAAATTCTTTAAACGATTAAAAAAGTTCCAAACGGCGTCTCGTATAATCAGAAAAAGTAATATGTACTTAGTGTAGTGACTATACTGAATTTATTGAGATAAGTTACAGTGTCCCCAGGAAGGCAATAAAAAATTACAAAAACAACTATAAAATAAAAGATATCCGTCAAAATTTCCTATTAAAAATATACACTATGCCATAATAAAATCACATAAAAAAGTTTCTTGTAATTATCTGTAAATCTGTCAGAGATATTTGCGATTAAAATTATAAACTTTTCGATACTTGAAAAAGGTTTGTATATAATTGTAAAATGTATTACCCGGTGTTATCAATAATTTTTCCAAGTTAAGCAAACGTGAAGTGAAATTTAAAAAACAACGAAAGGTAAGAAAAAGTAATGAAAAAAAATCCGAAAATGTTCTCGCACGGGTGGAAGGGATCTGGGCATCAATATATTTTTCGATTTTTTACTGACACTTTTTCATGCCACGCAAAGTTTATGATTTTAATCGCAAATATTTCTCTAAATTTTACAGATAACTCTACAAAACTTTTCCCTGTATATTTGTTGTGACATATATTTTATTTAAAGTGTTTGGCCGATATCCTTTATTTTTTTTAATAATTTTTGTAACTTCCTTATTAAGCCAGCATGAGCGTTGTATCATGTTTCAATAAATTCAGTATAATCACGTTACTTCCCAGTCTATACAGGACACCGCTTTGAATTTAAAATGCTTACCTATCATTCTATATAATGTGCTAGATATATATTTAGTTCTGCTTACAAGCATTTATTCTTTGAACATAAGTAAAAAAAGAGATTGCACAAAAAAAAAACTGACGAGTTAAAAGGAGCTTTTAGAATTGATAATACTATTAAAGCCGGTGTCCTGACGTAGAGGTTGCGCGTATTCCCGTGATCTGGGCGTCCCGGGTTCGAGTCCCGTTTCGGGCATGGTTGTTCTTCTTCTGTGTTCTATCTGTAAGGTGATTGAATGTGTCCTTCTGTAAAAGAAAAGATGTTGCGCAAGTGAATGTGACGCATGGAGTAGCCAAGTCATATTCTTTTTCCTATTTGGCGCTATTGAAAAAAACTAGAGACCCTCACTCGGTTTATATAGCTGACAGATAACTGTCAGCCGGCTTGTAAGTCGCTGTAAGTCACAATAGCACATATAGCATGATTAATTGATTCAAATATTCACTCCAGACATTATTTTTCAGAAATGAAAATTAGCATGTTATAGTCAAAAGATTAAAAGGCAAGAGATAAAATTATTTATCAGTTTCTGATGAGTAATAAATATGTCCTATGTAGAATTTATTTATCAAAGAATGACAATGAAACAAATATATCATTCAAGAATTTTAAAATACAAATTTACATATTGCTTAAATCATATTTTGTGTAATTTGCAAATAAAAATGAGGTACGATTTAAATAAATCTTTATTCTTTTTTAGATCAGTGGAAACATTATAATCAAAATGTAATTCAGATTACAGTATGATCCTGGTTCATAGAATTATTTAAAAAGTTATAATACATTTTTAAAAAATAGATATTTCAGCTTATATAACGATGCTTATTGTATTGCTTTTCTACTATCTAGATTAATTCTATTAACATAATTCTTATCAATCTTTAAAAGGAGAGTATGTTTCAAGAACATTTAGAACATATTCTCCTAAGGTAGCATTCGAGCCTTTACATGCCGACGAGACATAAAAGCTATGCTTAAAATATGCTAATGTCTTTTTAATAGGAATAATGGCGAGGTGTGAATTTCTACCCTCCATATTATATAAGCATCAAAGTTGTTAATTTTAAATCAAACTGTCTGGCTGGTAAAACACCACTACACAAAGAGCAACACAGACATATTTATTATTAGGAGAGATGAAAGTGCATGTTGGCATTCTGCCAAGCATACCGATAAAATTAGACTTGCTATATTTTGCATACATATATCTTTGGTAATAAAACTGTGCATTTCGGAGAAATTTTTTTTATTTGAACTTAATTTCAATTAAAATTATTAATTAAGAATTGAATGAAATTTTGATTCTCTAAACCTAAATTTCAGAAATAATTGCAGCTCAAAGATGAATTCCAGAAGTTATTTAATTTAAGCTTAGTTTAAATTTATCCATTTTAATGATCTCAGAAAGTAAAGTATATTTAAAAACAACAATATATTCAATCATTGTAAAGAAACCCAATTCGTTTTTATCTTTAATACACATATTTCATTCCGGAATTTTCCTCTATTACTGAAGATTAAGGTAAGAAAACATGGCCTATAATCAGTCGACGTCTGTTAAAAATGAGGTTTTAATGAGCTCTTTGAAATACTGTTCCATTTATAATTATGATTTGACTTCATATATAATCAAAGAAGAAAAAATTTAAAGTACATTAATTTTTGAAGATTTATGGTCTTCCCTGTAATATAATTGGATGCATAAAGACATATTATAATTTTTTTCACTTGAAAAATATTCTCTTCTTGCAGTAAGTTGAATTTTACATTGAATCAGAGAAATTTGTTTTGAATAATCATCTGTGATATTCCATAAATTGAAAAGAATTATCCTATAATGCACAAAAGATATTAATGTTAAGCGATTCTTTTCTCTGTATTTACAAGTGAAACTCACGCTTTGGTTTAGCAAAAATGCCTTTGTATATTAAATGAATTTAAAACACTTTCGTTTCAAATAAAAGTTCGAATTTTAAGGCTGATTTCAAAAAATGAATTAAGAATGATTAATATTGAATATTTAATTAAAGGTTTAAGTGTTCATTAATCCCAGGGAACCAACTAGACAATAACGGCAGTTAGTTATTTAGTAAAACATAATTTATATATGAAATAATACTAAATACAATCTTTCTAGTCAACATCGATATATCTTTAATTATTTCTTTCGTTAGAATTTTGGTTTAGATTTGAATTGTTAGTATCTAAATAATGCATAGTAAAAGTCTCATAAATATTTAGTTTTTTTATGATTTAAAGGAATATTTTTTGATTGAATCATCATTTTTTAAATATATCTTATATGATAATGAATTGTTTGGAATTAAATAATTAATATTGATTGCTAATAAATTAATTAAAATACCTTCTTTAAGGAAAAATCTGCATTAATGAGATGCTTTCTATATATTACTTCAATTTCTTTTATAACTCAATGTCTACAGAATTCAAATTCGATCTAAGCCTAAATAGAAAATTTCTGTCGTGATTTGAAGGTATTGGAGCATTAATATAAGGATTTGTTTGAGAAAACCACTTAGAAATTGAATTTGATGGCAGCTCCATATGCATTAATTAAAGAATTAATAATGAAAATAAATTAATTTCGAGCTCTGCTAGCTCTAAATGGGAATTGCAGACAATCGTCAAGATTAGGTTAAATTAATTTGGTTTACTTTCATTTTTTCGCTTTCAGACCTTTCTCACGAGAAAAAAGCAATTAATTCCAGAGGAGTGTTTTAATTAATTATTATCTGTTTAATAGCATTATTTAAATTATATTAATTGGATAAATGATAGTTATTTTTAATATTTTAATGAGTTGTTTTTCAATTATGTTTTAATATTAAGTATCATAACATAAACGAACGAATATTTACCCTCTCACCCCTTACTCTCGTCTCCTTCTTATCCTCTCACTTTCGTCACCCCTTAAAAAACTACAAGGGCAGATCGTGTTCTAAAAGGATTAATATACAAAACAGAACCCAGTTTAATTGATGGTTATTTAATCAATTAAGCATAAGTATGTCTTCAGTTTGATACTATTTAGTCTGTATGACATATAACATTCTTCACTTATTTTAATTTCTGTTACGACCTATTAAGATTAATTTTTAATCGTAGCTATTTAATCTGCAATGATTGCATTCAATAGTAGTAAATATTCAATTATAAGTAATAGCTTCAATATCTTCAAAACCTATTATTTTTCTAAAAAAATATTGTTTTACCTGTGTTTTCTCAAAACTATTTATAACAATAATTTTATCAATGACTCATAAGTGTACATAAACTTTTAAGCGATTTAAGCCGAGTGAGCGTCTCTTGTTTTTACAGCAGCGCCAAATAGAGCCAAGAGTACGACTTAGCTACTTCATGCATCATATCCGCTTGCACAGTCTCTTTATACAGGGGGCACATTCATATACCTCACAGATAGAACATAGAAGGACAACGATGTCCGAACTGGGACTTGAACGCGGGATGTCCAGATCACGGTGAAGACGTGCTACCTCTATGCCAAAACGCGGAACATAAACTTGAAATTACATATTGCCCTACTTATGAATTTTGATGAAGGATTATATAAAATTATGGAAATCTGCCTTGTTTATGTTGAATGAAAGAAGTCGGATACTCTGGATAAGGGAAATGATTCATTATTCTACCAGAAAACACAAACAACAGGTAGATAAACCACATTGGAGTATTATACAAGGAACAGTAAATGTAGTCTACCAAGTAACTAACATTGGTAGTATAAAATTATTGTATAGAAAACAGCTTAAAGTAGAAAACTAAAATATGCGCTCTTTGGTCAGGACTTCAAAGTAAGAATTCACATCCCTTGAGAGCGCCCCACATTTCATACCCTTCCAACATATGAAATCTTTTAGATGGGTCTCTGGATCTTGGTACTAAATGGAGATAACTCTTTTTTAGATTTTTCTCTAGATTTTTTATTTCTGATGAGCGACAAGTCTTGTTTGTTTCTTTTAACAGATATATAAAGTTCAGATATTTATTTATAAACACTTTGCGCATAAACTGTCAAAAATTAAAAGGAAAAAAATTACAATAGTTAAATTAGTATTGTAAAAAAGGAACTTTCTTTTTTTAAATTTTTAAGTGATATAAAATAATTTTTTTGTAAAATAACTTTTGAAATTTATAATGAAAATATTTCATAAAAATAAAGTTTGTGCAAAAATATCATCTGGCATTTATCGCCAAAATAAAAACTATTTTTTTTATACTTTTAAAAATTTTGAAGGAAAAATTCTAATATGACAATTCGTGTTATATGTGTTCGCCTACCAAATTAAATTATTTGTTCTGAATAACACCGACATATTCCTGAAAACAAACATTACTTCTTATATTTTTGTGAAAATAAAAACTTATATTAAAAGAAAATTCGTGTGTAGTTTTATGCTTCAGTTGGAAGCAATATTTATCGAATTAGGCTTATTAATTTGGCTACAACTGATGGAATATTAAAGAAACAATTCTAATTTAATTGATATTCGGCTTAATTATTTTGAAGCAAAATATAACCATAACCAAAATACAACCCATAAACATAATTTCTTCTTTTTTATAAAATATTTCTAGTAAAAAGAAAAAAAAACTGCTTAATGCAAAAAAGCTTGGAGAAAAACGGATTCCTTCTTTTTGTTCTCTAATCTGTAAGAGGAAACTCCATATCTTAAAATTAAACTGAATTTAAATTCGAAACTAATATTGAATGCATATAAATAAGCAATTCCTTCTATAGAAAAATCGATAATTTTTTTCTAAATTCTAAAACCATCGCAGTTTACATATATCGTAATGATATAATTATTTTATTATGGAAACCAATATTTTTTTTTAAAAAATGTGGACTTTATATAAGTGCGTAAACACATGTCGGCACACTCACCTTTGAAAATATCACTTATGAATATAAGTTAATATAAAATAGAATTATAATTTGGAAAAATTCTTGCAGCTGAGTCTTTATAATTTCTGTAAAGTAGTAAAACGGTTGAAGTTTCTGAAAAAAAATTACTGAATACCATATAACGTTTATTATTGTGCTTTTTACTATATTATCTAAAAAGAATCAATAAGAAACGAAGTTTCTGACAGTTACTTTCTTTTTCCAACGAAACAAACTAAATTCAGTGCCCGAAGAAAAGTATAAAAACCCCGTTTAATATTAAGACTCTGAAGCGAGAAAGGAAATTGCAATAGCTTTAAAGATACAGTGAAATACAAAGGTCAAAGTTTTATTTCGCTATTCCGAATATTTAAAAAAAGAATGCTTTAAACTTTCTACGCTTGTAAGAATGAGAAAGAAATTGTGCGGCGTTGTGCGAGGAGATGTGGCTTAAAAGAAAAGAATGCGACGCAAGAAAGAATTTCTGAAAAGTCAAAGAAAAGAAACACTTTTAAAATAGTTTGTATTTGAGCAGAAGAAAAAAAAACTGTTCAGTCTTGTGAAAAATTTGAAAAAAAAGAAATGGGAAGAAAATTATAAAGCTTTTTGCTTTTTGGACGATTTATGGAAAAAAAATGTGCTATTTGTTGGAACAAAATGATATTTTAAGTATTTGTTCATAGTTTGAATTTGGTTTTCTTTAAGAAATAAAGTTTGCTGCCACAGAAAGCATGTCAGAAACATTATAACAATCAACACATTTGAAACTATGTAATAATATTTCTTCTTTTTCTGAATATCGTTTTCGGGTTAAAATTTAACTTCCTTTGATAAAATTGTCTTACTTTTCTGCAGAATGACTGGATTTTCATTTATTGATTTAGCCATCTATTTTTATTATTGAATTATTTAATTTAGTTTGCATGGTTTAAAAAACAATCTTTAATAATCTACAAAAAGGATTTTTAAAGCTGACGCATGTTCAGAATTTCCAATAAAAATATATTCTTTGAGACATCATCAAGTTAAAAGTTAAAATTAATGATAAGATAACTGAAACTCATATGCATTAATGTGATTAGGGATTAATTTACAATTTTCTTCTTTAAATACAAGTATTGAATAGTTACATTTTAAGAAGACTAAATTTTATTAAATGCCCAATACAGGTGTAGTTTACATTAAAAAGCATCCTTAAAAACTTATTATTACTCTTGTTATTAACTGCAAGGTATTTATTTAAATGGAAATAAATGAAGTTCATTTTATCTTTACTTTATTAAATCAATGAATTTTTCTTTTAAACCGTTTCGCAGCATTCATTAGTAGATTTTTAAGCATATTTTAAAATTATAAATCAATTTATTCTAAACTCTTCTTTTCAAATATAATAAAACATTCAGGGAGATTAATCTCAAAATATTGCCTTGTTTCAAAGTCATAGTTACATGGACATATAAGTAAAGCCAAATCTGCTATGGTTCTATGCTTATCCATGATCCGAATTATTTATGCAATATAAAATTGCTTCACTACTATAAAACATAGTTTGTTTCCTTTATTTTAATGTTGATTCGATAGAAAATTTATAAATTTTAAAATCCAATTAAACAATTTGATTAAAAAATTGTACTTCCTAAATTTTATTTAAATAATTCATTATCATTATTCGTTAGAATTAACAATAAATTGTTATGATATATATCTAGAAAAGATAAATTAAAAATTATTTTGTAGATGTTTAACGGTATTTCTTTAACCTGATTTTTAAATACCCCAAAAATTTCTATTATTTTTATAATTTTACTTATGGTTAAATATAATAGTATTTTTTCTGCAATTAAGAAAATGCAGAAACCGTTTTTCTGTTTTATAACTGAAAAACGGGAGTATTCATTTTGTTTTTTTATGGTTAATACTAAACACAAATGATATATATATATATATATATATATATATATATATATATATATATATATATATATATATATATATATATATATATATATATATATATATATATATATATATATATATATATATATATATATATATATATATACTAGCAGACCCGTCCACTCGTTGCTGTGGCTAAGGTTTTTGTTATATTACATAGTAGTAAACTATTCAAGGGAAACAGTAGGAGAACACGGTCATGGGGACCACCATGCTTTTTTACACAGATGCCATTTGTAAAAAAACATGGGGACCTCCATGATTGATTTTCTACTACCGTTGATATTGAGCAAAAATCAATACAAAAAAAAAATTTAAATTTCTTTATTTTTTGTATTCAAGTTCGTAACAAATGAGTACATTACAAAGTTGTTAGTAAAAAACACGTAACACTTAAACTTATAAATGAGGTAGGTAGGGCAGATAGTTTTAAATCTTTGACAATAATGTTTATTATTTTGAATTATAAATACTTTTAATTTCAATTTAATTTAGCACTAATCGGTGCACAATATTTTTGGTTCACCTGTCTTTAGCTAACACAAATAGATTTGACGGTTTTCCTAACGTGAACATGCAACATATAGTTGCCCATGAGAAAAACATGGATTTTCCAAATCTAAATCACAAATGGACATTGTTTGGCCTTAAGACTTATTTATAGACATGGCAAAAGCTAAATGAATTGGAAACTGTAACCTTTTGAAGGGTATCGTAGATTCTGATGGTATCATCGGAACACGTGGCAACAGGACCACTTCTCCTTTAAACTGTCCAGTTAAAATGGTAGCTTCAAGTATATTTCCGGTGATCTTTTTGATGACCAAACGCGTACCGTTACATAACCGTGGTGGATTCAAATTACGCAGGAGAATAATAGGTGAACCAATCTTTAATCGAAGGTTAATCGCCTGGTAACAACTGTTGTATTTGGAAGTTAATTTTGTCAACATCAACATTTTTGGCTGCCAAAATAGCCCGATCACTGAGCCAGTTATGATTCAAGTAATTACTCTGTATATCCGGAAAAATACTCTGAATCAGTTCCTTTTTTCCCTGAAGAACAGTGCAGAAATTGTCTGGCAGTTTAATGCATTGCGTATTTGGTTGCAGTTCTATTTTACCGTTCCCAATATCTAGTAATTGTTCAGAAAATATTTGTGCTGATGGATCATTTTGCAATTGTACGCGCATGTTTATGGCCAGCCAATCGAAGTGTTTCAACACTTCGCCATCAGAATGATTGTTTTAAACATGCATTTTAATTAAAGATTGTTGAACAATGAAGCACTAATAATTAAAAAGCAAGAAGAATTCCACTGTATTACTTTTACTATAATATGAATTCAATTTATACTTCAGTCTAAATAACACGTGGTCGGCAATGCTAATACCAAAAATTGAAAAAGTAAGAACAATTGAATTTCATTGTATTGCGTTTACTACGAAATAAATTTAACTTATACTTTAGCCTCAGCAACACGTGGTGGTTATGCCATTAAATTGTAGCTTATGTGAAACGTTGGTACTTTTAACACAGCGCCATCTGTTAGAATACTTACTCAATCCAGTCAACAGATATCGCCATCTGTTAGAATCGGTTGGAGCTAACAGATAATTGTGACTGTCAAATAATGAACAAATAATTTGTTCCTTCTTAATACCTTCCTTCTTAGAATAAAACCTTTATGATGTATAATAAATCTTCTAACTTCAGTGATACAGATTCTGGCTTCCTCAGCTTAAAGGAAATATTTTTTTTTTTTTTTTAAGTTATATATTCCACACATGAAGTTGCCATGAGATTTATTCCGTCATTGATACATTTGTCTGTTGCAATAATTCAAAATTCATTTACAAAATGAAATCAGTTTCAGAAACATTTATTAAATAATGATGAGCATTGTAGCTGAAGTGAATGATAGCTGAGTTGATGATAGCTGACATAACCTGATACGTACATGCAGTTTATTAGTAAAGAAATGAAAAACTGAAACGATTATTGTAACCATTTTTTATTATCATATCTTCAATAATTTATATAAAAAATGATTAAATTTCATTTAGCATACAAATGAGTTAATATTTTTTTATTATCCGATTAGAGGAATTTATTATTGGCTCGTTCACTTACCTTTTTTACGATATCCTTAACAAAAGAAATAAAATTATTTAATAGAAAATTCAATGAAGGTAACAAATGTTATTGCCGTACAACATTTTCCTTAGTAAACAGTCAGATAAAGAATCGGAATTCATTCAAAACGAAAAGTAATAATTATCCGTGTGCACCTCCAAGTATTTTTCCAAACTTCTTTATAATTAAAAAAAGCAGAATTTTAGTATGTTATATTAATCAGTGATCCGTTAAAACGTTTGTAATTAATCATTTTCAAATAAAATATCTTATTTCTGAGGATTGCCACCGTGCACAGTAATACAAAATTCAAACATAAGATCTTGATACTTTATCCGTTGCAACGAATCAAATTTATTGTATGCATTAAAAATAATTGTGGAAAATGATATCTTATTCCTGAGAAACGTTTTCGGATAGGATCATAAATAATTCGAACATTCGGATTCGAAACGTAACGCAAATGCGTGAGTTTTTCTACGCCAGTTGGGGTAACGCTATGCAGATTAGAAATTTTTAATTTCCTTTATTCTGTTTTATTTTAATTCAAAAGTACTTAAGAATGAATCTGAAAGATCGATTCATTAACAATGTTTAATTTTAAATGCATCAAACATTAAGAAAATAAATAGAATCGTTTCAAATAATCAGCCGAAAAATCTTAAGCCTAGCCTCATGACTGTTGGGAAAAAAACTCAAGCCGTACTCATTTGGCGATGAAAAAAATGAAAAGATTTTTTTGGCGGGAAAGTTAGTTTTTAATTAATAATTAAAATTCTAATTATAAATTCAAAAAAAGGGCTATCCTATCTTTTAAGTTAGATCAAACTGCACACGGTATGCAAATTTGATTAAAATCCGTTAAGTAGTTTAGGAGTCCATCGCGGACAAACAACGTGACACTTAATTTATATATATTAAGATATATTGTGTTAAAGAATTATTATACTACGCAAATAAATAGAAATAAAGACACAAATAGTTACGAAATTTCTCTTTTTTTCTGTAAAAGACCCTATAATCTGTAATTTTTTCTGATAAAAACATTCGTTTAAAAGGAATTTTCAAAAGAATTAATACACACTTATTATAAATCAACAAATCCTAAAAGAATCATGATTTAAATAATGCAAGCACATCATCAGTATTTTGTATTTCTAAAATACAATAAAATTTATCCCGCCAAGGAAAGAAATATAAATACCGTAGTTCTAAAGGTACTTTTTTTACTTACAGAATAAGGCTCGTAACATAAGCAAATTATCTGGTACACATTTCTGGTATCGAGGACAAAATAGTGTGCCTTTGATCTAATATAAATAGAAGTGTTCATATCATTCCTAAAAGATCGTATTTTTAGTTTTTAGACAGCCAGTCATCTGTTTCAGTGGCATTCCTTAAATATATTCTTTATTTGCCTAAAATTATATTCAGCTCATTTTTGTCACAAGCTACTTTTCCTTTCAACTGTACTGCATACTATTTTATGTTTTCTGATTTTCAAATGCTTCAAGGTCACTTTTATTGCTGAATTAAATTTAAAAAAATAATATTTTCTATGCTTTCTACCATTATTTCATATTCAGAATTTCTTGATAGCGAGTGCATTATAGAACATATCCTCTAAAAAACAAGTTTGCACCTCTAAACAAAATGAACAAAATTTTACTTTATACAGAACACAAGAGCGGTGAAAGCTAATTATATTAATTAAAGCCAACGCTCTTCCAACGCTTATATTTCTTTGAACAATAAAAACTAATAAATGAAGTCGGGGAACACATTATAAAATACACAAACACATTATACAATAAGAACTAATCCTGAACTGTTAACAAAATTCATAAAAGAGAAGAAAAAAAACATTTCTTAGGATTTCTTTGCTCTTAAGATGTAAATCAATATCTTTCTTTAATTACTTTATCAAAAGTTTTAATTAAAAATGTAAATTTCTTTTAATTTAGTTTAATGGTTGGAAATTATTATCAAAAATCCAAAGGCCATTGTTATTCAGCTTTAGTTAATCTGAGTCTTACGAATTTTCTTTCATTTTTACTGCCATTAAAATCAGAAAATAAAACTGTATTCTTCTAAATTTTGTATTATTATCTCTATTTCTATTTTTTTTTCATTGAGTTCTCATCTACTAAACAGATGTTTTGTAAATTTTCATTTTAAAATATATTTATTTTTTCTTCAATTATTAGTAGGAAATAAATAGTAAGAAAAAATTATTTTACATAATTAAAATTTAGAAAATAATAAATTATACGGGGTTTATCAGAGTCAATATTCGCACCCTACATAATGAATTTAGTTAAGCGGAATTTCAATTCTTTGATTACGATTTTGTCTTTGTTGCTTGTACAATAAAACAAAAACTGGCAATATCCAGGATTCTTGCTACAATACACGATTTTTAGAAAATTAATTTCCTACATTCTCAAGTACAATTTTATCCAGAAAAGGTAAAAATTTCTTTTGATTCTATAAATATAAAGAATATGGAAAGATGTTGTTTTGATGTTTAAGTGCTACCTGATATTTAAAGATGATACTGATAAAAGTAAACAGACATCCAAAAATATCAGAAAAAAACCTTGCAAGCAAAGGAAAAAAGATTAACTTAGTCAAATGTGTTCTTAAAAATCTTCATAAATATTGAACATTTTACTTTGCTTTGGTGTACATAAATTAAACGAGCGTTTGTTTAGAAAACCATCTCCAATAACTATCAAACATTTTATATATCTCAAAGTTTTCGTGGGGAATAACGCAAGCAAAGTTTCAATCATATAATTTGCTGAATTTTTTGAGCTTTCGATTATAGATATACTTTGATAGCCATACGAATTAAATAATTTCAAAAAGGATTATTATATTATTATTCAAAACTTCTAGACTATAATCTTTATAAATACTAAAAATATTAGTCTTTTGATGATTTGAAAAATTCAACTTCCATTAGAAAAAATAAAATTGTTGATTAAGCATTTGGGTGGATTTTTATTGAAATGTATTAACTAGGGAAAACATCTTGCTTTTTCTTCGAATCGAAAAATATCTGAATTACACATTTAAAATTTAGAAATAACTGATATTAGAGAGTGGTTCATTAATGAACGATTTGGACTTCATTCTAATTCTTTCATTTAGACAATTAGAAATTGGAAATGAAGCATTGAATTCTTATATTAGCCTTACAGAAGTAATTTTTAACATCTTTTTTTATTATTTATTTATTTAAATGTATACTCAGTTTCGAATTGAACTTCTACCTGATCCACATCAAGTGGGAGAATTATAAAATTGATAAAACAGTTAATTTTTCACAAAAAAATAGAAAAATGAACTAACCATGCAAGTTTTGCTCAATAGATCTAAAGATAAATATGAGCTGTATCTAAAGTATCTCATAGATACTTTAGATAAATACGAGCTGGAAAAAATATTAAAAAAAAAGATATATATTTAACTCATTCAATTTCAAACAATGCAAAAGCAAATCCAAATACATTTGTTTAGAAAATAAAATTCTGTTATTTTGAGGTACTAAATTTACTCAAGAATTTATAATATTCCTAGTTTATTTATTTTTTTTACCTAACATTTCTCACACAGTACAATTTGCAACAGTATTTCAAATGATGCAAATTCATACTAAGTATGAAAATGTATTTAGTTATGAAAATTTGTAATACAATTATAGTATTTTTATTTGCAAAATAATCTATTGTAATTCATGAGAGATAGGATAAAAACCTTAACCAACCGCATTTTTTCAAGGTTTTCTTATATTCTATACAGAATTATTCGATCTATAAAAAAAACTTAAATCCAAATGAAAAGATAAGCGAAACGAAATAAATCATAATAATGAAAGTTTTCTAGAGAAGCTTATTATTATTACCTTTCATCTGATGAAAAGTAAATAAAATGTCATTACAATGAAGTATTCAAAATGCACGTGTCAAATTAAATTTGCAATGAAACATACATTAATAATTTTGATATTTGTATTCAAACTCAGATGATCATTTCATGTGATTTTTCTTAGTTTAAATTATTCAAGTAAATGAAGTGCACTCTGATGAGAAGAATTCCACTTCCAGTCGCAAATCAAGTTTATAATAAATCAATTTATTTTATTTTGATTTATAAACAAACTGGATTAAATTACAATCTGTAATTTAAAATTTTATTATATTATTCTATTCTATTCACAAAGCTGATATATGTGAAAGTGCTTGTTAAAAAAGAAAAAAATATATATCCCAAATATTTATTCCTGTAATTCCTGTAAAATTAAAATGTATTATGTATGATATATGCGAAAGGGCTTGTCATCCTAAATATCATCCTAAATATTTATTCTTCCAAATGAGCACATTTATATTAGTTCAATGAATTCCGCGCAGAAAATTAAAATGTATTTATGTATCCAAAGCATATTTTATTTATTTAAAAACTGTATTGACATAATCTAAAGTTTCCATTTTAATCAGATTTAATAAGAAGTAAAGTTGGCATTATCAATTGAAACGCATTCAATGACTTATAAATATTTTAATGCTATTATCTTGAAAGAAAGACTCCATACTTAATTCCATTTTCATTCCAATATTCGTTAATGAAAAAACGGCCTTTTGTCAATTTTAGGAAATTGTAAGTATTTCATTTAATCGGAAGGCGGTATATTTAGGAACAGAAACCTTAGCGCTATTTGCAAGAGCACGAGAAATGTCGCTTCTGGAAAGTGCTGAATATGACTCTTCGGTAACATCCAGGTATAACTGGGAAATCAATGGAAGTGAATGCGAATTTAATCCGCTAATACTTAGCTTGCAATATTCCCCGCGGTGGAATAAATCTTTTAAGAATTTCCCCATCGTAGGTTTCTATCCCTTGCTATAAAGTTTGCTTAAAAGTTGAGCAGCATTGCTGACTTGACTGAAATTTTCCAGTTTAAATTCTGTAGTCCCAAGTGCTTGTCAGCAAGAATGCTTTATGTGACTTCTAAAAAAAGGGAAGAAGGTATATTTATATTAATTTATCAATGCTTTTCTGGCTTTACATTTTTCCCGAAAGTGAAAAATTGATTAATTAATAAACCATTCCTTATTCATTCATCAATTATTATAATAGACTAAATTAGAGTTGCACTAATATTGAATGATTCATGATGAATCTAATATTTTTATGTGATAGAAAATTCTCGAAATTTGAATGAATCTTTATGAAAATTCTTTTTTTTATAAGTATATGTTGAGAGTAAAGTGCGGAAAAGTCAATATACTATCTATTGTACAAATTCCTTTTCGAAAACACCTCATTTATTTCAAAACATGATAGTAATATAATTCAATCCGAAGAATTGAAATATTTAACCTTATTACACAATTGATCAAACAGATTGAATTTTACTTATTCGTAATGTATCAAATAAACTTTTTATATTTTTTTATAAACTCAGTTTTATAAAATTACAAACAAATTTTGTAAAATAAGTTTTTTGTTAACACAAATACAACATCTTTTAGATCAACTAGTTAATACTGGGAAAGATTATGCAATGAACAATAAAGTTTTGAATAAGTCTATTTCCTTGTATTTTTATTCCTCTAAAGTTTAAAAAATTCAAGAATTTTATCTATACATGTTTATGAAAATTATCGAATTAGTTTCAGAAATGGGCACCATAAAAGAATGTTTAAGACAAAATTATGGTTTTATCTCTCTAATAAATGATATTATACAGAATTTCAAGGCGAAACGGTGCTTTTATAGAAGAGCAATAGAGAAAAGCACCAAAGTAATTAAATATAATCTCTAGGAAGAATAAAAACTGTTATGTTTGATATTTAGCATGCTTCATATTTAAATTAATAGCAGAGCCTAAAGCTGAAATAATGAGTTAATTTAAGGAGTTGTTCCTTCAATAGTGACAAGAATAGAAAATAGTGCTTCGAAATTATGTATTCATATAAACGGTACGCGTTAAATTTAGAATACTCATCTATCCAAAACGACTGTTTCATTATTATCACACGTTCTAGTATATAACTTACTATTACTGCATACTTGTGTTTATAATGTTTATACGGCTAAATAGAGAGAACCACATTCAGATACAAGTTTTCTTGAATCCATCTATACAGAAAGGCTCGAAACACCCATTCAGGAAACTACGGCGAACGCCAGAGATGACAGAATACTATTACGATATTTTTACCTTCTTTCGTTAAGAGAAGCGCCAACAATGCATGTTTTGACGCATTCGTCTAGAAGAGTTTGAAGAACTGGGAGTTTCGAAAGAACTCTGAAAGGATGCACGATCTACTATTTGCTTAATAATCATCAAATAAGCTGCGTTCTCATTTGCATACAATCTACTTAAAGCTATGGTCTATCATTGTAGTTTGTGAGAGAGAGATAGGATGTAGGAAATTTTTCTTATCTTTGAAAGAGAAATTCATGCATTCTAGTATTCTGAAATACCTGAAGTCGAATGAATTTAGGAATAAAAGGGTTAAACGGGTTTAAAATACAAAAAAAGTACTATAAGGAATCAATGCGTTTAAAAGGTTTAATGCTTAAGATTTTAGATTTATTGAAAAAAAATTATCCGTGAATAACAACACGTTTCATATTCTTGCATTAATAATAAGAAAATAATTCTATTTCATAATTATAATATTTCATAATAGTATTATCTCAAGAGTTGATGGAAGCATGTATCATTCTTAATATAATTTTATTATCTACAATTTTTTAAACTGATAGATATAAGTATTCCTGGCAAACATATACAAACAAAAAAATTGGAGCTGATCAAAGAAATTCTTGATGGCTTATTGGAAAGCTACTTAATGCAAATTATGACATATCAGATTTTCTATGTGAACTGCTTTTGAAAAGACTTTTCAGTACTGATTATTAAAATAAATAATTTTTTCCCCTTTGTGTATATTTAAATCTCATTTATATGCAGAGCAATAAAAAGGATTTGCATTCTGCAGTATCAAAAATGCATAGACTCATAAAAGATTTTTCTGAAAAATTGCGAAATTTTTCAATTATTTATTCTCATTTTCTTTTAAACTTGGTCTATTTGAATTATTTTACAAATCGCCATCATTCATATATTTTTATTTTTGAGGAAGATGTATATAATTTCTAATTTGTATTCATCTTATATAATGCAATATTTTTGATAAAGTTTTCCTATTAATCAGAGTATGTAACATTTTATATAGAAAATAGTTCTGCTTTTTCAGAAAATTCAATATATGTGCAAAAATAAATTTCTTGGGAAAATAGCTTTTCAATGACCTAACAAAATATTGCACAAATTTATTCAGGGTCTACTTTTAAATGTTAATATTCTAAAATTAAATGACACAATTACAAACTGGAGAGTACATATAAGGTTGATTTTTTTAATGAATTTATAACATGTGTAGACGCAGATGTTTCAAATCTGTGTAATGTAAAGCAGATATACAGGGTGTTTATAAAGTCCCGGGCCCATTTTGATGTTTAATAACTCATAAAATAATAAAGATATAAACAAACTTATGGCATTTATTGATGGAATAACTCATATATTTTCCTTTTCAGGTTTGAATATTTTTACTTTTGTAAATATCGTCTGCACGTGTGGTTAATTTCAGATAATTTCATTTTCCAGTCTAAATATCTGTACTTTTCTAAATATTGTCTGCTTATTAATGGCATTTTTCTCTCTTTTGTTTTTGGCAACTATTGCAATGTTATGTTTACTTTTGATGTGTTTGTTATATGTAGTACTTTTGTATGTGATGTTTTATTCGAGCGGATATTAAGGAGAATGCATACACCACAAGAGAAAGCACAGATTTTATGGTGGTTCATAGAAATGAAATCGATAGTGCAAGCACAGAGAAATTTCAGAAGAATTTACCAAAAAGATCCTCCATCCAAAAACAGCATCTTGCGGTGGAAAAAGAATTTTCTAGAAATTGGAAGTATCGCAGATAAGAAACGTTCCGGACGTCCTTGCACAAGTGATTTTGATGTTGAGCGTGTCAGAGAGACATTTTTACACAATCCTAGAATATCTGTGAGATCAGCGGCAACAGAATTGGATATGCCAATTTCGACGATGTACAAGGTTATTAAGAAAAAATTAAGACTGCATGCATACAAAGTTCAAATTGCTCAAATTTTGGAACCGAACGATAGGCCTAGGAGGATGGCCTTTGCAACAGATATGCTAAGAAGGATAGAAAATGCTGCTGATTTTCTGAAGAGTATAATGTTCTCCGATGAAGCATCCTTTCATGTTTCTGGCATTGTTAATCGCCATAATGTGCGCAAATGGCTCTGTGGATGCCTACATGCTTGTCGCTACCTGGCGTGAAATTGACTATCGACTTGATATTCTCCGTGCGACGAAGTGGGCACACGTGGAAGTTCATTGACAAGGGTCATGAAACTTTTTGAGTCTATTTAACCATTTATGTTATTAATTTAAATCTATCTTTATTATTTTATGAGTTATTAAACATCAAAATGGGTCCAGGACTTTATAAACACCCTGTATAAAGAAAAAATTCACAACTCTCAATTAATTTACAAAAAAAAAGCTTTATACGTTCATTCCTCCCTGCCCTTAACACAGGGTGTTCCGCAAAATTTCAACAAGCGTTTATTGAATTCCATTTGCTTTTCTTTTTAAATTTTCAAGATATGTGGTGTGTAGTTCTATAGAAAAGAGATTCTGTGAAGGTCGATAGTAAACAAATACATAATTAATTTTTGTGACCTTCGTAGATTAAAAATGCCAATTAGTATGCCATATTACTTTTGAACTTCAAAATGGCATACAAAATGAAAAAAATTTTTTCCCGTATTCGCAGATATATTTTACGGTAATTATAAGGCGCAGTATTTGTGACCTAAAAGTCAGCTAATGACAGATAAACATAGCGCTATAAATTTGATACGCTAAAAATACGCTAAATGATGCAAACAATTATATTGATGTTTTTGAGACTATTATATTTCAAGAATACTATTATGATTTTTATATATATTATGAAGTCTTTATTATTAATCGCCTCATTTATGTTAATGATGTGAAATTATTCTTGACATAATAGTACTTTAAACAGAAAATGTTCTGCTTTTCTGGGGCTAAAATTGACTGAGTTAAGAAACTTTAATTATCGCTATTTTAGTTCCTCTCAATAGTACAAATATTCTCAATCCAATACATTGTAAACCTACAAGGAAGTCGATAATTCCCCTAAAATAAGTAAATTCAAGGCTACGTATATCAATCGTTTTTCGCCATGGAAAATTGTATTTTTTTTTTTTTTAAATTCCAATGTGCCAATAACATTTTATTAAATGCTAGCTACTTTTGGTGAACAGCTGGTTCGCCAAATATCGGTTATCTTTAATTTCAGTTAAATTGGTTAAATATAACTTCATGATATCGAGAGTTTGCCAGATATTCGTGAGTCTTACTTTAATTGTCTTACATGTACTCAGTCCCATAATATCATAGCACTAGCAAAAATGTTGCTGTCGTTATTTCTAATGGTATTTGCCATGGACAAGCTCGCTGACGAAATCAGCGATTTTAAGCCGAGGGTGCGTTGTTTTTTAGTAGCGCCAACTAGAGACACGAGTACATCTTAGCTACTCACACATCACACAGCCCTTTTATTCACACATCTCGCAGATAAAACAAGTGAAGAACAACCATGTCTGAACCGAGACTCGAACCCTGGACGCCCAGAACAAGAGGAAGACCCCTATGCTACCCCTATGCCATGACGTTGGCCGCAAAATCGTAAATGTATTATTTATCCGTCTTTTTAATTCTGTGGTATTGCAACTTCATATGTTTATCCCGTTCGTACATTATACAAAACAAATTCCTTATTATTTAATTTTCGACAGTATAATATTAAGTCAATTGATTTAAATCAAAAGATTATAATACTGCCTTCAATTATTTTGCAAGCTTTAAGAAAGGGCCGGAGTATCTTGTTTGTGAATACATTAGTTCTTGCCCCACAACACACACCTCAAAAATAGTGATGAGATGCTTTCTGTATGGGGATTGCTTCTAGCCATACTAGTGGATATTGTAACAATGTGGTGACATCTATCGACGATGGGAAGTGCATCCGATGGGAGAGGCTTTATCGTGACCAATGATGACCATTAGTAAATCATAGTTTTCATCTAATGATGCAGCGTAGTTTCGGTCATTCAATTTAATTGCTGTCTTTCTTGTGGGTCGAAGTGAGCATTTATGCTTTTATCTATTATTTTATTGTGTTTATGAACTATTGTATTATTTATACTTAAATATTATTCGCATGATGCTTATAACATTATGCTCATTTATGCTTATATCTTATTGTGCATATGAAGTATTCTAAATTAATGATATCATATGACATCACAGAACTATCAAAAACACAATTGCAAAATTCAATTAACTTCCATTTTTTACCGTACTTAACGACACGTTTTTTTGGGTTTTTTTTTATATAATATCCTCTGGTATTAAATAGAATCTTTCTTCCTAAGTTTTCTACAAATGAGGAAAGTTGACTGAATAAATATTTGAAACGAAAGACGGAAACTGATAATAAAAGCATAAAAACAGTGTTTTATTTGACATCAACTGAAAATAAGCCAAAACACACGAATTGGTTATTTTTGAAGCAATGAAAATGTTTTGAATTTTATTGCAGCAGTCTAATGTAATGTATAAAATTAAGCAGAAAAGTATTAACAATTTTAAAATTCAGGAAAAATCTGCACTACAGTCAAATTGATATCATTAATGAGAACATATTTTGAAATAATATCACAAGAAGTTACTTTGTACAACTATACCACAAGAAGTTATTGCCAAAATTTTACTTAGTTTTTATTTTGTTAAAATGTCAGAAAAAAATCATTACAAGTAGTAATTTTGCAATATTCAAATGCCAAATTTGGTAATTCTAGGCCAAAAAGTCTGACCTACAGAAAGAATACTATTATAAACAGAGACATTCACATTTTCCTCTGTTCTCAGTAAAGATTAATATTTAAGCAAACATATTTTTTTAACAATATACCAATTTGTATTGAAAAGAAAGTCTACTTTATTAATAGGAAAGGTTTTTTGACGTATAACTTTATTGAATTTTAAGAAAGAAAATTTTAATTTTAAAAATACATTCCTGAAGTAAGTCTTGACTTAAGGTAGACTTTATTCTGTAAAACTACTTCTGGAAAGAAACATTTAAACATAAAATTATCATATTACTCTTTAAACAAAACGAAAGTAATTTAATTTAATTCTGTTTACATTTCAAAATATTTGAGATGTCAAATATTTACCTGACTATTTTATGGCAAAGAATAGTAAAAATTCAAGGTATTCGATCTATTTTGTTAAAAAATAAAAGTTAAATAATGTTAAAGTATTTCATTCAAATAAAATAAAATTCAATCAGAATCCAATGAATGTTTGTAATTCCTATTTCCCTTTTCGATACTTCTTCAGATAGAAAAAAAGTTACATTTTTTTTTCTTTTAACGTAACGCAAATGTTTGGTTCAAAATCTTAATTTTTAGTTCACTCTAAATTATTAACTATGAAAAATGTGCTATTGTTTATTTGGAATGCAAATCTCGTTACAAGAATACAGTTTAGAAATTTTCTCTTCATACAGTTATTACTTTTTCGAATAAATGCTATTTTTCAAAACAACTTGCACACTAATCATTATCCCTTGTAAACATATCAAATGAAATTAAGTTTTTGGTCAAGAAAGACTTTCAATAAAATACAAAAAATATCTATATATTTAAAATATATATTCTATATATTTTTTATATTTTTATAAGTTTTTTATATTTTTTATATCTATATATTTTTAAATAAAAGAATACATTTTGATTTTTAGTAAATATTAAGTTGAAAAGAATAATTTAAATTAGTCAAAATTTATTCAAAACAGTATGAAGATTAAATGGTTTTATTTTGGCACATTATGAACAAAATGTTGGATATTGCTCCTTGTGTTTACAAAACAAATTTGAGACCAAGTTTTGCAGCTACGTTTACAGAGATAAATAATTTATTTGAATCGATATTAAAATTTGTATTATTTGAAAAAAAATAATGCTTTATTAGAGAAAAAAAATAAGTAGAAATATTTTATAATTTTTATAAATATTCTGAACATAAATAAATAATAATAATAATAAATGGGTAAGCTTTATTTTGTACATAACATAACGCTATCCTGTGCTCCCGGTGCCTATAACATTAAGTTATCTAACCAGTCGGATGAGCACAAGATGGAAAGAAGAAAAAAAATATTAAAAGAAAGAAAGAGACGACAAACCACCCAGGAATCTCCAGAGAGAATTCCATCGGTGTCAAATCCTGCACGATTGTATTCAATTTTTGGTGAAGTAATAACTAAATGAAGGGGACAATAATACTTAAATAAATGATGACTATGAGTTGAACTTAAAGAGAATGAATTTACTAACTGAAAAGGAAAAAAAAATAATAAATTACATTGCTAACATCTGTATGACATATATAAGTATATAAACCAACCCTGTAGAGTCAGAAATCTGTAACATCCAACTGGGTCCTGTGGTTTTGATTTCCTTCTTGAGAACTGCACTTTTGAGAACTTTTAAAGGAATAATTCCGGCTAATTTTGACAAGTGTCTTTTTGGTATCTTCTATTGTGTAGTTTTGAAAAGGTCTAGAAAGTAAACAAGCCTCAAGCTCTCCAAATCCCAATAGCCAATTAACAAGAGATACATTCTCCCTTCTTCTTGTAAACCTCACTTTAAAATCTCATGGATCAAGGCCCATGTAAGCTATGATGGGAACGAAGCGGCGGACAAACAAGCCAAAACAGCGGCTAATGCTAATCAAGATCAGAATGTAATGACGCTTCCAAGATGTCATCTGAAAAACATCCTGCAAACCGAGATGATGACAAGATGGCAATAGGAATGGGAAGAAGGCGAAACAGACCGGTCCACATTCAAAACAATACAGAAAGTTTCTCTCTACGCGGTCGACTGGAACACAGCGGATTTCCTTTTCTTCTCTGGACACGTCTCATTCCCAACATACCTACACAAATTCCATCTAGCCAACTCTCCTTACTGTAGCTGTGGGGAGATAGGATCCCCAATTCAATATGCCACCGAATGTCCACTGACTTTCTCATGGTACATGAGAAAGCCAGAAACAAGTCTCGAGGAAGAATGGTACAGGAGAGTTGCATCGAATACCCTTTCACGTGGCATTTCATAGATTCATTTTGTACAAATGTAAATATCATTTTACATTATTATTAGAAAAAGAAGTTTCAAACTTAACAATAATAGAATACAATTTATTTTCATTGATTGTTAACACCGATTTCAATACTTAAAAGTTAATAACGAACTATTCCGTACAACCTATTATAAACTAAATATTTCCTAACTAAATATCTTAAAACTCTAATTTAAAAATATATATCTAAATAGACGATTAATAGAATAAGGCAAAGTAGGAAACAAAAATAAAATTAAAAATTCTACTATATCAATTTTTAAATCACCTGACAGTCTAATTCTTTACTTTAGTTTCCGACGCATGGTTAATTCTATATTTATTATTTTAAGAAGAAATTAGGAGAAATATATAAATAGATTCATAACATAATTTTGAATAAATCTATATTACTTAATATACCATATATATACTGGATAAGTGCACAATTTTTGTTGCTAATATTATCTAAATACATAATTTTTTTATGGTTTGTTAAGATTTTTATTCACTGAGAGAGAACATATAAGATACCTTATTGATAATTTGCTCGATTTGAATAAAAAAATGAAGTAACGGCAAGAAAAATTGAGAATGGTTAAGTGAGAAACAATTTTGTTGTTATAAAAACACGGTTAATTTTAATTAAGGTTGCTAAACAGAATATTTTAACAAGCTGGGAAGAAGTGTTAAATAAGCGGAATTTTATATAGGCTTAATACACTAATAATTATAAAAATATACGAGACAATAAGTTTTGAAAATTGAAAATTAGATTTTATAATATATCAACATTTTAACGAAACAAGAAGACTTTATATTTATTATCAATGCTATTTTTAATTTTATTTATTACTTATTATTAATTTTGTTTATTACTAAGTAGGAAGAGTAAAATAAGGCATATTATCTCTTTATTTAGGATTAAAAAATATTAGCAATTTTTTTCATTCGTAAGCTTATATCTTTTTCTTCGATTACATGTCTATTGCTTGAGAAAATGAAAGAGCTGATAAATGAATTTATAATGGAGAATTAATAATTATCTTAACTTCTTAAAACATAATTGGAAAATGGAGCTACCTTAAGAAAAAGTAGAAAATAAAAACAGTTTTACAAGAAGATACTTGAACAGTCATTTTGTTAAAAACGATGACCATTTTAAATAGAAATTTTCTTCATTTCTTCCTTTGCATTTTTACTGCAACATCAAATTTTCAATACATGGGTTATAATTTATCAGTTGAATAAAAAAAATAGAAATCATTTTTCTCAATTCTTAAGTAATGGTTTCATATGTAGTTTTCTTATACATTCAAAGAGCGACTATTTCACAATTTTCCGAAAATTGCATTTCAGTTTTTAAATGTTTTCAATTGAGTTTGAAGACTTCTTGAAGCAGATAGTTTTTAAGAAAACAAACAAAAATATATATGTATGTATGTATCGACTTGTTCGTAAACAATTTTGATATACGGATTATAACTGAGGATATTTCATTTAACGAATAGATATTTTGTCATCAAAATGGCAATTTCGGCTTTTTATTTCCGAGCATAAACATAGAAAACAAAACATTTGTTAAATGGCAAAATATATTAAATCGAAATAGGGTCTCAAATACTAAATGTTTTCATAATTAAAAAAAAAAAAAAAAAACTACAATTTCTCTAGAAACACGATCTACAGAAAATGTTATTTTTTTATTTATTTTATATGATTGATTTTGATATATATATAAAATTATTTTTAAAATGCATTATACTTATTTCTGCAATGATCATAATAATATTTTATGCCATACTTCAATATATTTTGTCTTTATAACGAATAAGTATTTTTAAAGTGCATTTTTGTTATTAACTGTTAACAAGATAAAGCTGTTTTAATGTTTCTTCTAACTTTATATGATTTATTACTCTTTTATACTTCTGTATATATATATATATATATATATATATATATATATATATTTACCAAAATAGTATAAAAGCCTGAATGCATTATCTTGACTATTACTTGAATTAAATGTTAGAGGAAGGATAATGTAAGTCATAATTTCAATTTTAAATTCTTTATAAATCGATTTCCTACATATAAGCAAAATTGGAATTTAAGACAAGTACTTTACTTTTTTTTCTCTTGAGTTGATCCAGTATGTTTTATATTCGAACACGTATAGAAGAATACAGTTTGACAAATTTAGAGTTTGATCAACTCGCATTGAACATTTCAAGTATTGTATGTATATATATCTTTGCACCGATTCAGTTTTATTTCTATATGGAAATTTGAATTTCCAAAATGCATTTTTATTTATTCCCTGAAAACAATTTATGACATGCTATTGTCAGCTTAGAAACGTAGCACCGATTGTTTTTTAGAATATAATTGGATAATGCATTACAGTTTTTATGACATGATGTACGTTCTGATCCTGGTATCCTATTATTTTGTGGTATGAAACTAATAATGATGCTAAGGACATTTTTTTGTTCTGGTTTGAGTATAATTGACTGCAATGTCTAAGGCATTAAATTTATTGTTGGAATTTTATTATCATAATTATGAAAGAGCTTTTCTTTCGGCGTATGTTTTCCACATATATAATTAATTATACTCAAATCCTTTTACTAATAAGCAGTTAGATACTCTCCCAATCTGATTTAAATAAGCTCGTGTGTTGGAACTAAGATTTTGCTTGATTATAACAGTTGGGCTGTATTGTGGTAATTTCTGTAGAAATGTGGTCAAATGAATGATAGAAATCAAAATAGTGTCGCTTGTAATTAATAAAATATAATAAGATGATGTATTTTAAATGCATTTGCGATGGTGTATTTGTAAATATATTTAATTTTTTCCGTTAAAATAATATTTTGTTTCATTCGTGAATGAAACAATTTTGTTATTCATTTTGTGTAAGAAACTGATTAAAAAAGATTTGTCTATCCTCTAAAAAGGTGGAAAAAAATTAGGAAGCTGAAATGAAAAATACGATCAGCCAAAAAGAATTCATTTCTAATAAATATTCAACGCCGCTGCTGCTTTCATTCTACATCGCTTGCAGGCGAGGCAAAAAAAAAAAAAAAAAATTGGAAAAGAACAAAAAATCAGTGAACTCTTCCAAAGTGAAAAAAGGATTTTATTCTAAAACTTTCATTTAGATTCAAATAAGTTTATTTAATATAGCGAATACTGAAATATTGATTTCTTTGTATATCCAAAAAATTATATTCATTCTCCTTTCATAGAAATGCAAAGATGTAAAAAGTAAGAGAGTGATAATTTGCATAGATTTTCCAAAAAAAATTCACTAGAATCAACCTAATATTATTCAAATTTTTATGAAGTTTATTCCAAATAATATTCAAACCTTGTCAATTCTTTCCAGATTTCTTTTATAAGATGGGTGAAAATTGGAAGATATTTCTAGACTCGCGATGAATTTTTCATGAATATTCCTTTAATACTAAACCATAGAAAAATTAAATGACTTCGATCCGTATTCATAGTAACCAAACTAATATTGATATTGATTTTTTTTATGCATAGGTACTGTTAATTTAATATAAATTTTCATAGGAAATTGAACACGAATGGAGTATGAATGAACAATTTAAATGAAATCCATTTTAAAGTGGGAAATACATTTAATTTGATATTAAAATTTTTATTTGTAAAATCGATAAATAATATAAAATTTCATTTGATTTACGAATTTAGTATTAACTTGATTAATTTCTTTATCCATTTCTATGAAGTGTAAAAAGACATTTATTACTTGATAAAGTCCATCAATATCTTTCCTGTATCGTTGATGTATGCGGACATTTGAAATAAAAGTTGAATGTTAAAGAATGCAGCAAGTTTAATAAAATCGTAAGTTCTTATTAAAGTGAACGGTAAAGGTTATGCAGTGAGACCAAAAAAAGGAGAATACAGATTTCGTTATTCTTTTATATCAAATATAAAAAAATCATATATCAATCGTCAAATATAAAGGCTCTGTAATCTTTTTATTTATTATTGCATCTTCATAAAAATGGTGTCAAGAGAAATGACTTGAGTAGACAATCCTGTTCTAATCAACATACTGATTGATTGAGCTAATTAAGATTGTTAATTTACTACTATCTCGAAATTCTTTCATTACGGTTACGGAAATTCTTTCATTTTTGATTAATCGATTTTTCGTCTTAAAAGTAACCTCACAATAAAACCTTAAGGAATTAGGAAGATAATTTTGAGAATTATAAGGTTTTGAAGAACGATGTTGAGTCTTACGAAGAATTAGTTTTATGAAATTCCTGCGATATCTCAGAAATTATTATATATTTTTTTCAATTATTTTTTATTCACTATAAGATAACTATCATATTTCATTAAATTACAAAATAAATACATAAATAAATAAAATATAATATTTTTTTATGAATCTTTTAACATGAATGAGGGGAAAGTGTGAATTGTAACATAGTAAACTTTTGGTTTGGGAGTAAACCTGACGTACCCAAATGTTCGGAATACGTATGTTTTATTATCTTTATTACTTTTTCTGCTATTAACAAGCTGAGATTTACATAATATACTGCCCCGAGTGGGTTAACAGATTACAAAGTTACAGAAATATACCATTTTTTGACAACTGTGATCTGTTACGATACTGGTGGATCATGTCCCACGCAATTACAAAGTCTATAATTCTAATTTTGAGGTTCAGCAGTCTTAGCATTTTGGCAAGAAATCAGGACATATAACTCAAGTATGTCAGTCCTAAAGAAAAACAGTGACACAAAAAAAACCCCACAATTTTAATGAAAAAAATAATTTTAGACTCATAATTTGCATATAATCTATTTTCCTTTCATGCAGACTAAAATAAAAAGTATCTGCTAATATAGACGATGAGAACAGATGGAATTGCCTTAAAATTATTTCACGCACATGTATATTTATTCTAGCAACTTTTAAAAACTAAAAGGAAATTTATTAAAAAAAAAAAAAAAAAAAACTAGTCATTTTGATATATTTTAATATGTTCCACTTTTTAGTTCAGGGTGTAAAAACTATATTTAATTTCACCGTGTTTTGTCCAATGTTTCTTCTGGAATATTAGAGACCCTATCTGTTACCTTAACTTTAATGTTTCAGAATCAAGAATGGCGCAGCACAGAAACTTCCCTTTTATATAGCATCGAAGAAAAGAGTAGAACTCACGGTATCGTTCTATTCTTTCAATATATACACAAGAAAGTTTTCTTCCAGGGAACTTACTCACCACGGAATGTCAAAGAGGGATTATCAATGGTCTTGGCACCCAGAAGATTGCTTTCGTAACAACATCTAAACTCTCTTTGAATAGAAATGACCGATTTGGTTTCATGTAGTCAGAAGAAACATTGTAATTTTTTCTCTGACATGCTGTTCCATTGAATATTTTGTACTCATTTTCAAAACGATATGGATAAAAGCAGTGGATAAGAAAACAACCTACTTCTGATAAACTAAAATTCTGATAAACTAAACTTGTGACAAATGTAATATCATAAAACGATTTAGAAGTAAAGATTCACCATTAAATTTTTAACTCCCTGTACCTATTATTTGATTCTTAATTCTTTTATTAAGAACTTTTGAAATTATTAATACATTTGGTAGAGTTTAAAGAAAACTTATATTAGATTAATAAGGGAACTGAATCTAACATTCTAATCTAAACATTATATCTGAAAATTATAATAAAATTAATAATTTCATATGTACAGCCCCTAGTTTAAGTTCTAGAACCCCCTAGTTTTTCTAGCTAATTTCCAGATCGTTAGAAATAGACATATATTTCTGATTGGAAAATAAATGATTGGAAGAACTACAGCTTAGATAGATTGGGTCAATAAATGTATTTCTAAAAAAAAATTGTCTTTCTAATTTATTATATGATTCTCCGGTTCTATCAATCACATTCAGTAAAAAATTATTGACAACCTAAAATATACTATGAAAAAGGCTTCTGTTATTTTAAGACTAAAATGAACGTGTTTACAGTTGTTTAACCTAAATAGGAGTCGTGTACACATTTGTTTTAAGGAATTATTTGAAAAAGTAAATTATTTGGATGAAATTAAAACTATCGTTCTTAAGTTTTTATTGATTTATATATTCAGATGAAAATATAAAATAAATATTTGACTGAAAAAGTTTTTCTTTCTAACTTATATTTAGTTTTCCCAGTCCTTTAAATCCTATTTAGTAAAAAAAAAATATTGACAACCTAAAATATACAATAAAAAAAAACTTCCATTATTTCTATTCAGCGTGTTATTGTTGTGTAACCTAAATAGGGTTATAAACAAATTAGTTTTAAAAAATTATTTGAAAAAAGTAACATATTTGGATGTAATTAAAAATATTGTTAAGTTTTATTGACCTGTATAATCAGTTGAAATTAAGAAATAAATATTTAACTTGTAAATAAATAATAAAGGAAATATAATAATTCGTGTTGGATTAAATCATGATGGAATACCTAAAATATTTTTTTTCAAAATATTTAAATTGCGATTATAGTCAGTGATTCTAAAGACTTGAAATAAAATTCATTTGACTGTTGGTATTAAAAGTTAGTTACGATCCCGATGATTGAAATTCTCTAGTTAATGCGTAATAACATGCTTAAACCACAATAACAAAAGGTCAATTTGTATGCGTCTTTTTTATTCAAAATGAATAATTCAAATGAAAAATAATATGCTGTTAGATTAATCATCCAAATGGTAAATAACATAATATAAAAATCATTAAAGTTAAAAATATTATAATTTTTCATATGAATGAAAATTAAAGAGAAAATTAAGAATAACATAATGTTATAAGAAGCTGATTTAAATTTTTGATTGCCTTTTGGCTGTTAGTTTACTGTTCGCGCTAAGAAATCCAATCTTATTGTTCCAATTTAGAAAAAAAAATGCTTCTTTTCTTTTCTTTTCTTCTCTTTTTCCCTTTATGATAAGATGAGTTTTCTGATTTTAATTTCATTGATATATAAATATTTTACAATATCAATCACAAAGTACTTTTTTTTTGCAAAATTCAGCATAAAACTATTTACACTCCTATGAAATGTTAATTCAGAAAATCAGAAATTGTTTTTTAAACAAAGCGGCAATTAACAAGATGATTAAAAAATAAAATTGATGAAAACATTTATTTAAAAAATAATTGGAGCTTAAAACTATTTTCAACCCTGTAGTAATACTTTTTCATGCAAATTATTCGGAAAAAAAGGACGCAACAAACACAACAATGATAATTTTAATTTGCTAAATATAACTTAAATTGTCTCTTGAGTCCGCGTATTAATCTGTCAAAGTAAAGATTTTCAATATATCATAAATGGATCTGTTTTAGAAGCAGAAGCATATTTTGTTTGTATAAAATGCTACATGTTGAAAGTATTTTACTAAATATAATTGATAGAATTGGGGTAAGGATGAAAGATTTCATAACATTTTTGAGATGTGCATTTATTTATTGAAGTAAAGAAAAATTATTTTTTCTCGTCATTTTAAGCATTTTTCCAATGGAAATGTGATTTTATTTTTAATAGATTAGATATTAGTTTTAAACTATGATACGAATGAGAATATATGATATTCTCATATACATGCTATATGAATTAACGCATTAGCTTATCAGATTGTATGCAATTACTACAAATTAGGAATTAACAATCAGTTCCCCATATATGAAATAAAATTTTGAAGGAAGAGATTATTTATAAGAATTAAATATAATAACTGTTTGGTAAAATAAAGAAAAATTTGCAAATTATATATTTAAGTTAGTAAATTGATTCTACAATCAGACAACTTTTTAAAAAAGCATTAAAATAATAAATTTAAGTTAAAACCCTACTATTTTCTTTAGTCTATTTGGCCTGAAACGTTTTTTTTTTTTAATTTAATGACAAATGAAGGTGCTGGGAATTTAATAAACGAATATGTTAATTAACGTATTGTAATTTAATAAACGAATATAAAATTCCATTAACGTATTGTTCGAGTAAACTGTATTGCTCAATTTAGTTTGTAGGGATGTTTTAAGATTGATGGAAAAGCAATTGATGAAAAATAATCATAATGGAAGAAAAGTCTATTCAAGTTATTGTTTTTGATGTTGGATTAAATTTTGTATATATTCAGATTTGATAAAACGCTTGATATATAAATATATAAAAAAATATTATCCACTCATTTTCTGTTAGAATCTGTAAAAAGTCATCAGCAATTTCGTTCCGATGTTTTTGTTAATTTTTATCAAGCACTTATGAAGATGCTGCAACTATATTTTAGCTTGTTGAATTGGATAAGAAAGAACAATTGAAAGTGAATCTTTCAGAACAATGAATCATTACAATTTGCTATTACAAGAAGTTGCTAAAGTTTACCTTTTATTAATAAGTTATTACAAAACTAAAGTTTTAAAATCAGGTCTCAGGTGGAGATTATGTTTAAAACTGCAGTTTCTCAACCAAAGAATATGGTGATTTATATAAGTTCTCACAAAAAGCAAAACTCCGAATTTAAAATAACAGTTTGATATTGGCACTATAGATCTCAAGTATGATTATTCAAATATTGGTAAATGTAAAATGAAAAGAAATATGTCATTCCAAGAAGAATATTTTCAAGATTTAAATTGTAATATTGATCTGATTGTAAGCATCTTTATTTTTTTTTCCATCGGCACTTTCAGTACCTTTTAAGAATAATCTCTATTGAAAAGAAATGCTTGTCTTTTACCTTCTCTTTAAAATAACAGTCATTAAAATTGCGTATTGAATTACGGACAGAAATATTTATTGAATAAATATTCTGTTTAGATGACTGAAAGCATTAATTTGTATTTGGCTTCAATCGGATTCATCAAATAATTATTTTAAGGCCTTTTTTTTAAAAATATTTCTGTCAATTATATAAGATTTTCATCATGTATATTTAAAAATATTTCTTAAATTTCACATGAAAAACTATTCTATATTTGAAGAAAAATTACTAAAATTAGTCAGATTAGCCTCAAATTAGGAATTTCAAACTATTGCCGTTGAATGAAAATCATCCCAAAGGAGCTAATTTTCAAATTTGCTGTAATTAAATAATTAGCATGATTGCTTCAGAAATATTAGAATATTAAGGAAGATCGTGTAGTTAATTTCCTAATAAAATGCTTAAATTGATTTAAACTAAAAAGAATCTTTTTTCTAGAAGAAGAAAATTTTTCTGTTAAGAAGTATTTAGTGGAAAGATAGCGAAGATAATAGTTGTACCAATAAATTATTGTCTAAGTGCTAATTCCATAACAGGCATGAAACATATGTTCTACATGAGTTTGTATTAAAATTATTTCCGATGTATGAAATGGAAATCTTTAATTTATTACATTCATTAACAGAGATGCATTGAATTGTAGATAATTTCTAATTATGTAAAATAATTTTAATTTCCTCTTAACGATTTCATAAATTCAATCATAATGCTGTCTATACATACATATATATCAAATAAAAGTAACTTATACTAACAGAACAAAAATATTAAGTTACTGTTTTAAGAAAAAAGAAATAAAAATTTGTGCTGCATATTTCCTCAGATTCCATTGCAATGTTTAATATTTATTAGAAAGTATTTAGTTTAAAAAATACTTTTACATGAAATAAATAATTATCAAAACTCTGTTATTTTTAGATGAAAATTATTTTAAAACATTTCTTTTTCTCAAATATCTAATTAATATACATTTTAAATAAAAACTTATAATACGCACAAAAGAAATTTTAATTTTTCTTTCATTTTAAAGGAAATAAAAAACTACAACTCTACTCAAAAATATTTTTGAATTTTTTGAAGGTTAAATAACACATCGACAACATTTGCAAGATCCCACAAAAAGCAATAAGTTGCATTTGAGAAAAATCCTATGAAAGAAAGTTACAGTATTTATATTTAAAAAACTTCTCAAGATATGAATTTATTATTAGTGGTAGCTTTTTCAACTTTAATAAAAATATATGCCGTTGGAAAAGACTCTTTCTTCTATATGATTTTTATCTTCAGTTCTCCAATTCATCTATCTAATAACTTCTGCTCTGGCAGTGAAATATTTTCCAAAGAATCTGAAGATGTTACCGAGGAAAACGCGATGAAGAAAATAAAACTTATGTCTTATTTATTGCTATTTTAAAGAGGAAATTTTATTTAGTATTTTATTTTCAAATCACGGATAGTATTTTCATATCAAGTAAAGATTTCTTTTACAGGATGACTCTTAAGATTCAATATTGATACAGCGGTAAATAATTGAAATGTATGAGCTATATGCAATTTTAAATTTTTCTGATTCTTTATAAAAGAATTTTTACTTGTTTTTCAAATATGTAATCTTTAATCAGCGATAAAATAAAAATGTGATATTCAGTTTTCAATGTCCATTCTTAGATTTTCTTTTTTTAAAGTTTAATTTATAAATGCGGAATACGTAGAATGCTATGGCAAATTTATCTTAATTATTTTGGATTAGTGCTATCCATAGCACAACAAAATTAAAATATACACTGCAAAATGTACTGTTTTTTTAGAAATGTATACAGTAGCATTATAATTTCTATCAGAAACTAATATTTCTTTAGAATAAGCTATCTTTTGTCATTGCAATGCAGTAAATCATGAAAAGAAGTAGTGCATGCCAATATTTGATTAAAAAAATAAATTCCAATTTGAATTTTTTTCGGAGGAAAATTCTTTAAAAAATATTTTAAAAATTGGCATGAAGATCCGGAACCATTAACTTTAAATAAACGAACATTTATCGTGTATTTTGTCTTAAAAATATTAACTATTTAATTGCAGTTCTTGAATTCCTAAATAATGAGTAAACATGAGAAAAAAAATTTCACACAGAATATCTTAATCATTATACTACTTAGGCAATTTAAAATGAAATTATATATTTAACTTATCGATAAAGCAGGATGAACCAATTTAAAAACATTCACTATAAACAATGTATTCAAAAAAGTAAATTTTGCACATTAAGAAAATATTCTTAAAGATTTAAATTGAATAATATTATATATTAATATTTAAGTAATTAATATAATTTAATCATAAAATACTAGCTTTCAAATAATAGTAGTGTTTTTATTCTTATAATAAAAAAAATCTCAAAATTCGAAATAATCTAATCAATATTTTGCTTAAGATTTGAAATAATAATCTATTTTCAATAGCTATCTCTCAATATTTCTTCCTAATGTTTGTGATCAAATTTTAAGCTATATTTTTACTAATTGTAATATTTATTACAATAATGATTTCAGAGGAATTATGTTTCATTTTTTTAATTCGTTTCCAAAAAAGTTCACGAAAAGACTTAAATATGGAAGTCGCACTTTCATTTCAGAATTTTGATTACCCCATTTATGTGAAAAAAAGAATTTCACTCTCGTTTGAGAAGCAGGAATAGAAAATGCATTATCCCTTTTCAGACTTGATCTTCTGTATATGCATTTAGGCATATTTAGTTTTGATTAATAACAAAATAGCAATATTTCTAATTGTTTATAAATCATGAATTTCTTAATTATCAACTGAAAATATTTTTATTGAAAAATTTTAATATGCATAACAAAAAAGTATATTGAAAAAAATAGATGTTATTCCTTAGTAAGTGACATATCATCACTCGTGAGATAGTAGATAATTGTATAATAAAGATGGTTTAAATAGGTATAATAATTTTCTCAAATTGTAAGTGTATTATAAATTTCAGCAATATTCATAGCAGAATTTTGTATCTCATGCAAGAACAAATATGAAATTATAATCTCAACTCTTTGAAATCTCTTCTCATTAAAAGCTGTAATATTTTATAATAATAGCATCTGTGCATTTTCAATACAAATCTTACTAAAATTTAACGATAGCCAAATATAGAACACAGTTATAAAGTAAAAAGAAAAGATTTTTTTTCTTATTGCTTAGAACAATTTCTAATTAGCTTTTATATACGTACTTTAATTCTTAGTTCCATCGGAGGCATAAATTACTACATAGCAAAGTCACGCTTTTTTTTCCCTCTCTCTCTCTCTTTAATGAAAAACGTTGATTTCTAACTTCTGTCTTTGAATGTAAAAATGCTTGATCTTCAATTTTAAAAAAGCTGACATTTTTTAAAGACAATACTAAGAAATTATTACAACTATTTACTTATGAAAATGTTTTTCAATATAAGTACTGATTTAAAGAAGAATGCCCGATCATAAATTAAAGATAAAAAATATTTAATGTCAAAGCTGACAAAATATAAATGCTGAATTACAAATTTTTGAGTTTTTAAAGTTTATAAATTCTGCAGGAAAAAAAATTAAACAATGGCTAAAAATTCAAAATAATTTGTAATTTTTTTTAATAATTATTAACTGTCACTTTATAATAATAAAAGGGAATCTACCGATTATTGTTGCACTTTTATAAGTTTATCCAATAGAATTATATTTGTTTATAGATTTTTTTTAAATTTCATAAATTGCGCAAAATACGATTTCTGAATTAATGGATTAACAACAATGAATTGATTATAACTTGTAAGATGAATGGCTTATCAAAATCCTTTGAAATAGATATTAACAATTAATCATATTAAATGATCACTGCTTTACTTTTTTTTGCATTATGTACTTTATAATTTTAGAAACAGATCATAAAAAACTGAAAAAATAAATGCCTGTTTTTAATTTTATTCTTGTTTAAATTTTATTTGAATGGCTTCATTTTTGCTTATCTATCCTTTTTATGATTAAAAAATACCCAATATTTGTCAAAAAAATCTTAATTTATTCAAATTGTAAATGCACTATTGAAATAATAGATTTGTAATTAATAGATCTCTCTTTCGAAAATTTCGGAATAGGAATTAAACCGTTAATATTTTCTAGCCACCTATATACTTTACTTCATTCTTAAAATAGACATTAAGCCTGCATTGTTTTGCTGCTAAATAACTTATGTCAGATTTTTTTAATTGCATTTCAAGAAATGCATTATTAAAACGATTTATATTCAGAAAAAGATACTATAAAGAAATTGAAATTTAAATCATTATAAAGGTTAATTTAGTACAGTTAAGTCATTATTTCTTTTAAAAATTTTCATTTTAGATATCAGATTCATTTATAAAAATCTGGATTTTGTTATTCCAATGCTTCAAAGTAAGCGAAATGTAATAAATCAACATATCTTAATTTCTACTTCTAAACTTATTATAATTAATTTTTTATTTAATCAATTTCTTTATTATTTTATTCAAAATATCTCATGTGCTTCTATGTTCTTCTTTAAAGGAGAAAATTAAAGAAAAGAGTGAAGATAACTGTTTCAAAAAATAATTCGTGACAGAAACATATAAATAATTTTTGCCGATTAAGCTGTTCAGGTTGAACTTCGTCTACCTTTACCCAACAATTGTCTCTATTTTCCAATTTGAAACTTATTTCCTGAATTTTTCAGACCAACTGATTTAAATGAAACTATCCTTTGAAAAATGAGAAATTCAGAATTAATATAAAAGAAAATAAAAATGCGTTTATAATTTAAGAAATTGGGAAATTTAATATGAATAAACCCTCCATAAAAACATGGAAATACTTTGTGCATCGATAGAAGTTTTCATGCATGCGCCAAAAAAGGCTAAAGATGATAATGGATAGTAAATAGTATCATTTAAAATTCCAGGAATAAACGGTCTACTTGCTCAAAAAGCAGAAGAAAATCATATCAACGTTTCTGACTTTTTAGTGTAGAAATACTCTCTCATCCGTCTTGTTTATGGAAAGCCCTCACGATTTCCTACTTGCAGATTATTTTTTTTTTTTATTTCACCATTTATGAGGTAAGTTACATTTTTCCTTGGAAAAATCCCACTTTCTCCATTCCTTTTGTGTCTTCTGGTTGTCCGTGTTTGCGATGCGTATAAATATATCTGATTCACTTTTTATGCAAGCATGAAGGAATTGAAAAAAGTGGTGGAGAAATAGGTAAGAAGCATTTCTTCGCTCTTTGTTTTACTGGAATTGCTTTGAGAGCGCAGAATGGGAGATAGAGGTAAGCGTGATGTTTCTCAAAACATGTTCTATCTTAAAAAAAAAAAAAAAAAATGTGCTATGAATTTGCTCTTATGTGCTGTTTGGCTTCAGATTTTGGGATAATAAAATATTTTAGTTCGTTTTGGTATTCCTACTATATGTAAATATGTTTTTGGAACTTTAAAACACCACCATTATCTAAACCTAATTTCAAAAAAAAAATGCGTTCGGGTGTTTATTTGGTGTGAAATGTGAAGTTTTTTGATTAGGCAAAAATGTACTTCATATTGAAGATATATAATATATCTAATATAATCCATATGTAATCATTTTCTCTAAAAAAGTGAAACTGAGATGGATGAGAAACTAATAATTTTTAAAAAGAGATTTGAACAATTTAGAAATAAATAGCTGAAAACCTTGATAAATTGTTTAATATTTTCAAATTTTAATCCGCAACAGTATTAATAAATAAATTATAATTAGGACGTACTAATTAGCATCTTTTAATTCTTAAGAAATTCTTTCCAAAGAGATTAATTAATACTATTTTTAAAGGAAAATTAATATTTAGTATTCATGAAATATTGCAATACGTATTAATATTTAAACTTAAAAATAGTATTTTTTAATTTGATCTCAAATTAATCCATGTGATTTTTTTTATATTTAGGGTTTATCAGGTGAATTATGCATAATGTGTATTTTTTAAGCAGCGGTGATTTGGAAAAAAAATTCCAGATTTGAAATTCGATTGTATTGGTATATATACGAGAATATTTTGATAATAAGGTAAATATTAAATAATAAGAGATAGATAAGATAAGATAAGTGATAAATAATAATAATGATAATAACTTACTGGTGTTATGGCTTCTTTTAAAGTAAGTTAAGGAAATGATGCAAATGCTGCTTTTCTTAATACAATAATTGAGATAAATTTTAAAAAGATTTAAACTGGGTTCAAATGACGCAGAACGTTGCGAATTGTTGCAGCCTGAAGCATAATTAGTCTATCGCACTCTAAGTAGAAACAAATCAACCGCAGACTTTATTTGCAAAGTATATGAAACTCTCTTGTAAACTTTTCTCGTGACAGTTTGATAAACAACGCAATAAAATTATTTAAACGGTCAGGTAAATATATTTGCTATTACAATCTGGAAATCTTATCTTTTTTAGCGCGTTATTGTAAATTATGGAACTTGCTCACAAAGAAAATCTTGCTCACAATAAAAAAAAAATCATGATTTTTCAACTCTTGCTGAGAAGAGTCTGTAAAATTTTCAACTGAGCTGCAAAATTGTTTTGACTCAATTTAGGCAAACTTTTATATCTGATAGGAATTTCCATTTTTGTCATTAAAACTGAAATCATTTATCAATTTTGCTACAGTGATTCAATCTCAGGCGACAATGGTTTATAGTTTGCTCAACATATTTCAAGTTAAATCCTGCAACTTAGCATTCATTCAATTCAATCAAAATCGTCTTATCTCAGACAAAAAAAATGCGTTGAATGAAAATATAGCACCCAATCTTTCCTTAAGTGGAAAGCATGAAATTCAACTAGCATCAGTCGCTAATATAGAGGGAAAATGAAGTATCGTTTAACTATCTATTTAAAAATGTTAACATTAAGAAATACAATATCACATTAAACGGATATGTGTGCGTACATTTGAATATTCCAGTTGTTTCGATAATATAAAGCGAACGATAAGATTATCTGCCGTCACATTAAGCAGCGTCCTCTGTATAATAACGATCTAATGAAGCAAGTTCAGAAGATTTAAAACAATACTGAGCCATATATTTTTGATAGTTTTATTTATAGGTTTTTTC
Organism: Argiope bruennichi; assembly: GCF_947563725.1. NCBI lineage: Eukaryota > Metazoa > Arthropoda > Arachnida > Araneae > Araneidae > Argiope > Argiope bruennichi. Next base: position 63,862,053 of record NC_079153.1, on the reverse strand, counting down.
TATATGTAAACGATAATATTTGTATAAAACACCAAAAAAGAAATATTCAAAGAAATACCTGATTTTAATTTGCTTAATGCCTCAATTTAGAGAAAAGAATAAAAAATATATATCCATTATTTTTTGTGAAAAATGTACATATTGTACATGTACATAATCATTCTCTAAATTTATATTTTTCAGCAGAAAATAAAAATTAAATGTAATTGAATTTTAAAATAAATCCCTCAAACAAAAAAAAGAATAAATTAAAAAAAAGAATAAAAGAATTGTAAAAGAATAAATTCTGAATTCATTTATTAAGTAGTTTAATTTGTTTCAGTCGAGAATTTAAATAGATATACCTTATATTATATCTAATATGTACGCATATTCATATTCAATTGTATATATATGGATGCTACTGTAATACGTAATTGATGAGTATGGCATTTTAATCTGAAAACAAACACATTAACATGCCAGGAAAAATTAATTGTATGTAAATATATATTTATTTCCTGATATATCTCTAGTTAACATATATAATTCACACATATTATACAAATTATTGTGTATTTCGATCCCCATATTGTTTATGATAATCATACATATTTTATTCAATCAAAGTTTAAGTTTAGGCAAAATTAAACTAACTAAACTTTTTTTCTTCCCTATATGCATTTAATATATAAAATTTACAACCATGAAAAATGGGAACGAAAAAATATTTCTTCATTGAAATTAGATCATAATACGTTTCTATACTTATGAGAAAATACAATGTGCTCATAAACAAACATAAAAAATGAATTAAAAATCAGTCCTTTCACAGCAAAAAGCAGGATATGTTTACTATTACTTTCTGTAACTTTTAATATAGAAACTATTGTAATAACCCAGAAATTGAATAAAAAATAATTTTAAATTAAGAAACCTTTTCTATAAAACAATTTCAATTTCAAGTTTTGTGTACTATTATTACATGTTCCTGATTATTAAAATGAAAATATTTTAATATGTAGCAAAAAAAATATTTATTACTATTTATTATCATAACACATAAATACTATTTTTTTTTTACTGTACAGTTTTTTTAAACAAATTTGAACATGATTTTCATATTAAGAAATCTTCCTCTCCAACATAAACAAAATAATGCCTGGTTTAAAAAATATAAATTTTATTTTTGGTGCAAAATCCAATGTAGAAATGAAATACAGTCTTAATGGATGTTTTAAAACAGCATGAGGAAACATTTTGGAACAGTTTCCATTTTGTGCATTTTTATTTTCATTTTCACAGTTTTCTCCATTAGTTTAAATCATGGATAATCTTGTCTTCTGCAAAGGTTTTAATAACAGTTCTTTCCTCTTTCCAAAATACTATTAAAGTTTCTAATAATTTTCTATGTTACTGCACTTAATTTTTGTTTGCCAGTGAGTTCAAACTTAATGTTCATTATCGTCATTCAGCAGGAGAGCTATCCCGCTGATGTTGCAATGCAAAGTAATATGAAAAGCACCTAATGAATACTCATAAAGAAGTAGAAGAAATAATAACAATTTGTGAATTATTTTGTTAACCTTCTTCTTTTTTTTGAATTTTTAAAGTCAGACAAAAATATTTTCTAGAAAACTCTTTTAATTTTGTTAATGAGGATATTTGATAACCCCATGAAGATACAACTAAATGCAATCACTTGTGTTAGAAGAAATATATTACGTATTTGAATAGTTTTGTGCAGAATGTGTTCTTTGATAAAGTGCACGTGGCATTCTAATTGTATCTATTCAATTTAGAATAAAAGATTTAAAATAATTTGATTTAAAGTCATTTTCTTATAAAGCGAAAGTAATTTAAAGCAGCCAAAAAATTTTTAAGGAATAATTCTATGAAAAACTCAAACTTACAGAAGTAAATGCATTTTATCTTCTTTTCTTAACATATTATTTGTCAGCAGATGTATTAATGGATTTATGGTCGAATACATTGTTTAGACAATCGATAATAAGTATTGCATGTGAAAGTCTGCATTTGAGTTTAGCAGAATAGTTAATTATGTAAAAATGATTAAATAACATGATTATTAATGATTAAATAACAAAAATTAGTTAAAGCAGTTACTATGAAATGTTTTCTTTCATAGGTATGGAATCATTAATAAAAAAAATATGATTATTAATATTAAATAAACACCAAAAGATTTATAAAATTGAAGTTATAATTATCAATAACCCTAAATTATCTCCAAATTGTTACATGAAGAATTTTTAATAATAATTCATTCATAAAAAATTAGATAAATACAATTTTAGATAATTTTTGAAAAATTTCATTTTTAGTAATTTTTATTTCGATACTTAAACAATAAATATATGATGTAGCATATAAGAAGTGAATCTGTAAAAATATTATTTTCTTACGAAATAGAATATATCCCTTAGAAGCCAATACACGATAGATAGGTTTTTATTACCTTTATTTTCAGTTCCTTTTTGTTCATCTAAGCTGAAGATAAAGAAAAAGCCTTTTATGCCCAATTTTGAGAAATTAATAAGAAAATAGAAAGCTAACGTCTGTGAAAAATAAAAACAATTCTAGATAGAAATATATCTGATAGATTGTCTTATTTCACAAATGCCACATAGTACATCCATCGGTATATTTTTTTTCATTTCACTTCAAAACATCATTTCGAATAAAAATGCTTTGCAATAAAGAAGAAATATATAGCGACATGTCAAATATTATATCAATATATCAAATATATAAAAGAAGACATTGTAGGTAATGCTGCAAATTTATTTCGAGTCTCAAATTTATTATTGTTTAAATAAACAGTATTTATTGATGTCATAATTCATATCATTCATTTATTAACCTAATGAACTGTGAGATTAACAAAATTACTGTGAGAGTAGTAGAAGAGGGGACCGAGACTAAGTAAATGAATTGCATGTTCGTTTGGCCCTAAAACTGAGCAAATAACATCAGCTTGATATAATTTCTAAACTCCGAAAAAGAAGTCATTGAGTAAGCAACGGCCATTTTAATTGAGTGATTTTGCTTTTGTAGAAGTTTTATTAAATAAGTGATTTTGGAATAGTTTATGCATGTCGTTGCAATGAAGGTAATTTATCCTTATAAGCTTATAACTTAATATGTGCCAGTTAAAACTATTGTCCTTAACGATTTATGTACATAATTTATTAATATTCTTAGTAAAACCAAAATATTAATGAGAGCCATTCTGTGCGGCAAGATTGGATTTCTGTTTAAGGGACATATTAAGAATAAGAACTCATCTCATCCAAGTTGTACTTCTTTTCCTTGAAAGTAACGGTGATATTCAATCGCATAATAGGTAAAGTAAGCAGAAATCGTGAGACATGGAATCAATGGAAAATCCGGAATTAATTAGAAATGGGATAAAAAAAAAGCAGCTGTAACTCGTTTGTGGAGTACAATTCACTCTTAAAGTATTAGAAAAAGAAACTGACTAAATCTTTATCTATAACATGTTTTATTGAATTTACATGTCAAATAAATACAAATCTTGCAAAATATAGTCAAATATATTCCCGGAAGCAACCAGACTGATCAAAATTAAGTTTTGTGTCTCAACCGAAAAATAATTTTAATTAATTAACAATATGAAAGGTTATAATAAGTTCATTGAATGATAACTTCATTATAATAAGTTTAATGAGTGATAGTTGTAGCAACTTTAAGCCAACTTCTAAGCATAACTATAAATTTCATAAATCAAGATGTGCTAGAAATACATCAAGATGTGCTAGAAATACATACGACCCACCGATTAACGGTATGAGACAACATTTAATCCAAACAACAATATAAAAATATTAATACGCATGCGTATTATATGTTTCAAATTTAATGTCCAGCGTTAAAATTTTAAATGTAGCTTCTTAATATTTCCATGAACAATATATAAATTTCCGTTGTATATCTAATGATATTCTATGAAAATGGAATAAAATTGATAATAGGCAACTAATATTACTCACCTATTAAGTGCACGAGATACCATTTAATTCCAACACTAACAAAGATGCCAATATTCAATATTTAAAGATACAATAATTCATTTATATTATATACTTAGCATTTAAAGCCTCCCGTTAATACTTTTATTGCAGTTTCTTAATATTTCCATGAATAATGTATAAATTTCAACTGAATATCCAATGACATTTTATGAAGAAACGAATAGAATTTATAATATGTAACTATTATTACTCACCATGAGACAGCATTTAATTCCAACAATAGCACAAATGTTAATATTTTAATATTCAATATTTAATAATACAATAAATTATTCATATTATATCCTTCAAATTCAAAGCCTCATGTTAAAATTTAAATGTAACTTCTTAATATGTCCATGAATAATATATAAATTTTGATAGAATATCCAATGGCATTTATTGAATAAGTGAATAGAATTGAAAATATATATGTAATATTCAAAATAACCCCAAAATTTTCAAGAAATTCTCAGTAGTATTTATTCTAAACATTTCATCTACAATCCATAATTCTATACAGAACTTCCTACACCACAAAAAGTTTCTTTGAAAATCATCCACAAGTAACACATTTTCTACTTAGCAATTCTATTATGTTTGGTTATCAGCCCTTCACCATCAGGAACTTTCAGGCTGGGTCAAAATGTAATAAATCTTGCCTTTCCAGCTTACGATAGCCAAGTATCTGACTTTCGTCGACGTCTCATTGACGCAGCTGTTCAAATAGGAAAATGTGAACCAGATGAGGTATCCGACCAAATGGGCATTCCTTCCGTGTCATTAAGTCTGCAGAATGTCGATATCTTATTATTGTCGCCCGGTTTTTCTTCGAATGTATCCCTCGGAGAAATGCATTGGTTGGCATTCTGCCACAATAAGCATTAGAAAGCAGTTCAATTTGTTCGTATCTTTAAACTTTCGCTTTTGATTTGATTGAAAGTACATATGCTGTAATAACAATGAAGCTTTTAGGACTTCTGTGACTTATTTCCTATTATCTCATTGTGGTATTTTTGACGATTTTGGATCTTGTATTATAAATCTTATTCTAGGTTTTGTTCGGTGAAGGCTTTATTCTTGGTTATTGAGTAACATCAGATATTATTTTGAATATACAATAATACATTCCTTAATTATATTTAAATCAAGATATCAGTATCAGATTTTCTTGCAGTATAAATATTTTCATAGAAATAATATTATCGAAACGCATCTTTGCTGCTATTATTTATGGCCTGTTTGACTTAATAGAGCAATGTTGCCATTTCGGTTACCTAGAATTAATGTACCTTATCTAAATTATCTTAATAGTCAGCCATCAGGCAATTTGGATTAATTACCTCAATAAGGCAAATAAATTTAATAAATTAATCCCAGTCATCAAGTCAAATGACAGAAAAGATACTTTCGATTGCAGTTCATAGAAAAATTTCAATCTTAATTTACAAGAAGAAAACTATAATGGGATCATCGAAAGTTATTAAAACGATAGAACTGAATTCAACTGAATTTTATAATCGATGACGGCTGAGAAAATTGTATCAATTAATGAAAAAAGTGTAATAAATAATAGTAACTTTTCAGAGACAGTAGGATATACGTTATTCATAATGCAAATGTTCTTAATTTTTAGCAATTATTCATAAAATTGTTTTAAGCATTATAACTCCCATAGAAAATTCCAATTAATAGAAGCATTTTGTATTGAAGCCAAAATGTTTATCAATGTTTAATAGCCTGTTATTTTTTTTATTTATCACGAATTTTAGTGCTTAAAGCATAAACAAACCGAAGATGCAAAATGAGCTTTGTATAGGAAAATTCAACTTTAAAATCATCAAAACCTAAGCACAATTATAAGTGAACATAAAAAATAAAAATAGATAGTTCTGAAAATAAAAATAGTTAAGAGTGACTGTTTAAATTATTCATCATAATTATTTTAAAAATCTTTTGACGTAACACAAAACTTGAAAAAATGAAATGAGAAACTATTTTTCTTAATTTTTCTTAATACAGCATTATATTAGTAAGGTAATAATGTTCAAGAATTACAACAGCTCTTACTTTTATACCTTTTTTAAACCATAATATGCAGTATTATTGTTGGTAACACACATAGTACAAAGTTTTCATTTACTTTGTTTTTATTTAACTATAAATATAAATTTCACTTGGCATTGATGCCAACCAATTTATTGTGTTGAAAAAAATTAAAAATCTAGCAAGAAATTGTAATGCTGAATACTCTGTTAGCATAAGTCAATTAATTAGTAGATTTTTCATTAGTCTCCTTACTCTAGCATTTTTAATTTAAATTGGACTTTGTCTGATATTTTTATTCCAAATATTTTGATTTATATCAAAAAATAACTTTGATAGTAATCTTGCTACAGCGCATTTCAGTGCTGAAATTTCTGATAACCAATGCTTTCTGTTTAGATATTTAGAAGAAAGCAATCAAATCCCCATACTAATGCTCCATTCTTTTTCAGTAAACAATTTAAATCACATTAGGAATTTACTGATATTCTCTTACTACCATATTTTTAAACATTTTCTTTTAATAATAGATAAATTCGTTTTTCATTATTAGGCATGCGTTTGCTGGTACTCTTTTTCTTTTTTCAATTTCTATTATAAATCTAATTCTTATCTTTGATGTTTTTTATGCAGCATTTATATATCCAGCTTTTTTTCGATGAAGGGTTTATATTCTGCATATTCCATCGAATTCTGTAGTGGGTATTTTAAATTTCATAAGACTGTATTTGCATTTCATTAGAAATCCTATTATTTCCAAATCCTATTACTTCGAATTCTCGTTATAATATAGGATCATCTAGATAATACTTTCCTTTTCAATTACTTTTAGAGAGATTTATTTTCAATGTATTATCTTTTTTAAAAAATTATATTTGAGAGATATACTAACTGATTACCGAAGTATTACTTTCGCGTACATAAAACAAATTACAACATATAATAACAATAATTTAAGCAAAAATAGGCGAAGAAGAACAAAGCAATTTGCAGAAGCCTTCTTCATTATTCAATGAAATAAAACTCAACATAATACTAAAATATTGAAAGAATTAATTTCTAAAAGAATGAAATAACTCTGGAAATTAATAATAAAAGTAATCATAGTATCTTGAGAAATCCTTGAATTTTCATATGCGATGTTATTCAAATAAAACATATTTAAAAAAGCAGCTAAATATTTCATTATCTGGCATGTGCCTTTATTAATTGTGGGATTTTCCTCAAAAACAATTTGTAGTAAGTTTTACTTCCTCAAATATGAAATAAAAATAAAGTATTGTAATCGTCAAACAATTCAATATTGAGATTTTAACGAAACTCAACATTTCAAGCCTCTTTGAGTGCGAAAGATACATTTTTGTTATAATGATTGTTTGTCTGATTACCTGTGAACCCAATAACATAAATACACTTTAAGTGAAATGGATGGAATTCTATATATGGAGTTTGCACTATATTTGCATATTTCTGTTGAATTTTCAAAGAAATATATTCAGAGTAGAACTGTCTATCTAGATGTCCAAATATTTTTTAGAATAATTATAAAGTGTAGAGGACTATACAAATAAAATTTGAAATATAGTGCAGCATAAACCGGAATAACCTGCCATCGCTATGATTCAGTCGGCACAACATCTCGTTTAAGATTGGTTCATCCGTTGTTTGAATCCCAGCCATTGTGCTTTATCAAGATACTACAATTCTTTTATTTAAAGTGCAATCTATTATTTATCTAAGATGTGGAAGGTTTTAGATTGTTCTTAAATATATAAATTGGATTTTTCTGGAACATTCTATATGAGTATAAAAGCTGAATACCATCAGTGATGGGTAAGTTCTCAATCTAGTGCTCTTGTAATTTGCTTAGTTCTAATAAGCCTAATTGTTTGTTTAAACTGACTGTGCATTTCTTTACATCTTCGTGACAATATATATATGTTACCAAATTTTAAACCAAATCAATCCTTGGGTTGCATTATTTTCAAGCATGTAAATGCTGTAACTCAATGGTTAAAATGCAATGACTTGATTGTCTGAAATTCTGTATGTGATTTTATGAGCAAAATCGTATTTTTAAGTCAAATTTTGATTTCAGTTGGCTGGAAAAATCGTTTCTAAAACATAGAAACAACTTTCAATTAGTATTAACGGATTAATTGCCAAAAACATTGTAATTTCAATAGATTTAGTAAAAACGCTAGATTCATACAAAAATCAATGTTTCGTATCTATTGTTCACCAATATCTGCAAAGCATCCATAGCCTTATCCAATACCTCCAATTTAACCCCAGGTGAAAGGAATAGTATCTTTATTAGAGAGTACGTGCAAGGTTTCGGGAGACTACTCCTGCTGTTTTAGTTACGTTTTTTCAGTGCAGAATATTTACTTATAAGATATCATCTTTCACTGTATCCTGAGGCATGCAATGTTGCATTTAATCTTTGTTAAAAGTTTCAAAATGAAATTAGTCACTATATGAATTTCTTCTAACAATAATAAGAAATTAATATTTTTGTAACTTATTTTTCTAAATGACTATCAATATCTTTTTGTCTGCCATTGGAGAAAAATTTTTATCTTTTAATAGCTCTTTTTATTTAAGACTTTTACAAATGCAGTTACTTTTTGTATTCGGTTATAGAAACTTCTCTTAGATATGTTATTTACATAAATCGTATTACCTAGCGCTAAAAAGATGTAAGTAATTAATCAGAAACAACTTTTATCAAATGAAAAATAGGAATTAAAAATTAAAACCCTTTGAAAAAAATCTACATTTTTTTTTCTATTCAAATCAAGACTGTCATTTATAATGTAAGAAAAAAAACTATCTAAGTATCTTTGGCAATATTTTTTGAAATTCATCTCAACATAAGTGAAGAAAGTTATGGATTTTTTTTTTTCATTTTTTTTTCTACATTCGTGATTGGAACATAATAAATTTTTCTTAATTCACCAAGAACACAAGCAATCCGATAATATCCTGCCAGTTACTTAACTTTATAATGGCGGCAAATGTAAACATATCATTGAAATAGAGGTGCATTAAAATGCCAATGTGATACAACTATTAGCACTAATTGTTAGAGAATTTAAGCATTGAAGTTATTTATCGCAATAAAACAAATCAGTATTTTAAAAATAGAATATATTAACTATGCATCCTCTAACAATAATGGGCACAAATTATATTTTCTAATTTAATTGATAGTGCACTTCTACTTTGCATGTGACTTATGAGTATCCATATTTACTTGATACAGTTTCACATAGGGATTGCAATACCGGACCAAAATTTCAATACCGGTATTCGGTATTTTATAGATCTTAATACCGGGATACCGGTTTTAATACCGGTATTAGAAATTTTAGAAAAAGAAAGAAAACAAGGTGTTTCTTTGTTTTATTTGCCAGTTTTATAAAAGAGTGTAATATCACAAAAAATAATATGGAACTTATAAATTATAACAGTATATAAAGAATCACAAAAAGTAAAGAAACAACTTATTTATTTAAATCACAAAAAAAATGTAAATATCACAATTCAGTCTGTGGTACTAATACAAATTTTTGAAATATGATCTTAAAAAACATAATGCATCAGTTGTACTGTCATTAAAGCTGAAACGTAATTTTGTGTAAAAATTGCCAGCTGTATAAAACGCTCTTTCGCCATCTACGTCTACGTTCTTCAGATAGTGATTTGTGCTGTTCTTTCATGATTGCAACATGAAATTTATTGTTGCATTAGCTGTTAATAAATTAAAATCTCTCCGACATAATGCCTCTATAGTCAGTTTTATTGGAAGTAGAACTGGTATAGTTCTGGATATTAAGACGAATTCACTGTCTGAAAAAATTAATTTGCAGGTTTAAGTTGATTATTGCTTTTTGGATTGGATTTCTAAATTTCAAAAACCGTTCCATCATTAGGAGTAAACTGTTCCAACGTGTCTTAGAATATATTATTGACATATATTCTGTTTTATTTTCAGTTAGTATATATATTTTTAATATGAAATTTTTTGTAGGGGAAAGTTTAAATATCTTAACAATTTTTCGAACTTTATAAATTATAGGAAGCAATTCTTGATGTGTTAATATTTCATCCTCATTAGCAATATCTTCTTCCACAATTACATTGTCATTATCTTCATTGTCAATATCACTCTCACTCTTACTTTCTTCAATGTCGGAATCCGAAGTTTCTATATCCACAATATTTGGATTCTTCTATTCTTTATGTTTTTGGTATATTTAGTATTTGGTATTTACTCATAATTGAAATCCATGAGCAAAGCACAATTGCTGATTTGCACCAATCAACTTTCCAAATTTTTTCATAACTGTTGCTCCATGAGTCGTTATAGATACAATATCTTCTTTCAGGGATAATCCATGTTTCGCTACTTTAGATTTAAGCAATTAATTAAGCCATTAATTAGCTAATTAATTTCCCCAGTTGGGGAGACATAAAAACAAAAACGTATACTATTTTGCTATGTTGGCGATACCTGTGGAGACAATTTAAAATATTTCTAGTAAATACCGAAAAACCGGTATTTAAACTTGTGAATACCGGTATTACGAATTTGTAAAATGGCTCAAAATACCGGTATTCGGTATCCCGGTATACCGGTATTGCAATCCCTAGTTTCACATGAAACATTTATCTACAAATTGTATCTTATTGACACGATATAGTTTGCAGGATACACTCACATACAAACTGTAACTTGTGACACGATAGATTCAGATACAAAATGTATCTTTTTTCACGATACAGTTTGTAAATGGCTACTCATCTCAAAACCTACGGAATCAGTAGAATTCTGAAACATTCTTTTATCCATAACTCCCTTATGCATGAATATAAAAATATAATTTCAAATCGAAACCATTCAAAATGGAGACAGACAAATGATTTTCCTTCTATGATGAGTTTTAGCCTATGCTCATGGGATTTAGTTGCAAAGCTCTCATCGATTGCATTATCATCCACTATATTTCACCAGTATCTCTAAACCACATGCCATTAAAGGTTAAATAGTTAAGGGAGAATGTTTATCTGATCTCTAGACAAATTGAGGTTATCAGCGGCGAAAATTTGCGATAAATTGTTTCAAATTGGGGAAACCACTTTATTATTATTTTACCAGGACATTCGTTTTCAGAAAACAGCTTCTATTGTTCAGAGCAAAAGTAGTAGAGGAAGTTAAGACTTCCAGTGATAACTTTATAGGAGAAAATATTTTTTATTATTATAAAATACACAAAGGTAACGGGTTTTTTTTTTGTTGTTTCAGAATCTGAAAATGACATTTGCATCATACTTATAGGAAACTATTGAAATAATTGACAAATCTAACAGTAGTATTTCAGGTACAAGCCATTTATCCATAGAAATGGATTTGAGATATGTGAACTCGAGATTAGTATTGTAAAAGAGAGGTTGAATGTAGATGGCTGTATGAATTTATATAGCATCAGGTTTCCATGCAGTATTACAATATGAATTCATTTAATCGTATTTTTTAATATTAAATAAAATGCACAATGTTTGGAGAGAAAATGAAATTTTCATAACAGAAATTAAGAAATATGAATATAGAAAACGTGAAATTGTGTAGGAAAGAAGGAGTTGAATCAATTTATAAAAATGAAATGAAGAATGTATTCATTTTATTCATATATATATATAAAGGAATATAAATATAAAAGTATTTATATGTAGGAGAATATATAAAATATATTTAATTTGTATGCGTGTATTACATAAAATGAACTTCAAACAATCGGCATTTAGAATTTTTTCAGTACAAGCTGATATGTTGTTTTTATGGATTAACTGCATTTCTGTTCTAATTGCTTTGAAAGATTTACATTCATTGAAAAGCAAGAATCAGAATGCTAATGATGAAAAAGATTTGGAGAAAAATATTTATTTATCTATCATTACTATAAATGAGAAGATGGAATTTTTATTCTTTCTGAATACTTCTATCCTAATTTTTGTTGTTGCATATATTTTACTCCCTGGTGCCAATTTGTTTTGTAATTCTTGTGAAAATAAAAATATTAACATCATCTCATGCACTGTTATTTCTTTATTAAAATTACTTTTCAAATAAGTTTTACTTAAAACGGTTTTTTCAAGTTTTCCACAAATGAAAAATAAATTCTTGTTGTTTAGATTTGCAATTAAAAGAATTAATTTACAAATCATTTATTCTGAAGTAATATGCAGAAGAAAGCATTTATTTTACTAAATTTTACTAACAGTTAGCAGTTTGAGTAAAGATACAATTTAAATCAAAACTGTTTGATAATTTTTATAATTATTGCATTAAATAACAAAATAAAATTGCTGTTAATTGCGGTAATGAAAAACATTGGTATCATTTTGTTTTAGAATCAATAATATAGATAGTAATTATATGTACTTCAAATAATAACAACGGTTTATTATATTTACATTTGATTAAAAATCATATTACTTATGCAAAAGATTTTCTTCTTGAAGAAATGGATTTTCCCAGACAATGTTTTCTTTTTCAATTATGATCAAAGATATTTACTTTAATTTATTTTCCATTTCCTTTTCTTATCTTTTATATGAATGATATATGAACGTTTTCCTAAAATAATTCCTACATTTGATGAAAAACAAATTACAGCTATAATAGCAATAGCAATGTGTGATAGAGATAAGTATTAAAATGTGTTTAATAAATGAAACGAAAATAATCAGAAATTTTTAAACTCAATTAAGCATTTAAATAAAATTTGAATATTAACTATTATGCAAGTAAATGTTTTATTAATGCTTTAATTTTGTTGAATACAAATATTTCCTGAACTCTTTTAAAAGGGGGGAAAATACTTTACGTAGGAAGAAAGTGAAGCAAATCACGTTAAAAATACATTAAGTTCATTACTTAAATCATTTGGTTAGCGAACGATTTATTTCTGCATAATTTAATAAAATGTTAACGAACTAAATAAAATAATTTCTGAAAGGTATTAAGATGTCAAAAATAGTTAAGATGCAATCTTTTTTTTTTGAATAGTGGTTAAAATTTATTATTGTTTTTCAGGTAAGTTTCTTTTATAAAGTTGAGTTTGTTGTTGATTGTAGCTTTAAACATATTTTCAATCATTGATAACGTCGTCTAGGAATTTTTTAATGTCATCTATAACAAATAATTTATAGAAAAAACAATAAAAAATATTTTTAAAGGAATTGTTTAAACTGTATAGCTATTTAAAATTGTAGCATAATTATAAGAGTTTTTGGATTAATAATATTTTACCAATTTTCAGAAAATTTTCTTTTTCCCTGAAATTACATATTTTAAATATCATCATTTGAACGATGCTAATACTGTATAATAAAATCTAATAAATATGTTCTAGAATTTCTTTTCAAGAAATATTCTTTTCTCCCTTTGTTTGATTTTGACCTAATATTTATAATTTTGCTATTTTATTAGACTTAAAACTACTATAAAACAAACTATTATATTCTTAGTATATTGTAAACCAAACAAAAAGAAACGATTTGCAACATTTAGTATAATTTTAGATTCGTTAAGAATTATGATAAGCGTACGGATGAAAATTTCGTCTAGAAAAGAAAATTGTACTAATCAGCATTCGTATCAAATTAATATAAATGAAATGAAAATAAATACAAATAAATAAAAATGCAAAGAATTTCATTGTCAAATTTTCAAAACTTGAGGGACCAAACCTTAGGTTGTGATCTGTTCGAAACGAACCCTTTGCTGCACAATTTAGTACCAACTGAATATAATGTCAACTAAATATATATATCCTATTAGACAAATTAATTCATGCCAATAAATAAAATAAAAAAGGCAGAAAAATAAAATGTATCTCTAAAATTTACAAGCATAGCTTTATTGATAAATAAACTTAACAAGATAATTTTGTTAAATCCACTAAATAAACATAGTTACAGAATAAATTCATTTACTGATCTAAGAAGTGAACCAGTAAAGTTTAAAAGGCAATTACACTGAAAAATTAAGGTAATATACCCTAACAATAGGTTACCCTTCGCATTTTAAAAGAAATACTTCGTCTTATATATGCAATTAATAATCAATTTGTCAACCAATCTCAAGGATAAATTTTCAATATTGTCGAAATTCATCTTGAAAGATCTTTGTTTGCCTACAAAATGTTACAATAACTTCGCTACTCATCAAAAAAGAAAATTGAAGAATTAATCTTATCTAGAAAATCTTGACAGTTAAAAGGAATATTAGAGAATTTGTTGCTTGTTACTCAAGAATTTTCGGTAAATCTATTTCTATTTAAATTAATAAATAAATAACTTTCATATTATTCTTAGTATTCTACATATTTATGTAATTAGAATTTTTATAATTTCAGTCATTCTATTGGATATTAATTGAATGTTGAAATGTTTAAGATATTAAAGTGATGGAAATGAATTAAAACCCGAAGAACATAAATTTCACATTTCGAATATTTCAGTTTTAACGAGTCAGGAATGGAAATGAAACTATGATAAATGTCTCCAGTTACATAAAAAGGCAAAATATATGTGCCAAAGAATCAGTGTTTGCTGTAAAATATTGCATAATATATAAGCAATATTATACTCAAATTAGTCGAGACACCTCGTGATTCGATTAATGTGCGAAAGTCGTGTATTATGTTTTTATACCTTCAAATTATCGAACAATTTCAGTTTCTTTACATATTACTGAACATTTGTGTTCAATCTGTTATTATTTTACTATATTTCAATAAAATATGAATAAATTGTTTTATATCTATTTAGATCTTTTATCAGGAAGCTGTCAATCAATAATTAAACATTCGATTTATTAAATTCTTCTATAGTATCAAATATTAGTCATTATTGAAGCCAAATAGCTTTTTTACTGTATTGAAATTTCAATTGTTCAACTTTATTGATTCTAGAACATGGCTGATCTATAATTTTTTTGAAACAAATATTAAATTTTCCTATTTTTGTTAGTTATAACATCCATGATTCTTTTAATATCAGTGAAGATAAAAAAGTTATCATGGACTAATGATGGAGTCTTTATTGCTTTTCTATATTGTTTTTTTGTTTGTTGAAATCAAGCATTTTTTTTTTTTTTAAATATGAGTAGAGAAAACAAATGTTTCGATATAGAAGTCTTATTTGCCCTACTGAATAATTTTCATTATTTATGCAAAATCTCAAAGAATTATTCAATCATAAAAAGTTATGTAAATTAAAAAAATATATATAAATTTACTTCAAAAACTTTTATCTTGATTTCACATGCAAACACTTTTTGAATAGTTAAGCATGTTTATAGACTCTATAGTACTTTAAATATTTTTTAATTAATTTCTGAAGTGTGATTATAAGAAAAAAAAATGCTAATATATTTATAGTTATTTTAGTTTTCTATTGGGCAAATATATAAATCATTATTAGCCACAAAAAAAATCCTTCTTTTTTTTTTTGTTTCACTTAAAAAAAAAAAAAACATTATATCCGATAGAGAAAGATTCTATAGTTATACACCGCTTTCTAGACTCCTAATTTAAACTACAAATATCCTATATCTTGCTTCGATCAATAAATACTTTTTTCTATCTTTATACTAATAACCAGATTTTTAGGAAGCATAAAAGCAAAATGGTCTGGGTTCTTTATCAGAGGCTCAAAATATCATTAACCACTTTGACTCTCAAATGAAGCGATCATTATCGTTAAAGGCAACCTACGCCACATCATTTTCTTACTAATAAGATTGCAGGTGTTTATCCTCTAGACAATATTAGTTTCTGATTTCGCTACTGAAATGAGCTCTCTGCATTATTATTTCAGGCTGTTTAGAGATTTCATATATTTATATTTGAAGAGCTTCCTAGGTTATTATGTCGCTACTTGAAATGCTGTAGAAAGTTTAATCATGGGAAAGAACGTGGCTAATTAAACAATTTTTCATTAGCAGATTTTGAGAGTTTTTTTTTGATTAATACATAATCTTAAATTAAATATCTTATTTTACTTTCGTAGAGTTTTATAATAAAAGTAGTTTAGTGAAAGGGCAGAAAGTGAGATATAATTAATTATTTATATTTATCTTCCATAAAGAAGTTATAGTGAATGCCTATGATAAATCATATATGTATCGAATATAAATAATTTAAATCTGATCTGAAAATTAAAGGCTCCGTTGAGGCTGTGTTTGTGTGTGTGTGACGTAATTGCCATGCCGCTTATCATCTCTGTAGGACGCGCGAAGGTTCTAAAAAACAATTTTCTCTCCTTCTCTTCGGAACACTGTGATGCTCTCTGCATCGATGAAGTTCGTAGTAAAAATGAGATGTTTAATTTCTTTAGTTAAAATGTAAATAAAATTATTTTTCTATAACGTCCCAATTATTGGAGTCACCAATAAATACGCACAGCCCAAATTACGGCAAAGCTATGGACTAATTGTAACAGGGATAAATTTGACCCTCAAGTAAATTTTTAATCAGAATTTCTGCTTAAACATGATTTTAATAACGGATTCTATTAACTCAATGTCTTGGTATCCTCAGTCAGCAAATTTCAACAACAATAAGGGATATTGCTGCAGCAGCTGGAGTTGGAAAATTAAGTGTTTCAAGGATTATTTATCAGCAAATTAAATTTGGGATAGTTTCTCCAAAACGAAAGAGTAAATGTGGATACAAACGTAATACAGCACCTCAGACATACAATTTTTTGTAAAAAATAGTAAAATGCACCCTCTCAAAACAAAAACAAATCTTTAGAGAGGGTTATTAGCTACTGGTGTGAACATTGATTCATCACTAATATGACGAAGGCTTATTGAAGCAGGGGGATGGGTAGGAAACCAGTAAAAACAAACAGTTGTTAACACCTGCTATGAAGATAAAACGTTTGTATTGGGCCAGGAAATATCAATCCTGAACTGCACAAGACTGGAATAAGGTTGTATTCAGCGACAAAACCTTTTTTTGTGCAAAGTATTCAATAAACATTTGTCAGACAAAGTGCTGGAAAACCCATCAGAGAACATCTTAATCAAAAAGTTAAGCATCCTCAGAAGCAGATATTTTGGGGTCATTTTACAACTGTAGGATCTGGTAGCTTAGTACAAGTTGAACGGATGATAAATACATAAATAAAAAATACATTTCAAAACTAGAAGAAAAAATTGTGCCTCTGATGCAAATATTTGCTGGTGGTGTTGGTGTCTTTCAACAAGATCTTGCTCTAAATCATCATTCCGAGATGGTGAAGAATTTTTTTCAAGAAAAGGTATTTTGGATTGGCCTGGTAACTCCCCAGATGAGAATCTCATAAAAAATTTCTGGAGCATTGTGAAGGAACATGCCAATAAAATGGACAGTTAAAAGTTTGGTTTCCTTTTGATGACATCAAAAATTTATGTTATAAATTACTGAAACACATGTTAAAACATGTACTAGATCTCAGTAAAGTTACAGGAGAACATATTTGCTACTAGATTGCTATACCATTCATGTAAATGAACCTATACTAATTAAACAACAAAAGTGACTTGTTGTGTTTGTCCCAATTAAATTGCACAGTATATATATATATATATATATATATATATATATATATATATATATATATATATATATATATATATATATATATATATATATATATATATATATATATATATATATATATATATATATATATATATATATATATATAAAGAAAAAAGAAATAAAATGTAAGTTAATAGAAAAAAATGAAATTAAACCAAATAAAAAAAGAATCCGGCCAGAAGACTTTTTCAAGGGTCACTTCAGGCAGGGATTCAAAAAAGGGATTTTTTATGTGAAGGAATGCAGACTAAACAGTCTAATAAGGATTCCTCGTGACCCGAAAATCCCCTGACATTAGGCCTAAGAGAACTGTAATATATATTACGTTATTGTATAATAATCGCCTTTGCCGATCAACTGGTTCGCCAGAGATAGTGGTTATAACTAATTTCAGTTAAATCGTTTGAAAAAAAGTTCCACGCTTATGATTCCATCAAACAGCAAGACATTAAAGCTTTGCTATTTTAATTGCCTTGCGTGTGTTGTGTTTATTGTAAATATAAACTTTTCTACTGGGAATCAGATTTATAATATCATGTTTCTATGAAGCCAGGTTTATCTCTGTTTTTATGTAATGGTAATCTAACAACTATTGTATTCTTACTGTAAACTACATACATATTAGCTTTCAAAAATGGAAGAAAATAACGTGATCAATATTTGATGAAACAAAGAAAACGATTTTGGTTTCATTTACAACAACAAAATATTGTTGTGAAATATACGTAATAATATGTTTAAAAGTTAATTTTATACTATACAGTCTTACAACTAAATTTGTATCATTGAAAATATAAAGTTTTAGAATTTAAAATAGTATAAAAATAGTTTTTATTTAGGAAATTACAGTGAAAAAGTTCAAAATCTAGCTTATTTTTTTAGTTAAAATTTTTTTTAAAAAGTCCTCCAAGACGCACATTCCAATTCTCCAAGGTATATATGGGCGAAATTTGGAATCTCTTAAGATAAGCAGTCTGCCCTCTAGAGGGCCAACACACACACACACTCATTCATCTATATTATGAGTAGATATTATTTTAACATCCCGTTATGAAACAATGACATTTTGGATAAACTGCATAATTTTCAACAGCTGTTTGGTGATTAGAATATTTCCCTGGCAGACATTCCCATATATCCCTTCGCTCTAATGCTGTGGGGGAGGGGGAATTTAGCCTCAACAGTTTAACGTACATTAATCCCGCTTATAAAGCTATTCTTTGCCTAAAGCGAGTTTTGAAGCAGGAATGTGCAAGCCCCGAAGCCAAGACATTAAAATATGTAATCGTGGCTCATAATAATGATAAAGTTGAAGGGTTCAATGCTTAATTTGCCAAATTAGTTTACAAAATGTGCCCAATGAGAAGCTTTCTATCATTTGCTTGCGTTAACTAAAATTCTATTAGAGTCTGCATTTTATATTAATAAGGTAAATTGTTTTATCATTATTTTATGGTAAGCATTTTGATATCATTTATTACCATTTTGTCAAACAATACCAATTGCAAAATGCCTTATGTAGTTTAATAAAAAAATCTGTTAAGACAAAATCATTTTAAGTATTGTTATTTTTACAATTACAACTTGTTCCGGTATGGTTTATTATAATTATCTGTTACAACTGGGTTCGGTATGGTTTAGATAATTTAATTTTGAAAAAGATATATCTGATCCTAAATTGAACAAAAATGTTAAATTCCTGTATACATATTATGAATGCGTAGTTAAACTATCTGAAAAATATTTATAATTAAGAAATCTCAAATACCTTTAAAAATATAAACTTTTTTCCAAATCTTCTTATAGCTAGTCCCAGTTTCCCTTTTCTCTTTGGAAAGTAGAAAAAAAATATATAATGATGCCAAATAAAAATTTCCATTAATTAAAATGGAAATATACGTATTTCTTAAAATAATTATTTCATAACACTTACATTCTTAAATACTCACATTGAAGATAAGTATTTTTATTATTCTATCAAGTGTTGTAATTATTGAAACTGTATGATAATAAAGTTCAAAATTAATAAAGAGAAACTTTTCTACTTCTCTTAACTATTAAGTAGATTCTTTTTTTATATCTATAAATATTTTAGATATGAATGTTCATTAAAATTTAAAGTCGAATAAACGATTTGAAAATAAATTTCTACGTATTAATGTGAATAGAAAATTTCTGATTATAAAAAGACCATTTTGAGTGCTAACTATACTAAAATTATATTCGTTGTGATTTTCTTTCGACAAAGAAGACTATTTTAATTACTATGAAACAAAAGATATTTAAACTTCGGTTTGTCTCAATCTTTAAAATTTTATTTAGTTATGTTTATAATGAAAATTTTACTTCAGAATCAAGAAAGACAGAAAGACTGAATCTCAACAACTACCTAGAATTTAGGAAAGAAATTTGATACAAAAAGCATGCAGGATCGACTCTATATATCTAGGTTTTTGTGATCAGAAAATTCCAAGAAACCATTTCAAATAATTATTATTTTTCAATTTAAATAAGCTTATTTCCTTGAGTGATTTCATCCTATATCAATCCTTTGAAGTCATAAAGGTGTTCTTTTTTAGAAAATACATATAATTAGAAAAAGAATTTTAACTTAGAATTCCGAATGATATTTTCTGAAACGGATTTCTAATGTTGGATAAGATAATAACATAAAACATTGCATTTACAACAAAGCATAGTAATTTTAAACGCAACGACATCCAGCGAAATTTCCTTCTTCATATAAAATCTAGATGTACAAAAAATATAAATTTTATTTCAAAATTTTACAAATTACTCCTTTTTTAAAAATGAGAAAAATTTCCTATGTATATATATTTGCAGAGAAATGAAAAGCATATATAATCCTTTTGAACTTTTGTCTTTTTCAGTTAATTCCATTGAAGAAATTCCTTCATTTGTTCAGACATATTCGAAACTTTCTGTCTTAGATAAATTTCGCCGTATATTAAAATTTCTCTATGTATTTGTATCAACTACAGTATGTATTAATATCAAATATTCAAAAACTTATTTTTAACTTTTGGAGTTAAAATATTTTAATGAAATAAGGAAAGAAAAATCTGTCAGTTTTGAGCCCATGCACTTTTATTTATTAAAAATAGAATAATGGTTCAGCATTATTATAAAATTATATATATTAAAAAATATTGCATAATAAAGGTTCCAGCAATCAAAGCATATATATATCCGCCATTTTTCCAATTTATTATATAATGGCGGATTTTTCCAACTTTTATATATATATATATATATATATATATATATATATATATATATATATATTATAATAAAGTTATTGTAAAGACAAATATTTAAAATCTTTTAAATAAATAGCATTCTGTTAGGTTTCTAGAGAAATAATTTAAAAATGTAACACAATATTTAGAATGTCGAAATCAAATTATTATTAATGTAATAATAAAATTTCTAATTTTCTTTTCAACAAAGCCAAAAGAAATTGATTTTGCTTTTGGTTTGAAATTTGTATATATAAATATTCTACTTTTTTAATAGAAAAAAGAATCTTCTAATGGTAATTTTAAATTAGAGGTAGATAATATGGCTTTTTTATAACATTCATTTAAAAGTATTTTTCAAGCGATAAAAAAAAAGAAACATTTCTTAAAAAAATAATTTATTCAAAAGTTCTCATTTGCAAGTATAATTACTAAATACAATAATGTCTCAAAGAAAAATTTCTCATTAAGGTACATTCTAATAATTATATTATTTATAATATTAACACTATACAATTGCAGTTTTTATATATTGATAGAGAATATATAAAGATATATAGAGACTGTTTTATTGACAAAACAATGCTGAGGCAAAAAATGGTAAAGGAAGTGAACATTAATTTAATAAATAAGTTACTCATTGTTTTTATATTTATATCATTATATCATTTTATATCATTAAATAATTGCTGTAAATATAGACTGCATTATTAAACATAGTAACAAATATAATAATTATACTAAGAAAATTAGCTTAGTTTTATGTCTTGATTCTTTAATTAATCTTATGATATCCAACATGTAAAATAAGATTAAAAAATTGTTAAAAAAAGTTAGAAATAGAAATTTAAGTTATTAAAAACGTTAAATAAGTTATGATTGCAAAATTTTGCGGTAATACATGAATTTATTTTTAAAGACATTATACTTCTTTCTTTCAGTTGGTTTAAATTGAAATTTAAAAGAATTGATTTTCTATGTTATAATTCTTTTAGGTGTCTAGGTAATTCATTTACTACTGTCTGAGATTTTAACAGTATAATTTATATTTCTAGAATTCCCATGAAAGAAAAAAAAATTGCCAATACATTAATTGATTTATTAAAACTCTACTGTAATATTTTTATTTCCATTATTATTAATGATTAATTGGTTATTGAATTTCAGTTTTTAAAAATATATTTAACACCAAGTCGCTATTAAAATATCCATTTTTAGCATTCTAAGTATGTGATTAGAGATTCGATACTTTTTGACCGTGCTAAGCGATTTTATTGGAAATACCATTAAAATACTTATATTTTTTTATTAATTTAAAATTTATAATTGAATAATTATTCAAATATTACTGATAAACTGCCTTGATAATTAAACTAATAATGTATGAAAATTGCATTATTAAGAAATATTTTAATTAAACTACATATTTATGTATTCATTTATTAAAAAAATATAAAGTGCTCAAATAAATATAAAGTTCTATTTTATTAATTTGTAAAAATAACTATATATTCATTGAATTGTTTAATTTTTTCTATGTAATTTTTACAGCAGAAGTTAACTAACAACCACATTATAAAATTACAGATTAGAAATTAATTTCGCCTAAAGATTAAACCTGCTGCTGTGTTCATTTCGACTATATGGACTATTTCTTATTTCAATTATTAACGACACATTTATTTGAAATTTTTGAAAAAAAGTATTGGAATAATTTCTTTTTGTTTTTAAGAAAGTATTCGACATGACAACACAACATTTTTATGCATATTTATCCACATTTATTTTAAAAAGATACAAAAATTTAAATGTAAAAATATCAGAAACCTCGAGTTATTTTACGCAAAGGAAAGCTAAGATAAAATTATATTAAATATATATTTTGTTACATTAATCTTAAATATTGAAAAATAAAAGTAGCAAAATACGATAAAAATTCAACATTTTTAATGCTTATGTTCACATATATATAGACAAAGTTACCTGTTTATGACTTATTTCCAATATAGTAAAATGATCCTCACTGAGCATCTGCACAAGGGCCTTTTATGCATACTTGATTTATGTTCGTCTTACATATCTGTTTATATTATTTAATGCATAAATTTTGAAATTTAATATCTGATATACATATAGCAGCGATAACTTTTGGGGTTTGTGGCCGCCAAGTTGCGTATTTTGGTTTTGAATTTCCAAAATCTTTCTCTTGCTCTTACGTATTTTTCTCTTATTTAGTCACGGCTTCTTCAGATGGAGGTCGATATCTTCAAAAAATATGGCTATGTATTTATACTATACCTAGAGCTTCAATAAAGCCTTATTTTGGTAGTTTTTTAGTCATGTATTGTTGGGACAATTTCCCCTGAAAGAAACTAACTGTTCATAGGCGCTGAGATGAAAATATATTGGCAATAGATCCACTCATCTTCTACGTGTTTATCGATCTTGAAATATCAAAAATCTAGATGTATGAAATAATGTTTTCAAATTCATTGTGAGCCTGAAGATAACTCACTCATTCTTTGCACCCTACTCACATTTTGTTCATGCATTGCATGATTTGAATATTCCAGCAAGCAAAAGTAAAACTATAAGGACATTGAATTTATTTAACTATTAATCATTTATCAATCATTTAATTAATCATCACTTTCCACTTATCCCCAAACACGCGTTTTACTTTTATATTTCACTTCCTCGATGACTTTTGTAATAAACAACCAAAACATGAACAATTAGTAAGTTATAAGCAAAATAAGTAAACATGAATTCTTGAAGTAGCAAATCTAGTAGCTCAATATGTCCCTCGAGGCCCATTTATCTACTTGCAAAGGAAGTTCATTTCTATACTAATTCGATTTACCTTTGCATATGTAGGTATTGACAGTAAATAGAATTTCTTCTAAACTACCATGAATTCAGACGCTTCAGAAATAGGATTTTCTAATTCCGACAAAATTTCTTCATCTGAATCAGCCAAAAACATACCTTGAACATTTTCTTCTAATAAAGATCTATGTTTAGAAAAGGAATGAACATAAAGATCTATTCATTATTAAACTTATAAAAAATCACTGTTATAAGTTAGAAGCGGGGCGATCATTACTTATTGCACAGAACTATGGAGCTAATTTAAAAATTCAAATGCGCTCCTAAGGGGAAAAAAAATAAACATCCAAAAACTTTTTAACAATTTTCATTGGCTATGAATTCATGCATCTTCCACACAGCTTAAAGTGTAAAGTTTGAGGAAATGTCCTTAAGCAATCACTTGGAACTTCTTCCAATTGATTCTGAGTGTTTATGTTTAGACTTTCTGTCGCTTTTACACTTTTAACACGCATTGGATATATCTCAATGTGTGTTATAAATAATTATAAGTTTTATTATGAATATTTAAAATTTAATATTCGTAAATTTATATAAAATTTATAAATATAGATATATTTTTATTTAAAGTGTATATTAATAATAAATATATTTTCAATTTATAAATATATGTGTCGAATATAGGGACATTTCCTTAACGAAGTATTTCTGCACTGTTCGTGAGCACATACCCTATGCTGATGCTTGCAAAAAAGAGAAGATTCTACACAAGAAAAATCAGGAAAAAGTTTTCTTGACTATTCATCCGTTTATTCACATCGAGCCACTCACTTATTTTTGTCCAATTTTCGATATGCAATTTCGTATCATGGTTACGAATATTTCTTAAAGAAAATAAAAAATATTTTTTTCATAAACTACTAATTTTATTGCATTACCTTTAATTTTATTACAAAATTAATTTTATTATAAAATTAAATAGCTTTTGGGTCGAAATGAAGACAAACACGTGAATATTCGTCTTTCCTTCATTGTCAATATATGTTCCTTATTTAAAATTTCATATTTAATCTTTATGCCATTTTCTTATCTTATAAAATACAATAACATATTTCATGAGGTAGATTTAAATAAATAAAAATTTTAAGATATGAAATTCTTTAAGGTTTAGTATATTTTTTTTTCAATTCAAAATTATATATTACTTATTTCAACTCATTTTTAATGTTATTATCGTGAATTTTACTCAACGTTATTTTTCATAACAAAATATTTTATAATTTTTCCGTACAAAGCTCTTTACACTGCCATCAAAGTAAAAATATTAAAAAATATATATATTTTATCCTTAATCTTTTCTTTCAGATTCTAACCTATATATTTGGAATGTTTTATAATGGTCCTGTTTCTTTGGTTTTTCAACGAACAGTCATTTCATTAATTCATAAAAGTTGCGTGTTTTCGAGACATAGATTCTAAGTTAAATTCAGTGAATCCTTGAGATTCATTGGTCTTATATTTTTCTTCCCTAGCAATTGATTACTAAACAATATGACTGCATTTGATTTCCAAACAAAGCATTTTTTCCTTCTCTTCAGTGTAGCATGAAAGCAAACAATCGGTGTTGCCCATGAATTCTTCTGTTTATTTCTTTTGTGGCAACGGTAAGGCAGATGATATCTGCAAATGACGTTTCCTTTGTAATTTTTCTTTCTTTCTTTTTTTTTTCTCTTTTTATTCAGAATTGTACTTGCATGGGGATTGACATTATATTGTCATGTTTTAAGAAGTACTGTCAGATGTCAGGTTTAGTTCTTTTTTTATTGTTGTTGAAGTGTTACCATTTTTAAATTTCTTTATTAGAGCGTTTTCACTTTGTGTATATTATTTTCTTTTAATGTTACTCTCTTTAAATATTTCTTTATATTGATCTAAGAGCTTCTTGCATTTCGCCATAAAGTGGAAGTTATGTTTTGATTGAGTAGTATTTTCTGTCATACATGTTTTTTTTCATTGTAAATATGTATTTTCTTTGACAAAAGAGAATCTCACGTTTTTCATGTAAACAAATGGAATTCATTTTTTGATAAGGAAGTGTTTTCTATTTTATTGAAAAAGGATTTGAAAAATGCATTCTTAACTCCATTAAAAAAAATTTTAAAATAGTGAGTTAAAAATAGTTCCCCAGAGCATATGCGTTTTGTATAGTTCATAAATAGCATCAACATTTTATATCATGTTCCTCAAATATGGCTTTGTTGCAAATGATCTTAAATGTATGAATCTTCAAATTATTATACATTATTTAGTATTACAATTGAGTAGTTTAAAAGACAGAATTATCAACACATTATAAATTACCATAATATATTCAACTTTCAGTAGTTAAAATTTTTTTATGAATTTAGTTCAAAATGTTAAAAGCATCTTCTCTGAGTTATTAAAATATAATATAGTATAAAATATGAATTTGCTTCACAGAAAATGTCATGAATGTAAACCATTGATAGATATATTTTAAGGTGTATGTACACACTTAAAACTTCGAAAATCGTTCAAAATATCGAATATGTTTTATTGCTTAATAATGTTCTCTGATCTTTTAGCTTTCAAACAATACCAAGATGTTGTCAACATTCGAAATATTTCTCGAGTTATAATTATTTCTCTTGAGGTGCTTTCATTAAAAAAACTCATTTTTAAACTCATTTTATGAAGAATATTTTTCCACTATGTTGCTTCATTCAAACAATCATAACTCAACAAGAAATTAACCAAATACAATTATTTATATTTCAAAATAATTTGTATGAAATAGCGGATGTTTTGTGCTTAAATCAAATATATATTTAAAGAAATAAATTTTAATAGCAATTTAAAAGTTAAAATTACAGAAAAAATCTCGCTTTTTCTATTCATCGTTGATGAAAAAATTGTTAAAAAAAACTATATATTTTTATAACTTGATTGAGGCAGACAACATGAAGACTAATATTAGGCATAATTTCCAACTAGAATTGTGTGTCTGTACAAATTAGAATTTAAGATATCATGTTTCAAAAAATATGCTAATTAGCTCATTAAATATTATTTTATTAATTAATAATTAGTGCAATATAGTTTTTTCTCACTGAGATGAGTTTAAACATATATTTATGACCTACTGTGAAAAAAATGGTTTTTTAAAGTTAAAATTTAAAAAAAAATCTTCTAGTGTGTACTTACACCTTCAGCTAAAATATTAAAATATTTAAATTTGAGTATTTTGAAAAGTTTGCAGAATTTTTTTGTAAAATATAATATTGTATTTCTTGAAGTATTAATTGTTGAAATCATAAACTCTGAAATAACAAAATGCAACACAAAAAATATGTGCAGTGTCCCCTAAAGGCCTTTCTACTTTATGGAAATAGTACTAATATATAATATTTCAGGCTAATAAAGATAAGCATTTACTCATATAGATAGTATTCCATGATTTTTACTAATCTAAAATAACCGTAATCTATCATTTCACTTTTTCTTGTCCTTTTCCTTGCGCATTTGTAATAAAAAATTTCTCCGTTATAATGCAAAATACAATATAAAGTAAATATATTTTAAGAGTTTCTATTAGATGCTTTCTCTCTCTCTCTCTCTCTGTATATATATATATATATATATATATATATATATATATATATATATACTGGATTGGGGAGATAAATAGTTAATTTCAATGAATCCTTTATCTGAGGAAGAGAGTTCATAATTCAGAGGTATTTCTATTCACCTAGTCTTATTAGAGTTTTCAGATAATAAAATAATACCAAAAAGAGTATCATCATATATCAGACGGCACAGATCCTACAAATATTATATAAAAACCATGTATTATAATCATTGGAGCAATATAACATTACACATGCAGTTACCAAAATAAATTACAGATGGATTAATGTTGAATTATTTCTTCAAAATTTGGGAAGTTTCTGTCTTAAAAAAAGCTAATGATCAATTTCCAGTAAAACATTGGTACAAATGAGCCACACTTATCCCCTGAATATTTCTAATCCTGTTATAAGAAAAAAATTCCGAACATTAATAATCTTTACAATTAAATAAATTTTATTTTACATATAAAGAATTTGTTTGAAAATTTGAAAGGATTTTTCCGAATGAATGCTATATAGTATGGAAGCCACATTTGTAATATTATTCCCGAATTCACCAATTTCGCGACTATCGCCATTTGAGTGGAAAGTGAATTTAACTTTTAAAACTTTAATTCAAAAACAAATACTTAAATTTATTTTTAAAAAGAAAATAAAGCTATAAATTTAGACGACATTAAATATATATATATATATATATATATATATACAAGGCTACGTGACTATTCAAAATGTACAATTACATCGTTATTTCCTTATTTCATATTTCAGAGCAAAATTTATTTCAATACAGCACTTCTTCATACTTGAATTCGTAAATTACTATGCAGTCATGAGGATGTATATTATTTTAATACAGCACATCCTCATACTGGAATTCGTAAATTACTATGCAGTAATGAGGATGTATATTATCATTTTCAAAAAACTAATAAAAACAAATGAATGTAAAAAATATATTCACGGCGTTTGGTAGAATTGCTATTATTTAATTTCAAACATATAAAAATGGTATTTGGTATTTAACAAATTTGAAATTCCATTCATTTAATCAAAACAGTGTTAAAAAGTAATAACGATTAACACTGCAAAAGCGTTCGCCCTGATTGAAGCAATCTAAAATCATATTACTACTAACCCTTAACTGGTGAGGTGAAAGTTTAGGATTTAACTGGGGAAGTGTGGTCACAAAAGTCTATTTTCTTTACACTGAACTTAAACTTTCGAATAAAAGTATTATTATGAAAAACTGCCAATATATTCTGCAGATATTTTTCTTAATATTTAAACATGTTTTAGAAATTTTTCAAAACATATTATCACTGAAAACTATAATTGCGTTTCAACATTCCTTTTCTTCTCAAATTACATTTTACAACAAATAATAGTTTTGAAAAAACATATTACATTTTACTTTTTAGATGATATTTATTTTTCAAGTATAGAATGGTATATTGAAAGCAATCATCATCACTAAAATCACTTTCTGCTTCATTTAAGTCTCTGAAGCTCTGCTTCATAACGACGATGTCTGGATGATATTTCGAGGATCAAGTTTTAAAGCCGACAGCTAAGCGTTATAATACTGGAACACTAAATGGGAGGTGCGGCCTCACAGACATCGCGTAAAAAAATAGTTGTAATATTTAAAAATGGATCTGCTGAAACCAGTTGAAAAAGTGCATGTATAGTGAAGGGCACGAAACATAAAGCTACAGGGTTAATCCATTCAATTAAAATAAAAATTGTATAGGGGTGACTGAAAGTCCATCCTTAGAGGACTGAGATATCGCACGCATCCAGTCAAGGGTTAATCTAAAAACTAGTTTAGGCTTTAGTATGAAAAATTTTAGTTATACAAAAAAAAATCATATTTTGCTGAAACAGTTGAGATCAAATAAGATAAAATAATGAAATATTAAATTTATCTACTTATAAATTTTAGAAAATTCATAGTTTCTAACACGGTGAACCAAATTTACGAATGTTTTAACTTTAAAATAAATATATATAAACTTACTTTATTAAATATTGATATAATCAACAATACATTAAAATGCTGGCCGATATTAAAATTGAAATAAATGAGTAAGGAGTGTATTAAAAATTTGTTTATATATTTCCGGTAATGAAAACTTAATGGATTGGTGCAGAATCGAAAGTCATATGCTATTTAAGGAATATTAAACGACAAAAATAATTTTCCTGAATTAAAACTGTTCGTAGATACTTGAATGAATATTCAGAAATAATTAATATGCATGCTATCTTCATTGGGGTACATCAAGTACACAAATAATTGCCTAAATTATTTGACAGACTAAAGTGGCGTATATTGAAAATTTTCTTATATGGAAATGTAAATATAAACCTCTTATTAGAATAAATTTAGATTATCAAATTCAAACTTATGAATTTCTCTCTAGTAATATCCTACTCGGGATCCGAGAAACAAGTTGTTCAAGTGCTTTTCTGGAAAAGAAAGAAGAGTTACTTATTTCCCTTCCCTACGAACTCGGAATTAATAAAT
Source organism: Argiope bruennichi (assembly GCF_947563725.1). Lineage (NCBI taxonomy): Eukaryota > Metazoa > Arthropoda > Arachnida > Araneae > Araneidae > Argiope > Argiope bruennichi. The sequence goes on along the minus strand of NC_079153.1, from coordinate 63,832,038 downwards.
TAATTAATTTTTGCTCTCAGATCAGGGCTGTTCTGCAAATGTCACGAGATCGCCGCTTCTTGGAATACGAAATTTAATAGGTTTCCTTTGTTTTTCTCACACTTAACTTTCACTTCAGGCTAAATAAAGTAGAGTATTAAGTAGTCTGTCTTTTGCAGGAAAAGCGATTCCACAGAAAATGGAAATACGAAGCCTCCAGCAATATTGCTAAAATTAAGGTTTAGAGAATGACGGGACACATTTGAATTAGAAATTTCCTTTATTTAAATTAATGTCAACATGTGTGGGAAATAATTAATCAAATTTTATTAATATTAAGAGGCAGCAAATAAATTTTTTTAAGTAATGTGCTTTTTTTAGAAATTCCATGTAAAGCTGATGTCAGAGATGAAAATGAATATGAAATGTTAAACATCTTTTCTGAAAAAGAAATAATATTTTTTTCCAAAAGGCAATCCCACATGCGTTTTAGCTTTGAAAAGATATGTGTTTTAATAGAAGTTGATCACTGGAATTTACTATACAAATTTCCAGTTAGGAACATAAACACTCTATTTCAAAAGGTAATTAAAGTATTTACTACCAATAGACATATCGGATTCGTTTTCATTCAATTATAGTTTTGTTTCAAAGTTAACGTATTCATGATGCATTGAAATTAGATTTAATTTCTGGTTTAAAAATAATAATAAGAAAGTATATTGTTTCTACACAATAAATTCCGGCATCCTGGCATGGGGTAGAGCATCTTCCATGTGATCCTGGGTTCGAGTCCCTGTACGGGCATAGTTGTTTCTCCTCTTTGTTCTATCTGTGAGGTCTATGAATGTGCCCCGCTGTAAAAAGGGATTGTGCAGGCGAATAAGACGCATGAAGTAGCTAATTCGTACTCTGAAAAAACAAGAAACGCTCACTGGGCTTAAATCGCAGACAGATAACTGTCAGCGGGCTTATAAAATGCTATAAATCGAACACAAGAAATATTGTTTCTAGTGCTGTTGAACAACATCGCTTTGTATATTGTTCCAATCCATCTGAAGGTCTTATTAGTGTATTTTACTGTACCGTACTGACTTTCCTGTTCAAGTAAACAAGCAAAATGATCTCCCAATTTATTTAAGGCACGCTTCAGAGAATTAATCATATTCCAGTTCAGATGTATAAGGAAGATTGTAAACATGATAATGAATGTCCTGACAGTGGAATATACATTAAATATAAAGATGAAGAGTTAAATATTAAAAAAACAGAAATGCAGACTTCTGCTCTGTTTATCGTATATTGCCTTCAATGAAGGGCTGAATTTGCTCAAGTCACTCACTCATAAAAATGAAATCTGGATTCTGTCTGATCGTAGAAGAATTCAGCACTAAGCCAAGTGACATAATGTGAGGGATAATATGCGAGTGAATATACTCAAAAACTTAAAACACCTTTCCTTGTCACATTAAATCTCCCTACATGAATACCTTCGCATGCTTGTAGAGAGAGTAATGAGATTACGGACAAGTTAATGTTGCTTCTATGCCTATTGGAACTCATACCAACATGAAATTTTTAGAGAGATAAAAGCCACAATAAAACCATTTAGCTTGTCCCACCAGTACTGGTATAAAGAGTAGTGGTCCATGGGGCTCTTTGACTTTTCATTGTAGTAGACAGGATCTGACTACTCTTACTCGCTTTCTTGGTGGGCACCTTAGAACTATGAAATATTCTGAGTTCTAAGCGCTTTGCAGTTTTCGCCAAGTATTTTATGGAAAAGGCTTCAGCTGCTCACATTCTTGTTTGCATGGGTCTTTCCTCGTAGGATCTTATTGACAATCCATTGTTAGTATTGAACTCATAGATTTGATATATTCATAGTGCACGGTTTCATAGATTTGATATTGCTCCGAAGTACTGGGGTTGTGAAACAACAGATTGCGAAACGAAAATGATTCAATTCTTTTCGTTTTCAATATTCAGTGTCTTACTCTTCAGACAGTTTTTCCTTGTAATAAAGTGAGTTTCACCGTTATATCGCATGAAATTGTTAAAAAAGTATTGGAAGAAAAATCATGTTTCCTACTTTCATAATCCCTAATTTTAAAAGATGAACACAGTAAGGATTTTTTTTTCTATGATCAAAACTTTTCAAACGGAAAAGATTAACAGAATATTCAGAAATAAAATGAATTATTTATTAAAATAATTAATGCTCAAAATACAAAAACATACCAAAAATTAAAAATAAAAATAAAAATAACAACTTAACCTGCAAGTCAAGTGATTAAATATTATTAAATTTAACATTGGAAATTAGATTAGGAAATTAGGCAAACATTAATGATCACAAACATTCCTAATTAATATAATTAAAATTTTATTTCTATTAATGTAAATTAATAAAAAATTGTTGCGTTTTGAAGAATCAACTAAAAATTTTTTCAGATGTACTTGTTGCGAAATGAAATTGAAATTATTATTATTTCTTTTCTTAAACCAAGAAGAAAAATTATGTCTATGTATTGTTGTTCAAAATATATAATATTTGTAAATATTATTAATAATAAAACCAAAAAGGTGAAATACCTATAAATTATTATTATAAAAATGTAATAAATAAAATATACCTAACATAAAATTGCTATAAAACTGAAGATATGTGTTTTATATCGTCAGTTTATTTTTTATATTGCAATTTCTTTATTATCTCATATACTTTTCTATTAAAAAACAGTTTCAGGTTCGATTCGTAAAATGACTACATTTTTTTAACACTTTCGTGTATTTATTTGAATATTAAAGTATTAATTTCCTCTTTAATATAAAATGTTTTGAAGAGTAAAATATTTACATTTATAAGTTATATTATCAAACAAGCTACCAGTCGTAATTATTTCACGATTTATTAATAGCTCCATCTTTATACTGTGCTACTTTGAATTTTTTCAGAAATGAAATTTTATATTGAATTTATTGCTCATGATAACATGAAAAATATTTAACAGTATTTTTTTTAATAAATTTTTGTATTAATTCGTATTGAGTTAATATAAATTCCCACTACTGATTTGCCTATATTTTGCATTGAAAGTTTTATATTTCTTTTATAAATCACAGGAGTAAATATTCCATTATTCAATATAAACTATGTAGACTTAGATTACAGTTAGAAACTAAATGTGATTTGTTTTAAAAATTCCACTAATAAATATAATAAGTATTTTTCAGTTAAATTTACTTATTTTTCTTACTACTTTTTTCAATCAAGGGAAAGAAATATTCCTTTTCGTACTTAGTTTCCAACCTAATTTATCATCTGCATTTGAAATAAGAAGCCAGCACCGTTTTTTCTTTTGCATACATTAAAAAAAAACAGATTAAAAACTTACAATAGAAAGATGCAACTGCTCGGTTTATAAAGAAATCTTCTAAATGGTCCTCAAACATTAAAGATTCTCATCACGAACTAAGACTCGTTAGTATTCTACAACTCTAAATAGAAAGAAAATTATTGAACTTTTTACTGGAGCAGTTTTTAAGATTCTTAAGATTGGCCAAGTTCTTTTTAAACCAGTTTCATCTGCTTTTTCGTAAAAGAAAGAAATGATATATTATTAGGTTTGTAGGAGCATGATTGTTTTTTATTCAGGGATTAAGATAAAAAGAAAGGATAAAAAGATAGCTAAATAAACAAATAAAATATACAGCATTCAACAAGAGAAATAAATATCTTAGATAGCTCGTAACTTGATAAAAACTTTAGATCCTAATCTAAATTGATTAAAATGAGCTGCACGTTTGCTTATATTTCTCGTAATCTTTCCAATTAATTTTCTTTTATTTTTAGCTAATTTATTAATTGGAGTAAAAATGTTACTTTTTTTAGGAACTTTATATGATTTAACTTCAAGATATCAAATTTAAATACCAAATATTTTATGCTAAAATACGCTTGGACAATTATTAACTTATTTCCTAGGTTTAAAATGTATCTCTCTCTCTCTCTCTCTCTCTCTCTCTCTCTATATATATATATATATATATATATATATATATATATATATATATATATATATATATATATATATATATATATAACATAATTTCAATTAATAAGAAAGGTATCGAAGTATAAAAAATCTTTCAAGTAATTTCATCAATGATACAAAAAGTATAATTTAAACATATATTCAAAAAGGAATTGATATCTTAATATGTGTATACCATTTATTTTATATTTTTGGTATTTAAACATTTATAAATATTCTTACCAAAATTAGCTTGTTTTGGGAAGCAAAGGTCTCATTCTTTAATTTTCTGTGTTTATATTTATATTTCAGTGCGATAATCACGATAATTTCATTTAGAAAATGGTTTCCACTTATATTTGTTATACTAAGTAATACAGGATAATTACATCAGTAAATATACTTTATATCCATCTATATCCCTATTAGAAGAGGTGAATGAGAGCATTAAGTTAAAGCTTTTCATTTAAAAAAAAGTGCATATATCAATCAATGTTAATACAAAAAAAAACCCGTTAAAAACATGGTAATTAGAAAGTTTAAAGTAATATGAAAGATATTAAGTATTTATAAAATGCAATTAAGAAGTACGTCTTAAGTTAGGAAAGAATGTGTATTAAAAAGTTTTTCCTGCCTTTTCGTGTTGAGTAATTGATTCCAAAACCCTTTAATCCTCAATATTAGATGGTTATAGAAAAAGAGTAAAAACAGTGTAAATTCTTTTCAAATTCATTTTAACCCTTTAAGCGGATGAATATGCTTCTTCCAATTCTTCTACGCAAGTTCAATTCGGAAGTAGATAAATTATATTTGTATTTACATTTTTGATAAAATAACCATGTTTGAAATAATTTTTTAAAGATTTCTGAAATCGAATTATACAAGAAGCCTTTCTTTTTTCCTTGTAAAAGCTGATTCTGCAAATCTTACTTATTCGTAAGCTTCTACAGTAGTATCCAATTGAGAAAATCTTTAATCGAAGTCGATGCTTGATTCGAAACTGAGTCTAATAAAGATTCGCTATGTATATGTATATGATATGTGTATATGGCATCGTGGATCAAGCATCTCAAGATGGTCTGAGGTTGAAATTCAGTGAAGAAATGTCAACTATAATGTGCTCTTTATCAACTGACTACGTCTCTAAATGCAAGTTCCATCATAAAATATCTCATTGCTGCTTGAAAGTAAGACGTTCATCTAAGGAAACTTCCTAAATTCGAAAAAAACGAATTAGATTACGTACTACTTGACAAATATTTGTGTATTACAGTTTTCTGTATAGATAATTGATATCCTATATAGATAATAATATTTTTTTGAATTAATTATTTATATCTAAATTTCTGTTAAATCCTTTTAAGTTTAAAAATAAGCATAATTTGCAAATTTTATAAATAGAAATATAAAACTGAGTGTTTTCAAATGAATGTAAGAGATGCCTTTCATTATTTGACATTTTTGTTGTATCAGGGATATACAAAGTTTATTTTTTTTAACATTTTACAATTAATCTCCACTGAAACCAAAGTCTTTTCATACAGATTCAAGCCTTATTAAATGAAATTTGTAACTAGAAGTGAATGCGCAGGTGCAACATTTAGGAAAATAAAAGTTTCTTCCATTATTTTGGGGCATTTTGTACATATACATGCGTGTTTGCAAAGAGAGAGAGAGAGAGAGAAATGATGACAATATAAAAATTACCAACCATTTATGCACTCATAAATTACGTATTTCTCCTACTGAAAACTTTTACTTTTCAATTCACTATGCAGAAGATAAAATTCAAGGTTTGAAATTTATATTTACAGGAATAATTTCAAAGTTTTTAAGTATCACAAATCATGATTGTTTCTTGACTGTGTCAATAAAGTGCCTCACTTCTAAGTGATAAATAAACAGATATCAAATATCTCTTGATATTTGCGTATTTATCCAGTGTAAATTTCATTGCATCTATTCATTTATCTTTAAATTATGTTTGATCCCAACATAGCTTTTACTAGTTATATTCCTTTTCCGAAAGTATAGAAATGATTTCAAAGGTGAAACTTTCTAAAATGATTATATGCATTTCCATAATTTTCACAGTTTTATACATTACACCATTTAAAAATATAAATCGGCATTTCAGATTTCTATTTTTCCTCATCATCGAGAGACACAAACTTTAATGTCGAAATTATATGTTTGATCATAAATCAAGTTACTAATTTATTTTTTGAATCAAGCAATTCCATTTTATTTATATTTAATTTCCTGAAACCAGTTTTCCTTCAAAGTACAGGAACAAATATAAATGGCAGACATAAATTAAAATATGGAATAATATTTTCAGAGAAATAGAAATTTGATATGTTTGAGAAGGATTTCAAATTTATTATTCACAATGTTACAGCTTATTGCTTGGTAGTACCATTTATTGTTGTTTGTTTGTTTGTTTTCTTATGGCACTTGCCACTGACAAGCCCGCTGTTTTGAAGACGGCGATTTAAACCTGAAGGGGACGTCTCTTATTTTTTATAGCAGCGCCAACTAGGGCCAAGAGTACGACTTTGCCACTCACGCATCACTCATTCGCTTGCACACCTTTTTACAGGAGGGCACATTCATACATCTCACAGATAGAACAACAGAAGAACAACCATGCCCAAACCGGGACTCGAACCCAGGACGCTCAGATCACGGGGAAGACGCGCTACCCCTATGCCAGGACGCCGGCATTACCATTTATAGAAAAATGGTCACTATAATTCTATATGTTTTAACTCTTACTGAAAATCACATTATTAGAAAAATGATGCATTTAGTATATATATGATTGTTTTTATAGTTATTATAAGTGGTTTACTTGTAAGTTTATTTTCTTTATTAAAAAAAAAAGAAAAGAATATATTTTCAGAATACATTTTATAAATAAATGAGAGTTTGTGTCTGAACATTATGCATTCCACACTCCTTGAGGGATTCAAATAAAGTTTACTGAACGCGTTCCTCAGCACTTAGAAAGATAAACGCATAAATAAATAAACTTAGACGAATCTGTGGATAAAGTAAATCATTCTTAATCAATCAAATGAATCCAGAGAATACAACTGAACAAAGTTAAACCACTTACCAATATCAAGAAATTCTCAATTAAAACTTATCGTACAATTCATTGTAATAACATCGTGTCAGATAGAATCTGCATATTTTATATTATAATATTATCGTTTATAAAGAAGAATGTATAATTAACATTCTTCATTGTAAATGAATAAAAAATATAAATTTCTTTCATTATATATTTGTCCACAATATTAATTTCTCGAACAAAATAAATTCAAATTTTTTATACAAATCATATAAATTGAAGAAAAACATAAAATAGTCTAAAATAATAATATATGTAGAATTTACCTTCATATAGGATATAAAAAATATTCATTAATATATCTGCTATAAAAACTTTTTTTTTCACAGAATTTTTATACTATTACGTTTTGAGTTTTAAAATGTGGCAAAAGAACAAAAAATTTTTTATTAATAGCATATTTTTACTTCTTTAAATGAAATTTATAATACTAATCTATTTCAGTTTTATATATAATTATTCCAAAAGTGAAAATTTCAAGAACAAAACACTTCAGACATTTATATATTTTTATAAACATCTTTTAATAATAAATTTATAGTTAATTTTGTCTACCTTTCATATAAATAAAGACACTTTTAAAAACTGAATTTGTTTCATTCATTTGAAAGTCGTTTATTCTTCAACAAAATATTAAAATGTTTTTCAAAAACAAGCTGTCAAGTGTTCTTATTGCACTGACAATAAATTCAATTCTGAAACATTTTAGAAAGAAATTTTGTTTACAAATATATTTATTCTTAAGTGACAACAGTTTGAAATTGAATTCTGCCGCTCTTCTTTAAAAGATATAAGAAAATAAAAATCACTTTCCATTTGTAAAATTCAATCTTCGAACATTTAGTATCTTTTCACATTCTTAGTTTAAACAGAAATGTTGGAAAACAAACAGATATATTGGATGTTGGTCGCAGTTCAAGTGATGAAAGTGTATTGTTTAAAGTTTCAAGATAAGGTCGATTTTTTTTATGTTCTTAAACATTTGAAATAGTTATTGTAGCTATAAGTGTGTAATTGCATTCATTATATTCAAGATTAATTATATTACAAGTATACATTTTTGTTACAGGGAAATTGCTTAAAAATACATTTTTATAATCTACTCATGACCTAATGACTCATGCTTTATATTGTTACTCTACTCATGTTTTATATTGCCAAAATAAACTATCCCTGAGCATATTTGCACTAAACACAGAGACACAATTATAAATCTACAAGGCAGTTTTAATTTTACTTAAACTTAAATGAAGATTATGCAAAAGTATAAACATGCATCCATAATTCAGTGACCAATTGAATCAAGGACCTTCCACTCGATTTAATTTCCGTAACAATTAGTATTTTATTCCTTGCAAATTAGATTTACGCTCCCAACTTTATTTATCATTTAGACTATATTTATCGAAATCAATTTTCAAGTTTATTAAAGAAATTATTTAGTACCTTGTACCTCATTACCTGAAAAGATAGTGATCATGCAATATTAAGACTTGTGTGATCCGGAAATGTTATCGAATTTATTGTGTTTAAATGTAGTTTTCATGTCCTTGCTATCATTGATTGACCAATTATGTATTTGTATGAATACATTATGTACTCCCACATATTTTCCCATTTACATAGTTAAAAACAGTTTATTAAACTAAGATGTGCCCACAAGTCTCATACCACCTTTAATCCAATATTCTGACTCTTTTTGTATTTATAAAAATTGTGAAGAATTAATTTTTGGTACATTTTAAACAACGGTAGCATGTAAAATTTAAAGACATATTAATAAACTATTAAAAATATAACTTTTAAATCATAAAAATATAACTTTTAAATTTCTACTCTCGTAATATTCTAGAGTTGATTCTAATTCATTAGTTTTTCCTTAGGAATATTTGTACCAAAAGTGCACTAAAAAACAGCTGTAAAATCATTTTTTTTTTTATTTTAACTTATTTTAATTTATTTCAACTTATTTTAATGTATAAAAAATAATTATAAAAATTGCCAAATAAGTTTTATTTTATTCACACTGAAATTAAATATCAAATTTCAAATGTTGTTGCATGCCTTTATGCCTTTGAACAACTTATTTCATCCAAAAAATATGCTATTGACTTTTCCAAAATTTCAAATTATGAAAACAAGCATTTTATTCATTATCCATTTTTTATTTTAATAAATATTTTGTAGAATATATATTTATAAAATTATGTTTTATTAAATATTTATTATTTAAAAAAAATTACATTGACTTATTGAAATTTAATATAAAGATGGCAAATATTTTTCTACCCAAAGCAATTGCCATTACCATCTTCAGCATTCACCTTCAAAACTTAAAAATATGCCTTAATATGAGATAAAGTTATCATTTTCGAAAAAAACTTTCTTCTTATAGACGGTCTAAATTCTGAAGACTTTTGTGGATATAAATGATCAAAATTGAAAAGTAAAGGGGGAAACGTTTACCAATTTCTGAAAAAGTTTTCATTTAATTTTGTTTAAAACACAATGTATGGGTATAACAATATTTTTACGAGTTCTTTATAGTGATTCAGTAGAGAAATAAACTATTTTTGAGAAAAAAATTAAAAAATTCTAACTTTTATTATGTTTATCCCACAGAAGAAAATAAATTCCATGCTTGAAAAAAAAAAGAATTATAGTTTTGATACAAGAATAGTTTTATATTAAAAATCTCAAGAGCTAAAGAAAATTGCCAAGTCATAAAATGTCTGGGGAAAAGAAAATAAAGGGTTTTATATAGCGCTTTTGAATACTGAACTAAAAATAATACGCTAAAATTCGAGCTTTAAATATGCTAGCAAAAGCGAGTGAAAATATGTCTTCGTATGCAGGGTGTAGAGTTTATGGAGTCTAATAAAAAAAGAAGTTAACTATTAGTTAAAAAGTAAAAAAAAAAAAAAAAAAAAAAAAATGACTTTTGGAAAATTATTTCTTGAACAGAGGGAGAAATTCTCTGATGATAGCAAAAATTTTGAAATAAGAACATTTAATATGAAATCAAAAAATGCATTTTTCTCTTTAGGAAAAAGAAAAAAATAATAACTTAATTCTTCCCATTCGCGTTTTAATAATTTACTGAAACGACTTATTCGAAAAATGTATCAATTTGAATAACCTCAGAGGTTAACATTGAAGACTATACATTAACTTTACTAAATCCTTTTCTTGATTATGAAAAATATTTCACCCTATGGTATTTAACCTAATTTCAAAAAAAAATAATTTTTCATAAGCAAACTTTCGGGTGAAAATTGGTGCATATTTTAAAACTAAAATATGTCTATTAAAGTAATGAAAAAAATTAATTGAGGACATTGTCTGTCAATTACTGATTTTAATGTTATCTTTTCCCAATTTTCGTAGTGAATAGAAAAAGAGAAAAAGGCAAAATTTTTACCTTTTTCTCATTTCTTTCTCCCTAGGTTTGTAAAAAGGGATAATCGGGCCACTAATTGCCTGATATAGTCATAGGTTGAATTCCAGAGGGTGATACTAGCTTAGGTAATAAAATTATATTCAAATGAATGGAGAACATAATGGCGTTTTTATTTGCAATTATTATCTCAATAGTATGGAATTAAAGCAATTTCTTTTATAGCGGACTAATTTTCTTTTCCCATGGACTAATTATTTTCTAAAAATTTTTGTTTGTAGTTAATTTAGGCATTGCATGTGAGCTTTAAAAATGAAATAAGTATAGTTCTATTCTTTTGTAATGAAGAATATTTTTCTTGCATTTTATTGAACTTAAAACCGGTTTTTCGTCACGCAGCTGGAAATACGAAAAATATTTGTAAAAATTATTCTCTACAAGTACTCGTTTATGCAGCATGCACAAATATTTCAAAATATATGTGGAAAAGTTTATGTTTTATAAACTTTAAAACAACAGAAATTTACTGATGTTTCACTTCATTTAAAATAATAGTTCACGATTTGAAAGCAGCAATTGAAAAGCATTGACTCTATTAAGTACATAAATATAGTTTCAGAAGAGATGATATTCTTTTAAAGAAAGTAAATGTGGAAAAACTGATTCCATTGTAAAGATTAAATAAGCTAATTGTCATAGAAATAAATAATATTGTTACGGATTCACTTCTTTTGTCGCGGGGTTCTTCTAGATTTGATGGTTGATGTAGAAATAAACAGTCTTTTAGTAGAAAACAACAACGACGTTTATTAAACACAAAGACACAGACGACGAATACAAAGACGACAACTATATACAGCCAAGACGTACAGGACAGGACAGTACACAACAGCTCACTACAGTAAACAGTAGCACACAAGTAGAAATCGACCACAGCACACAAAGCGGCCAGACAGAAACCAGTAGGAAAAGGGATCCTTGGAGCTTCGCTGTATGTTCTCTCCAAACGGCTGTTGTTCTCACTATTTCCACGCTTTAGCTGTTTCCAACTACCGACTCACTATTAAACGACTGGCTACTTCACACCGGACACGACGTTGCTTATACAGTAAACAAGAGTGCTCTCCACACACCTCAGCTCAGCAACAACTTGGGCTCCACACAACGCTGGCACTCCGCCATTGCTTTGCGATTCTCTCGAAGACTCGCTACTTGTCTGTGACTCCTACTATGATTCAATTTCCAGCCGCTTGAGACTGTTATCTTTTTATAGTTCCCGTCAGGCGGGCCGAGAACCTTCTGGGCGTATCTCAGTTCCTATTAGACGGATCGGTAAAATTCCCAAGGTTCCCAGCATTATCTAGTTTGTTGCCAAAGTCGCCAAATCCGTTGCCAAGTCTCCAAATGGTCGCCAAGTTTGGTGCCAATCTTTGGGATTATTGGCTCAGCACCCAACATCATCCAATACGATGATTGTAAAACAGTATTTCTGGTGATAGAACTAACCGTGCTAGGAAGCAACTTTACAGGCTTGTAACGATATTGCCTATATTTTAAATGATTTTACATACAAGAAATTGTGAAATATGCCAAATACAAATTATGTTTCTATTTTAATAAACAAAAACTCTGGCCTTTTCAAACTGGAGATTCATCAGCTTATTGAATTAGTATAATTAAAAAATCACAATTAAATATTCAAAATATGCATGGATTTTCAAGTGTATATCAATTAAATTATGTGGAATGTTTTGTACATGAAATGTTAAAAATACTTATCACTTTTAATTACTCTATTTAACAAACAAATGTCTTAATGGAATGCTGAAAACATCCAAATACAGATATGATCGAAGAGTATTTGTTACATATGAAAATTCCCATATATTTTTTCTGAAATATGAGCATATAGCTTGTATACTGATAAGATTAATGTTTGAAGACAATAAATTTATAAGGTAAAAATTTTAAACAAAATATTAAAAAAATAATCATAATAATAATCATTATCTAACAAAATGATATTAAGGTTTGTAAGTTCGTTTAAATTTGAATAATTAAGCCAAAAATAGTATGATCTTTCAAAATAGTTGTCATCCTGTTTTAAGGAGTTAAAACAAAACCGTGCATGAATCAGGAGTTCTATCCATAAGTATGCAAACATCGCACTTTTCATTATAATAATTTTGATAAAATCAAAATTTGCAAATTATTTTTTTAATTAATAAAAATTAATATTCATAGGGTCCATCTTCATAAAACAATGCTATTACGCTTCAATATTTCTCTATTCTTATAAGAAAAAGCAAAATTTCAATATTTGCTTTATTTAAATGAAAAAAGCTTTCTGTGAAATTATTTCAAAAATATTTTGAAAATTGAAACAACATTCGAAAAATGGCATAAAGATATTCAGTAATTCTTTTTAGTTACCCCGGAGCAAATAGAAGTCCATTATCGTCAAATATGAAAGACAAGATCAATAAATGAACTCTATTCTAAGAAATCTCTAAAAAATCAATGATTTATTTACTGTTAATCCCTATTTCATACATGACAGTATTTACAATTCTCTGATTGTATGCAAGCTGCCTAGTTGTTTTGAAGTGAAATATTCGAATGGTTAAAAAGACAAATTCTAAATAGAAATCATAAACAAACTAAATAAATATTCTTTTAATGCATTAAGAATTAAAAATTTTTTGTTAAGAAAAAATATGCAATCAAACTTATCGTTCGAATAAATGATAGTGTCAGTAGTTATGTGTCCTGAGAGCAGGATAAATAATTTGTTCTTAAGCAAATATCTCCGTCTTCTATTTCACAAGAAATGTATACCATTATTTAATCTGCAGAGATCATTTATAACTGTAGCATACTTTATTTTGAGAGCAAATGGGTTTCGAGAAAAACTGGCATCAATACAAAGAAGTGAACTTATTTAATTCAACAACTCCGTTCATAAACTGATTTATAGCCAAATACATATTAACGTAAGTTTTCATTTCTCTTGGAGTGCAGGGACGGAAAAATCTAAAATAAACTTCTATACGTTTTATGACATATAAATCTGAGAAATTTACAGAAGTATTCATAAATATCCGAGGAAACAGCCATTGAAAACGCTTATAAATCTTCCAGACGGAACTAGTAAGAACCATGTTAAAAGCAAATATTCTCTGATACTAAGCAAACATAGCTGACAGAATTTAGTTATAGATAAATATAAAACACATATACTATAAGTATATGTTTCAAGACGAGATATTATGTATTGGAGAAAGTCAAAGTAAAAATAACTTATAATAATTTATAATGTTGAAAGTGCTTTGATAATTCGTATTCTAAAACTTAAAATCCATTTCTATGAAGTTTGTACAATGATTATTTTAATTTTCAATAAATCCCTAGAATGAATTTTATGAAAAATTTATACATACAAAGATACATGGACGCATGCATACATATATTCATACAGATATATATCCTAAAAAATAAAAGTCATTTTGGCTATGTGTGTATATAAATGTGCATTTATGTTCCACATCTCTTGATAAATTATTGGACTGTATCCAATCAAAATGTGCATATTTATTTTTTAAGACAAGATAATGAATATTATCCAATTTTCAATCTACAAGAATTAATTAAACATTCATTCATTAGAAATAAAGTTAAATTCTGTCATTTCTTTCCAGTAGATTCAGAGTAAATAGACTTGCAATAAATATTTTAATACCATTTTAAAAATCAATATTTCACCATTTTAATGATATCAATTTCATTCTTGCACAATCCTTTTCAATTCTAATTAACTTTTAAATAAAGAAAAGCATTAAAATAAAGGTTTTCTTTGCAGTATTATATAATAATTTTATTAATTTCTGTATTTAAATACATATCTTTTATCAGGTTTCTGTTTGCTTCAAAGTAATGATTTAGCATTGTCTAAAAATAAGCATAAGAAATTCGCTCAAGTCATCGAAGGAAACTTAAGTCCTACCAAGGAAAGGAAACTACCAATATTACCAATACATACGATTAGAAATTAATCTCATTTAGCCTTATTCCTGCAACAACTTTAGGATAAATGATTCTGAAAACAAATTAAACCATCTAAAATTAAATATTTTATCTTTGCAAGATGCAATTTTTTATGCTTTTTTGCTCATTTTTCTTTCAACTCTTATTGGTTCTTTAGAAAATTCAATGCTGAGGTTGTTGAAATAAGGAAATTGGTTAAAAATAAGGAAAAGATATAGAAAATTTTAATTAAATTTAAATCGGATTTTTCTCTTTTGCTGGCGACCGTGACGGTTTTGAAATAATATATCACGATTAAAAAAAGAAACTTATCTTTTATTCTATACATATGTTTGATAACATTAGAGGTGGAATTGAAATTGTGCTTTATTTTATCGGGAAACAAGCATTGATCAGTTTTTCAATCGGATACAGAAAAAGCAAAATTTTCGTGGGCAAGTGAAGACAATGTTCAGGCAAAAACTCAAGTTAAGCCTTTTTTCAGAAATTTTCAGTTCAGTATTTTAAATAATTTCAGAGAAAATTATCCTAGAAAATATAATTTTTAAAATTTATAATTTATTCTTTGAAATTTTTAATGATAATTTTAATTCTTTGCTTGTTTTCATTCCATATTGAATTTTAAAATAATTAATGCACCAGATTCTGAATTATAGAAGTTTACATGTATTCCTTTACTAAACAAAATTAAGAATTTAGACTATTCCACTGACAATTTTTTAAAGTTTTTCTTCTATGTTAATATTTATCTATTCACAATG
The DNA here is from genome assembly GCF_947563725.1 of Argiope bruennichi. Lineage (NCBI taxonomy): Eukaryota > Metazoa > Arthropoda > Arachnida > Araneae > Araneidae > Argiope > Argiope bruennichi. The sequence continues at coordinate 63,816,681 of NC_079153.1, read as the reverse complement.
TATTCTTTTTACTTTAAAGTCGAGCTTTAATGATGACCAAAAGAAAATATGAATGCAGATCTCAAATTCGAAAACAGTCTAGTAAACACATTTTCTGGTAGCAAATTAATTATTTTATTGATTGTTAACAAGAATATACACGAAGAACTGTTTACAAAACACAAAAGCAAAATTACAAGAGAAAACATTGAAAGCAAAGAGGATTAACATTTATAATACAAATCTATTCACTGAATGTCTTTTCAAGATTTTTTTAATAACGAAAAATTAAATATTTAATTAATTGTTTACCAAAATACTTTTAAAATGTTTTTTTTTATATATATTTCAGCGGTTGTAAACAAAATTTGTAGGACTAATATAAGAAATATTAAAACTTATAAATATCAGCTATTTTTTTTAATTTGTTAATATTTTTTAAAAATTGTCTATTTTAGTTGATATTTTGATTCTGAATAAAAACTTTTTCAGTTAATAAAAAGATTTTTTTTATATTAATACTGCAAATGGAGATATATAGCACAGCAAAAGTATGATGGGAAAATACTTGCAGACTGTAAGTGATAAAAGGATTATAACATTTTATAGTAAAATAGATTTTACAATAAATAAATTATCAAGTTATTAGAGACGCATAAACTTTGGAAAAATGCTGTAAGAAATTGCGCAATATATATCTGTGTGTACGTATGGCGCAGATAACTATATATTATACAATACAATAAATATCTTTAAATATATAATTCAATAAATGTACTTCATAAGGGAAATATGAAATCTAAACTTTTTTTACAAGTATTCCTCCTGTCATATTTACATATGGAGAGTGAGCGCAATTTTGTATCACGGACACGTCAGATTGAAAAACAAATTCCATAATTTTACCACTAAAATTGACAGAAGTATATAAAGCATATTTTTAAGTTCATATTTTAATGCCATTTTTATCTATGTATTTTTTTTTTTTTACTTTGCCACTCAATTAATTTTCAGTAAGCTGGTTTCTGTGTAAGAGTATTATAGTGCCATTCTATTCGGGTCGCGGTTCGAAGTTCGAAAAATATATCTTAATCTAAGGGTTGACATTTTTCATTATAGCTTGTTATAACATTTTATGCTCAAAATATTTTAAATATTTATTTATAATTATGAATAAGTTATTTTACGATATATCTTTAAAGCTGAATCATTAAAATCAATAGTTATCTGGAACTTAACTGTTTACAGCATTGTTATGAATATATATATATATATATAAATCATTTTATGGATTAATAGTTTTGAATTTTATAGCAGAAATTTATCAAAATTTAGCTTACTGCTTAATTAAATAAATTAATCAAATTTCAAAAAAGAAATTGTACAATGACTCGTATTCAAACCCTCCAAAATATATTTATTCCAAATTTGTGAATGCTAGATAAAATAACTGTATATAGGCTCTGTATAGGGTAAATTGACACATGTTCTGCATAATTAGCATATATAACGCCATAGTAGAGTTAACACCGTAATTTTGCCGGAGTCCTGGCATAGGGGTAGCGCGTCTTCCCCGTGATCTGGGCGTCCCGGTTTGGGCATGGTTGTTCTTCTGTTGTTCTATCTGCGAGATGTGTGAATGTGCCCTCCTGTAAAAAGGGGTTGTGCAAGCGAATGAGTGATGCGTGAGTAGCAAAGTCGTACTCTTGGGCCTAGTTGGCGCTGCTATAAAAAATAAGAGACGTCCCCCTCAGGCTTAAATCGCTGTCTTCGTAACAGCGGGCTTGTCAGTGGCAAGTGTCATAAGAAACAAACAAACAAACACCGTAATTTTAATAAGCAACATAAATATACAGCGGAATTTCTTCCGCCTCCCTGGAGTTCAAAATTTCATTTAAAAAATGCCGAGATCATATATTCTTTTTTAATCCCTCTTTGATGCATAAATCCAATTTCGTAAATGGATACGTAGAATGGCAGAATGATTAGCCAACTTCTATGACTTCAGTTATGTATCGGGTATAATCTAAATCAAGTCTTCTACAATAAAGATGTCTTCACATTTATTCAAACATGTCACATTGATGTTGATAATCATTCTTAAATACGATATGAAAGCTGTTCCCAAGTGAAATAAATTTCCCTTTATGATGCTAAAATGGAATATATTTTCAGATGCGCCAATAAAGAAGAAATGAAAAAAGATGTCATAACTCCAGATACGGGAGTCTGAGAGACCGCAATAATTTTTTACGGGGGAGGGAATAGTTTGAAATGGTTCACACACACCAATTCAGTCACGTTCAATAGCAAACAAGCAGTTTATTGCAGGAATTATTACAACATTTTCCGTTTCTTCAAATTCATTGAATATCGGAAAAGATAGAAAATGAAGATCTTTCTTTAAAAGAACATATATTTTTCTTCCCATCTTTTACTTTGTTACATTTTATTGTTCTCTTGTAATGTACGAATTCTAGTTCAGCTTCTACTAAATGTAGTTTAATATATCATGTATTTTCTGTTTGGATATTTTAAATTGCACATTATCTAGATTTTTTTCATGACCCAAAAGTTTATAGAAATCTGATTTAAATTAATAATCCTTTGAATATTTGGAAGTGCTTCATTAAATCGTAATGATCTGGTGTAATTTAATTGTGTATATGGATAAATACTTGGTTTTCAACAAATTGGTGAGTTTTATTCATTGCGATATCGAAATGCAAAATTAAACGAAGCACCTGTTATCTTGAGAAAAAAAAATTGCCTTTCAAATTTAAATTACGCTTTCAAATTATTAATGGATGTTTTGCATGAATGAAACGGTGTTTCAAATTATTAATGAATAAATGTTCAAAAATATTCTTTTTATTAACAAAGTATAATTAAGTTGTGTTTTTGATTCCGAATGTGCAAATAATATCAAGATAAATATTGTTTTTCGAAACTCAAGAAAATTCACCATCCCTGTTAATATACTTATATTTTTTTTTTATTACAATTTCAGTTTTAACTAAACAAAACATACCATGAGACAGGAATTTCATTAAGAATAGAAATATGACTAATATGTAATATTTGCTTATTTTACTGTACGTTTCTTAAACGAAAAAATATCCTTTTATTATGATCTATTATTCAACTGGAAAAAGAAAGATAAAATATAGCATGAAATTCAAAATAAGCAATGTTAATCTGTTGGAATAATAACGCTGCGCACATATTATAAATAAGATATTTTCTTTCATTTTTTTTAAATTTCAATCCTGCCATTTATGTGAACAATGGAAAAAGAATGTTTTTCACAAAGACTGACATGTTATCTAAATATTTACATTAATAAATTTAAAAAAAACACTTGAATTTAATATGGTATTTGATTGAAATGTGAATTTCATAAACGATGCGCATGTAAACAACCGTTTTATAAATGTTGGGCAGGAATGGAATCTAACTGGATTCTTCAATTTAATGGAATTCTTCTTTGGATCTGATGTGATTTCGTAGTTACGATGTAAAAACGAAAACTCCTGCAGAGAAAACAATTTTCAGAATAAAATCTGAATTCATTTTTTCTTGAGTTATTTATAGAATTATCATAATTCTCATCTTCTGTTTATAATAGAAAAAGATACATCATACGATTTTTATTCTATAAAAGATGTGTTATTTCGAAGACTATGAATTAATTGCCAATTTGCAAAGAATTGAATGAACGTATTCTGATCAAACTGGACAAAGAAATGATGTGGGATAATTGTTTTATGACGCTTAACTGATATTAGCACTATGAATGGACATTAATTTTTTTGTGAATCAATTTTTATGGGTTATTGATATTCACGAATAAACACTATTGTGTAGTGTATCAGAAATAAATAGCAAATAAGCAAAAATAAAAAATAAACATGCGTGCTTATAATTCCTAATTAGTATTTAAAATTCTATTTTTTTTTCTTTTTGTTTTGCTTCATTTTTCATTTAATTATTTCCTATTTTTTGACCGAGCAACATTAAAATTTAGGAGAAAAAATATTACCATTTTAGTACTGAAATCAATATTAAATTCATTTTTTAAAATTCTTTGCGAATGTGAAATAATCATTTTAAATTCATGGGAATGTATTTAAACATGGATTTAAACGTGTATGGATAGACAGTGAACCTTTACAAAGATTTGGTTCAAAATTCAGTACAGGTATTTACGCATTTAAACATTAAAACTGCAAATAAAATTTTATGCATCTGTCTTTTTGCATTTTGTAATGGTGTTTACACTCGGACTACTGGGAAGACAGACATTCTTTGAATGATTTCCTTTTAAAAGTTGAATTTCGTTGAAAATTTGTTCTCTGAATTTCATAAGAAATTCAGAAACAAATTTTGTATAAAATTTGCATACCAAATTTCACCGTTCAAATTGAAAGCGTTCTTGAATAATCATGTTCAAAGGCAGACAGGATCAACTTCAAAAAGTATTTTTCTGATTCAGAGTGATCTGAAGCGTGGAGATTAGTTAAAAATTTAGAGATTGTATTTTTGATGATTACAATATTTTCTCTTTTTACGAAAAAATGGAAAGTAAAATTCTTGTGAAATAGATATAAAATTCTTGTGAAATATTCTTTGTGACATCCATGAAAGGATTTGGGTTATTTTCTTTCAAAATGATTGATCATTTGTGATATATAGTAAATAAATTATATGAAAAATTTTATTTGTTTCACAGGAAACATTTAATTGAACAGAAATTTTCCATTTCATTTAAAAATCATTTAAATCATTTTCTACTTACCTGCTTAATTCATGTATTATTGTTCTTATATGTATATGTATATTATTCTGCTTAATTCATGTTTGTATTAGCAAAGACTATTTAATTTAATACTTACTTACTTAAAATTATTCCAGTTCTTTCCATTCAACATCTTCTTATTTTTTTTCTTCATTTTATTGATTACCATACTGACTAGTTAATAGGTAATTAGTATTTATCTGCAAAAAAAAGAATGTAAGGAAAAATAATAAATTGTCATTGAATTTATAATGAAATTTCATATGTAATTTTCTCTCTTGTAAATCACTTTATTAAAGTGCTTTTACATAATTAGAACTATTTTAAGTGCTTAAGGAGTAAAAACAGAATTTGTAAGAGAAAAATGTACAATTAGAAAAAATTACATTTTTCCTCGTGAAATAAACACGCTAATAATCTATAAACAAAACATAAGAAGAACAATACAAAGCGTCAATACCAAATAAATAATTGCTTCTGAAGAATTTTTAAATTAAATCCTATTATTATCGGCATACTTTCATGATGGTTTGGAACCTCTCATCTTCATAGCGGATTGTTTGTATTTCAAATGAGAACGCAGGGAATCTGTTTACCTGCATTGCAAGGAGATAATTAATTATGACAATCCTATTTCTCTTTCATTGTCTTGAAAATAACTTTCAATGTTACATGAATTGTCTGTGCTTTTAAATGATTACAGAATATTAACGGTGCCTTCAAAAACAATTTTCAATAACATAGAAATAATACTATTATTAATATCTCTTACAAAAGCGTGCTAGCATTTGGAAATGTGATCGAAAAGCATGATAACGAAACATTATTAATGTAGTAGGCAGATAGTATACATTAGTTTAAGATGCGCTGTGTTATAAAATATTTTATATTTTTCTTAATTTCTTCAAATATATCGTTTTATGTGGGGTTTTTTTTTATATTTTCATTTTGATAAACAGAAAAAAAATAATTTATAAAATAATGTTTAAATGTATTTTTGATACTTCATTCATTTATAATTACAAGAAACTGCTACATTTGAAAATAGTGGCTATTAAAAAATTATTTCACACCTACTTTTAAATTCCATAATTTATTCTTTATAGTAAGAATAAAGAATTATTGATTTGAATTTAGTATACATGAGTTTAATTATTTGTTATACTTGATCAATTTTTTAATTGATTCATCACGGTAATTACATTTTTGTTTGCATCAGAACTATTTTGTTTTTGTAATTAATCCCGGTCTATGAAATAATAACATAACTAAGCAAACAAGCAAAACGTTTAAGAAAATCACTTTTACTATTTATAATTCTGTTATATGACCAATGTTCAACATGGTGGTTTAAATTTGTGTAATGAAGATATGAAAATAGAGGAGTATTCAATTTCCTATGCGCACTTTCGAAATATAAATGGTCAAATAATATTTTAATAAAATCAATCCGTAAATATTATTAATGAAATCACTAAATTTATATGAAATCACTGAGTATGTAATGAAAATCAAATATCGAATCTATTAATCAGTCTATTTTATCAGCTATGTACCACACTGAACATAAAGTGTATGTAGAAGTGAATAGATAAAATCTATTTCTTTTATTAAAAATAAATTTTTTTATTGAGTTTAAAGAATATTTTCCATAGAAAAAAATAATGAATTTCATGGTACTTTCCCTCAGCTGACAATTATACTATAAAAACAAATTTTTACAAAATATGAAAAAATCCATTTAAAAAAACGAATGTCATTTTTTTATTAAATATCCCTTCTTATATAAAAAATTACCTCCAAAATAATAACTTTCATTATATCAAATAATATAGATCATTATTATCTTTGCATTTTAGAGAAGTTATTCTAGTTTCAAATGCGCATGATGGAAGAACCAAAAGCAGATTTACGATATGATTTAACAATTTTTCTTATTCGAAGGAGAAATTCATTAAATAAAAGTTTACTTTGAATCATCTTGCATTTTAAAAAAAATCAAATACTATGAATTTAGTAGAATCTAAAGTGTTGTTAATTTTATTTTTATAGATAGAAAGTTGATTAACTTTTGTTTCATTTAAGATTTGAAATGCGGAAAATAAAAAGAAAATTTCCTAATTAGTCATTGTTTAGATAAGCAGCTTATACTTCATTCCACTTTTCTTGTTTAATATTAATCGGCGCATGATTTCCCGCCCATCATTACTTATAAAGAGATTCTCAGAAAATTAAAAAATTAAAAAAAAAAGGTTATCATTTCTTTATCAGTTAAATGACGCATTAGCTTATTACTTTTAAATGCAAATTTTCCAAATGTCTTTTCTTTTTGATATGATGGAATATGTTTATCTTCCAGTCAATATTAGTATCGAATCTCTCGACTGATTTCATTTATTATAAGCATTATTTTTATTTTCAGCAATGTTTCAAATGAAAACCATTTACATTCAATGTTTCGATGTTTACATCGCAATTAAAATTTTTTTTGGAAAATAATTGTACAAGTGAGCATTGTTATCAAATATTTTTCATTACAATTCCTAAAATAAATGTTTTAGAGCAATTTAGTAAACATTAATTAAAATTATTTTTACTTTTAATGAAATTTTATTGCAAAATAAATTTAATTTTATATTTGAATATTCACAGCTTATTCTCATACATATTAATGTTATTCAGATAATTTTATTTAATTTAACAAAACTAAATGTCATAAAAATGCTGAATGAAGAAATCAAATTATTTTAGCGGAGATTATTTATTTATTTTCTTCGTATAACAAATCTTCTTTTCTTTTATTTGAAATTAAATATCTGAAATCTGATAAGATTATGAATTGTTTTCTGTATGCAAATACATTATAATTGTTATTTGAATTAACTTTTCAATTTTCATTTAAAAATCTTAAATTTTTTCCAAAAAAAGAACAATGAAAGTAATTCATAACCTTTAATGAATAAAATTTTTCTTTCCCCAGATGCTAATTATTTCTTCTTGTTTATTAATTTTCAATTTAAATGCTGTACTTTACAATATTTGAATAATAACTAATTACATACTAGATAACAATTCTTTTAACCATTCTCTCATGCTCAATAATTGAGACTATTTTTTGAAATCTTTTGAAATTTTATTTATCGCTTAGACAGATTATTATTCCATTTATGTTGCTTTTCTAATCTTTATTCAATTTTTAAAAGTCATCCAGTGCTACTTTTCTCGGAAAAAAAGTGTTTCAGAAGACGAAGGCTGCATAAAAAATATAATTTTAAGAAATGGGCGATGATCGAGTTTATATAATCAGAGCAATTTGGTTTTATAGAAGTTAAAAAATATTGATTTTATAAAGTTTGCTAAAATGTTACTTTTATGAAATATTCTCCAACAATTCTTCAAAGATATTCACAAAATTAAAAGGTCGAAATAATATGGCAATTGTGAGAATATATAAATTTCAGTTGAAAGAATTTTTGCCCATATTCATAATGCCCTATTGATAATCGGGTAAAGGTTTTTTCAGATCACGTAGGAAGTATTGACAAAAAATGCAGGACTGAAACAATTTTTAAGCATATAATTAGATGCATTTTTATAAATATTCAAAATTACAAAAACACCCTTAAGGTTTCGAAAACTAGAATTAGTTCCGGGCATTTGCAAATGGAATTTGTTTGTTGTTTTAATCTTATACTCATTAAAACCTACTTTTTTTTTTTTTTTTTTGCTCGCTGTTATAGAAACTATTTCTTTTGATTAAAGAAAACATCCAAAAAGGAAACTAAAACATAACCTATTTATTCTATTAGAAAATTTTTAAAGGTACATAATGCTGGGAATGAAATATAAAAATGAATTCTTTGGAAAAAAATCTCAAACGTATCTGCCATTTGGAGAGGTCACTAGGATCGAAAAGTATTAAATAAAAAGAACTGTCTAACAACTAAACTGTGAAATTCAGTATCCAAAAAGGTGACATTTTTTTATATTCATTCAGGACAAAAGTATAAATATATCTTTATAAAAATAGAAACTTAACGATTGAAAAATAGATAGAAACTTGTTAAATTTCTTCCTTTCATCCGCTTCAGTCAATTCCATTGAAAAACTAATGTTTCCTTTTATTTCACATTTTCATTTTTTTTTTTTTTTTTTTTTTTTTTTTTTTTGCTCTTTAGAGAAACTTGAGGCTTTTTTGCTTCAGTTTTCGTGTTTAGAAGCTTCCTTAAAATAACAAGCGTTTATTTTTTATACATAAACTGGAAAAAAAATAAGCTTCCATGCGATCTGGACAAAAAAGAAAGGAATGCCATTTTTTTAAATTTATGGTAAAATACCGTTGATTTCGCTTAAATTCTGTTTTTGATCTTAATGTACTTGAACTGCATAGTTCGTTTATTTTAGTTTTTATTGAAAACTATATTCTGCTATATCTTTTTAGATTACCACTTGCTAATTGTCTGTTTTAGATAGTAGACCACACATTTACATTTTTAACAGCGCCATGTTATCATAAGATTGCTCTCCAATAGAAATGTCTATATACACAATGAACAGAGCATATGTAAGACAATTAAAGTATCACATTTTTAATATCTGGTAATTTCTCGATTTCACGGGTACTAAGGTATGTATAATCGATTTGATTGAAGTTAAAAATTGCCAATACATCCAATGGACCAGCAGGTCAGAATAATGAATATGTATTTGTGTGTGTGTGTGTGTGTGTGTGTGTGTGTGTGTGTGTGTGTGTGTGTGTGTGTGTGTGTGTGTGTGTGTGTGTGTGTGTGTGTGTGTGTGTGTGTGTGTGTGTATGATTTGGCGCTCTAAAGGACAAAGTACTTGACTGAGAGTGACTAAACTTGATAAATATCTACTTTTGTAAGTCTGAATGTGAACCTAAAGCAATACTTTTGAATTTTCAATAAGTTAAGCACCATTTTGCAAACCAAGCAACATTTTTTTTTTAAATTTAAGCTTTGTTTGATTTCAGAATTTCAGACTTATTCCTATCACAATTTCAGGATTAATTTTACACTAAAATGATTTTATTTATTAAGAAATTAAAGTAACATTTATATTTTTAATGTGTCCATTAAATGAGGTGAATGAAACAATTTAGAGTGTAATTTTTTAAATGAAAATTTAACTATTATTGTAGGACCAATCCGTAACATCCGTTAACACTACTAAACTGAAAATTTTAACATGTTCATTATCTCAATTAACATATTCATAAATAATGGAATAAATATGAGCTATATTCAAAAGAAATACAAGATATTAATTAAAATGAATTTTTTAATTTTCTTGTCATTAAATATGTTTTTCTTCTCGTTAGGTCTTATATATCACAATATGAAATAAAAATAACTATCAGTTAACCATGAAGGATATTTAACAAAAATCATTATTAACAAATACGTTTTCAAATGAAAATATCGTTAATTTTGTATGACATTTACTAATTTTGAAAGCTAAAATTAATTCAACTTGAAACTTTATGTGTCTAAGTCATTAGATCCTAATTATAAATATGTAATAAAATATGACTGATTTTGATTTGATAACTCCTTCGTTTAGGAAAACGATTAATAGATTCATGTTCATATTGATGAAAATCGACATTTGCATTTGACCATGACCTTTAAACGGCTATTAGTAACTAGAGATGTTCTTTCTGCAGAATCACTAAAATAAAATATTTCAACGTTGCAAAGACAAAAAAAAAAAGGATTTTGTTCAATGGTAAAGCAGGCTGGTCTAAATATAGGATATTTTTCAGAAAAAAAATAATGTATTTACCAGTCATTTATTATGAGTTTTTCAAGAATATTACCACCTATGCTTAATTGAATCAATATTTTTCGCAATAAATTTTTATAATTTCTAAATGGCTATTTACTTTTATCATAAAAATAAATTCTTTATTTTATTAGACTTGATTTGTTGACTGCCTAATTAATCAAATATAAATCTATTTTCTTCTCCTTTTTACTTATACTTCAAAAAGGCAATTAAGCAAGAAGACAAATAACTTTTTTGAAAAGACTAGAGATAAATAATGATAAAACGTACAGAGTTTTGTTTGCACTAGTAGATTTATTTTTATCTCAGCATCGCTTCGCTATTCTATAGACAGCCAAGGAAAGAATATTTCTTTAATTTTCTCGTAGCTGAGTGGACAATGAAAACAATTTTTAATATTTTGATAAATCCAGATTTTTGAAAAATCGAAATGGTTATTTTCAATTTATATTGTACTCATTTTTAATTAGATTTTAAATAGATAGCCATTTTATTTTACTCACCTTGCAATGTAAAAAAAAGAAGTATCCCTTTAAATACCCATCTACATAATCCAGAGGAACTTTATATTAAATCATTGGAATTTGCCATGATTTTTCAAGTCGTGCTCTAATTCACGACATTTAAGAAATATTAAAATACTAGCCTCCTTTGGCGACCAGCCGGTTCGCCAATCTTAATGTTCGTTAAAATTTTAATAATTAAATATTTTATGCAATTTCTACTTTAATAGCTTCTTCATCAAAATATTTTAAAACTTCAAATTTTGATTATCATATAATTCATTCATAAGATTATAAAGGCCTTCAGTCATAACGTAATATGTATCTCTCTCATTTTCTGTTAGCACCTGTAGAATTTATGCTTTAAATTAAAGTGGAAAGAATTAATCTTCAATTAATATAACAATATTTTTTACTGAAACAAAGCATTTTTTTTTTATAATCTGATTACTGAAAATAGAGTCACTCAGAGTTTAAATTTTATGGGCACTAAAGAATATCTTTTTTAATTTATGTAATATCTCAAGAGTTGGTCAACAAAATTTTCTTAGATTCATTATGAGCAGATCGATTAATTAACAATGTTTAAATGCATTTAACACTAAGAAAATAAAACGAATCGTTTAAAATAAACGGTTGAAAACAGGTTTTAAAAAAACTACTTAAAAAACGATGTACTTAAAGCTATAAGCATATACAAAAAATATATAACTAACATAAATACAATTTACTTACAAAAGCATGCAACTAACCCAAAAATAATTTAAATCATCCATTCATAACGGTTGTCATGGCAACAATCAGAACAGAATGCGCATGCGTGAATTTTCTTCGCCGGTTACGTAACGCAATGCGGATTAGAAATTTTTAATTTCCTTTATTCTGTTTTATTTTAATTCAAAAGTACTTCAGAATGAATCTGAAAGATCGATTCATTAACAATGTTTAATTTTAAATGCATCAAACATTAAGAAAATAAACAGAATCGATTGAAATAATCCACCGAGAAATTCTAACCCTAGCCTCATTACTGTTGGGAGAAAAAAATGCTGAAACCTTTCTCGTTTGGCGGTGGGGGAAATGGAAGAGTTTTTTGGCGGAAAAGTTGGCAGTGGGAAAAATGGAAGATTTTTTTGGCGGGAAAGTTAGTTTTTAATTAATAATTAAAATTCTAATTAAAAATTCGAAAAAAGGAACCCCAGGTGCACATTCCCAACCTCCAAGGTATACATGTACCAAATTTGGTAGCTGTATGTCAAACGGTCTGGCCTGTAGAGCGCCAACACACACGCACACACACACACACACACACACACATTTAGCTTTATTATAAGTATAGATAATAAAAGCGAAAACGACTATGACCAATTGCATTTATAATAATTCAAAAATGCCCTCACGATATAGTGTAACATTTTCGATCTTTCTATACACTATCAGCCGTTGCTTACTGTGCCTCTTATCTATTATCTTCTTAATAGAATTTTATCACATTATTAAATTTTTTTCAAATAATTAAGTTAATTTTTAACGCAGTTTTTTTTTCAATCAATTTCAATTTGTTTGATATTAATTGGATGTTTAAGAACATCACAAAAAAAGTCAAGCGTTTTCAGAAAATATTTATGGTTCAGCTTTTTTCAATCGAAATTTGTTTATGATTATGCAACAACAGTTATTAGTTATACAAAAACTAGTTATTCTTTGGATTGTTGTCTTCTTAATTAAAAATATAATAAATATGTAAACTTATTTAATCTAATTATGGACAAAATAATACCAACGTAACTTATTATGCATTTATATTATCTCCCTAATAATAAGTACGGTAATACATTAATTTGCATGATCTTTTATTTATCGGCTATTTCTTTTAATCTTTAAATTTTATAACTTAATCGCCGAGTAGCTGAATATATTCTACATTAAAATTAACGAAGGAAACGCGGAGCAACCATCGATACATTTTGCTAATGGATAATTATAATCGATATTTTTTAAGCTAACGATAAAAGATTATTGGAAGTTCAAATTCATAGAATTATAATTTCCTTTTGACCAATTTATTGTATTGTTAATATTATTGAAATAAGCCTAAGTACAGTAAAACTACTATACAAATGTTAATGGAATCATTCCAATCACACAGAGACATGTTAAAATTATTTCTTTATTGCGCAGGTTACAAAAGGTGAGATATAAGAAAATATTCATATTAAGATGTTTATAAACATTATTGTCTATGAAGCGAATTATAATGTGCAGAATCAAATTTCAAGAAGATACATGCTTAATTTGGCTTTTTACATAAAATCTCTTTTTTATATAAAAAGAGATAAATTGAGAAAAATAAATTTCAAAATGAAATGTATTACTTTTTAAAAACTTATAGCATATAAAAATAAAAATAATACAAAATGCAATATGATTATACATTATTAGAATATCATTTGCAATTTAATATGCTGTACTGCAGATCGCAATTTTCCCAGAAAAATGTCCTCTTGTCAATAATTAATTAAGGTTACTGAATTTTAGGCAATATCTTACAAAATAACGCTTTCAGATTACAAACTCTTTATGAAAAATTTGATTTCAAATAATTCTTACTTGCTGGGCATGCAATTTTTATCTGATTTTGTTTTCAAGCGGTTGCTTATTTCAAAAATAACGATATATTTTTAATCTCTTTTATTACACTCTTTCCACAAAAATAATGAAAATTGTAAAATTGATGCAAGTGAAGAGAATTCGAACGCATCTAAATGTATTTTTGCTGCCATTATTTAAAATAAAATAACATAGTAGGTCTTATATTTTTCATGTATATATATATATATATATCTATACTTATAATAAAGCTCAATGTGTGTGTGTGTGTGTGTTGGCGCTCTACAGGCCAGACCGTTTGACCTACAGCTACCAAATTTGGTACATGTATACCTTGGAGGTTGGGAATGTGCACCTGGGGTTTCTTTTTTCGAATTTTTAATTAGAATTTTAATTATTAATTAAAAACTAACTTTCCCGCCAAAAAAATCTTCCATTTTCCCCACCGCCAACTTTTCCGCCAAAAAAATCTTCCATTATCCCCAGCGCCAAACGAGAAAGGCTTCAGATTTTTTTCTCCCAACAGTAATGAGGCTAGGGTTAAAATTTTTCGGCGGATTATTTCAATCGGTTCTGTTTATTTTCTTAATGTTTGATGCATTTAAAATTAAACATTGTTAATGAATCAATCTTTCAGATTCATTCTGAAGTACTTTTGAATTAAAAAAAAACAGAATAAAGGAAATTAAAAATTTCTAATCCGCATAGCGTTACCCCAACTGGCGTAGAAAAAAAATCACGTATTTGCGTTACGTAACCGGCGAAGAAAATTCACGCATGCGCATTCTGTTCTGATTGTTGCCATGACAACGTTATCAATGGATGATTTAAATTATTTTTGGGTTAGTTGCATGCTTTTGTAAGTAAATAGTATTTATGTTAGTTATATATTTTTTTGTATATGTTTATAGTTTTAAGTACATCGTTTTTTAAGTAGTTTTTTTAAAACCTGTTTTCAACCGTTTATTTTAAACGATTCGTTTTATTTTCTTAGTGTTAAATGCATTTAAACATTGTTAATTAATCGATCTGCTCATAATGAATCTAAGAAAATTTTGTTGACCAACTCTTGAGATATTACATAAATTAAAAAAGATATTCTTTAGTGCCCATAAAGTTTAAACTCTGAGTGACTCTATTTTCAGTAATCAGATTATAAAAAAATGCTTTGTTTCAGTAAAAAATATTATTATATTAATTGAAGATAAATTCTTTCCATTTAATTTAAAGCATAAATTCTACGGGTACTAACAGAAAATGAGAGAGATACATATTAAGTTATGACTGAAGGCCTTTATAATATTATGAATGAATTATATGAGAATCAAAATTTGAAGTTTTAAAATATTTTGATGAAGAAGCTATTAAAGTAGAAATTGCATAAAATATTTAATTATTAAAATTTTAACGAACATTAAGATTGGCGAACCGGCTGGTCGCCAAAGGCGGCTAGTATATATATATATATTTCATTTTTAACTTATGTACGGAACACTACTAACATCATCTACGGAAAATTTAGATTGTTATGAACGGTAATGCATTACATGTAGCAGGGCACCAAAGATTTTTATTCATTTCTACAACCAAGTGAACGTTTAATCATGAATACTTTTATAAATTTCTATTTATTTCACATTATTATTTGTTAAGGGCATTTATTTCAAAATCATAAGGTGATTTCTTTTACATCTCATTATTATGTTTAAACTCTGCAAATTACTAGAAAAGACTGGAAGGAAAAAATGCTTGTATTTTCATTATCTAAATACATAAAGAAATGAGAATGATATTCAGCATTTAAAACATTAATGAAAAAATATTTATCTTTGTTAAAATTTAAGGAATTAATTAAAGGAATTGTTCGTAAAATATAATACTCAATATATATGCGAATAATTATACATAACAAAAATAGCTTTGAATAATAAAATGAATTTAATCCCTAGATACTAACGTTTCGGTGAAAAGTTTATCTAATTAATTATCAAAATATGTAAAATAAGACACAATTAATATTCATAAAAATCGCCATTTTATACCATCATTAAAAATTACTATTATACGAACAAGAAGTAACAAAATTAAATATTCATGAAATGTTTGATGAAAAAAAAAATGCAGTTCTCTGAACAAAAAAGAATTAAAATAACTATATTTTTTTCCTTAAATAAGAAAAATGCGTCATTTCTGTTCTTAGTTTTTATTATTTTTCACATATGAAAAAATATATTAAAAAAGAAAACGATATTCTTAACACAATTTTTCATGCTGACTCATTTCAAGAAACGCTTCATGAAAGTAGTTGTATATTTATATATTAAGGATGGTTGTTAATTGCTCAATAATGCATGAATCGATTTGCACATTAATGCGCTACACAATATGAAAAATTCATTGGTAATGGAAATGAAAAAAAATTACGTAATCTCTAGCCCATATTACTTTTAGATAATATTAATATCGATAATAGATACATCCATACGTTATAGAATCACATCATTTTGTAAAGTAGGATACTGTCTGTGACTGTGACTATGTGTATATGTGTATTGGCGCCCTATAGGCCAGACAGTTTAACACATGTGTTGGCACTTTACAGACTATACAGTTTGACACGTGGGTCAGCTCTTTACACGCTAGACCATTTGATCTAGAGCTACTAAATTTGGAGCATAAATATTTCGGAGAGTATATATGTACCATCAAAAGAATGTGTTTTTTTTTAATTAAAAATTAAACAAAATTTCGGCGTTTTTCCGTGATAACTTCCGAAATTACTACAAAAAAAAATTTTTACAGCATCTTAAACTTTAAAAAAATTATCGTTTAAATGATACTAATTGTTAGCTGCTTGATCTTTTTCTATATTTAATAAATTTTTAAAAAAATGTTTTTAGCATTTTTTTCCAGAAGAATACAAAACTACGTAAGAATTCTGAACAAATATTAAACGTTTCACAAACGATAATACAAAAAAGTAACAGTTTTTTAATAATACGAAAGTAACTGATAAAAATCACTATTAAATAGCAGATATCTTTTCACTTTTGTTGTACAGTCTGATTTACTATAGTTATTAGTATAAAAAATAATGAATTGGGCGAAATAGTGAAATTAAATTTCTGTATTTTTAATAAATCATTAATGGCAAAGCAGATTTCAGACAAGCGGGATATATTTACTTAATTCTTAGAAGAATAAAAAAAAACTCAAAATTATACATGAAATATTATTACATGAAAGAAATGCCCAATTTTACATTGTATCAAAATAGAAAATAGGTTATATTATTAAATATAATAGTATCCAGGAAATAGTAAAGTATCCATTTATAAGAAAAAATTGAGAAGAGAACTAAAAATAAAGTAAATGCATGTTAAAATGAATCGAAACAAGTCAGACTCCTAAAATAGTATGAATTATATATCTATCAAAATCTAAAGTTAAAAATATTTTGCTAAAAAGCCATTAAGACCAAGTTATATAAAATATTTAATTAAAAATGTTAGCGACAATTAATTCTTTCGAATCAACTGATTACCAATTGTTAGGACATAAAAAATATGAACTATTCAATATAAAATAAATCCAATAAATTCCAAATACATATTATTTGTTATTTATTTCGACTACAAGGAGATGTCGAAATCCCTTTAATTAAGAAATAATTTCATTTACTATCCGCCTTTGGCGATCAATCTTTAATCAAGATTGTTGACTGTTTAGGCTGTTAAATAATTAATGTGAAATATATTTTTAATTTTTTTATCTTGTTATTTGTCTTGACTGAAAAAACATGAATTCTATTGAAATATTTTACTGCAAAGTTAAAAAAAAATGTTTACATGCGAAATAAAAACGGAAGTGAAATTCTTACTACAGATTTAATGATGGCAAAAGCTTACATTTGAATGATTTGACAATTTTTTTTTAGTCTTAAGATAATACAAAGACCATAAGATAATTGTTTTGGAAGATATGAACATCAGTTTACTTGGGCATGTCATAGCGATAACCTATCTGCCAACGGTTAAGCCTCTTATTTCGCTCGGTTAAACTTTCACTTTGAAACCTATTTCCTGACTTTTTTTTATATCTTCTTTTTCCTGACTAAACGGACTCATTAGTGACATAACAAACCTATCCAGAACATTTCAAATAATATTTTTCAGCTCCATTAATTAGCAAAGTGAAGGGATAGTAAATTTGTATAATGATAAGTCAAAAATTCGTTATAAATATATATAAAGATAAACAGGATGTGTTCATCTATTCAGAATAGGAGTGAAAGGAAAAAAGACAGAAGGAGATGTTTACATATAGCAATAAAGTAAACGCGGATTGTCCACGGACTTGGAAGGATTAAAATCTACGGATAACTTCTAATATAGTCGGAAAAAGTATTAATTCACAACAAATTTTTTGAACAATTTTTGTTGACCTTAAACTGCCTAAATATTAAATTATGAGGTACAAATGCAAGATTACTGTTCTTAAAATTTGGTAATTCGCTTTTTTTAACAAAATGATAATATTTTTTTATGTTAAAACACAATTTTTGTTATGGATTTTTTTATAATATTTTTAGATTAACAATAGTGGATATTCTCAAAAAACATTTAATACTATGATATAAAATATGTTTGTATGCATTCCTAAATTTTTTGTTTGTTTGTTTGAACGATCCATATGAATACGCAATTTTGACTTCTCACCCCAAAGCAAGGTAGAAGAAAAGTGGTAATCTTGAGGTACTGAAAGGATCAGTTGTAAATAATGACTTAAATGCCGAGTTCAAAGTTGGAAATCGATTCTTTTGCATCCATCGGAATTTTCTGCACGAGCAATATACGGATATAAAGGGTTTTGTTATTATAATGATATAATAAAATCTTCCATTTAACTTCACTCTAACAGGAACCAATGAAAAGAAGTCAAAAGCAAAAGTAGTTAGATGATTCAAAACATACGCTGTTTTTTCATCAATATTTTGAGAAATAAACGAATTATGACTGAATGTATTGTTATACCGCAAAATTCAATTATTTTCTTCGGTATTTTCTAAAGGCAGCCAGCGACGAATATAGGATTGAAAATTTTCAAATAATAATCATTAAAAATGTTTGTCCGGTAGAAATAAAAATCTCGTGGATAAGCGCTTTATTATTGAAGAAAAAAGATATTGAATAAACATGTAATTTTGAACATACTTTTTTTTCTTGGGGAGTATTTCTCTTTCAGATAGAACTTACTACTATTTGCATTCACATTGTGAGGATAAGGAGGAGTAGCTTGTGGTGATTATTTTTCTTACATTCTGCAATTCTTCATTTTGTTTTAATATCATGCTGGGAAAAAAACTTTCCTTTATTCGTAATAATTGGTAATCAGGAAATATGGAATACTTTTGTTTCAAGAATATTGAAAATTTCATTAATATAAAAAAACCTCCATTTTCTATAGAGCCGTGGTTCATAAAAAATAAGACAATGATGATCAAGATAAATATTTAAAAGATGTAAAATTATATCATTTTAACATCACTTAAAAATATTTGCCTATTTTACAAATAAAAAAGCGAAACTGAGAATATTATCTGCATCATGATTGTGGACGAATGGGGAATGAAGCTAAGAAACAGTTCTACCTTAAAGTGATTTGTGATTTTTGTATTGTCTTATGAGATAAATCAAATTGTCACATCGAGTAAATATACAATTTACCAAAAACATGTCCTAATTTTATAAACAGAAACTGCTACAAAAATAATTCTACCTAAAAATGATATAAATTATTTCCTATTTTATTAAATGATTTTTTTCTTTCAAATTGCTGGTTTTAAAGATTTTTATATTCATTCAGTTGGAATTTTTATGTTAGTTTTATTTTTTAACCTCTCCAAATATGAATCGATTTTCTTTACAAATATTTATAAAGAAATGCTCTAAATGTCCAAATAATTTCTAGAATAAAGCAAATTATATGTATCTATAAACCAATATTTCTATAATCATTATTTTATAAGAAAAATCATGAATTTATGTAATATTAAAGAATTTAAAGCAAAACCATTCTTAGTTCCTTGAAAAAATGTAAATTTCATCATTTTCGCTGCTGTTTACTTACTCCCATTTTGTTAATATTTCTAATACATTAAGTTTTGCTACAAAAACTGTTATCATTTCTATAATAAATTTTTAAACAATATATTTACACAACTTAGCATAAAAGGAAATTTATAATACAATTTAGCCAAAATTGTTTGCCCACATATACAACATTTAAGATATCTTCATTCTCCCAACCAAATCTAAATAAAATTCTGTAAAATATTTGACATGGTAATAAAAGATGGAAGAAAGAACATACAAATGTAAAACCATACTTGAAATTCCAGACCAAAGGCGTAGCTCCTATATAGGAAAGAATTTAATCAGCCAAAAATTCATAGAAGAACAGAAAAATCATAAAGAAGAAGAAAGAAACATTAAAACTTTCTGAGAAATAAAAAAAAATAAAAATCATGAAAAAAAAAATGACTTCCTAATCCTTTAAAACCTCATCACAAATTGAACATCATGAAACGCATCAACAAAATGAAAGAGAAAGGAGAAGATAGGAAAAAAAAAATGTCATGAAAAGAAGGAAATTCTTTATTTAACATGCTCTGCATGGTTACAAAGTTGCAGTAAAATTACGTACATATTTTCTTTCAAATAGAAGATAGTAACGTGATGCCTCAGAAGTGAAAATAGAAAACATAAGCATTGAGAACATGTTAAAATTTCACATCATTTTTATTATTTACATTTACCTTGTTTGACTTATTTCATATTTTATTTTTCTAAAAAGTTTTGCCATTCATTTTCTGATGAGTTAGAATCCTCAGATTTTGATTATATTTTTTTTTACTATTTTAACAATATCAGAAGCTAATTAGCAATTTATTAAATTAAATTAAATTAAATTTCATATATGAAACATAATTTAATAAATAACTTATTCAATAATATTTAAAACAATGAATTATAAATCAAAAATTGTAGTCAATTGCAATTATTGTAAAACATGTTGAAATAAAAATCAAATTATTTTAATTTTTTTAAAAAATTATTACAAATAAAATTGTGTTTTAATATAACTATAAAGCATGTATTAGTAAATTTTTTTGATAAATTTATTTTTGAATTAAAATTAGTGCACAAAAATGATCTCATGTAATAGATGATGATTTTTGATAGAATTTGATTCATAGAAATGACGTTTCCAATTTTGCACAGGGATCAAATAATTAATATGTTTCCTATGTCAACACTATCTTCAACACAGTTCACTATCACATTGAAGAAGAATTTAAATATCATAAAATTGATATGTATGAATAAAGCTATAAAGTTTTGGTAAAGCCACAACTGTCCAACTTTTTGAACAAACTCTTTTGTTTTTGATAAAGTCACAACCTTTCAAATTTATTAACACCCTGCTTTGTTTTTAGTAGAGTCACAACTGTCCAACTTTATTAACATCTTGTTTTGTTTTTGGTAGAGTCACTACTGATCAACTTTATTAACACTATGTTTTGGTTTTGGTAGAGTCACAACTGTTCAACTTTGTTTACATGTTGTTTGGAATTTTCACAAAAAGCAAAATCCTGAGAAAGCCACTTAATTTTCATTTTTATGACATCTAAACTGGTGCCCTCTATATATTTGGAAGAAATAAGACGAAATGATGATGTTTGCCCTTTAAGTCACACGTGCACTTGGCCACACAGACGACAAATATTTGTTGAATTCGATTTGAACCTTAAGTCCTGAAATCAAGTATTAACCTTTTACCATCAGTTCAGGTGGCTTCGTTTAGTATGGTTGGAATCTTCCGTTTACAGTGTAAATGACACGTTTCTCCACTTATATGTTCTCATAAGCGTCAACCTATTTATGGTAAAATAAAAATTCTGTGCAAGTTAAAATTATATATTTATAATCTGAGTAAGAACAAACTTATCCAAGGAGATATTTTTTTTATGATAAATTTACAAGTAAAATTTTTTGTGGTTGAAAAAATGTATATGAATTATGAAATCAGGAAAATAAAAATTAATTCGAATTTTCATTACAAATTATTTCTGTTAAAATTTATAACAATGGCAATTCACATAAATTAAAATTATTTATTTTTTACAATGAATAATTTCGATTCATTTCAACGTTTTTTTAAATAATTTCCTCGTAACATTCAAATTTTATTTTTACTTGTTAAAAAAATAATATTTAGTTATAAATAGTTTTTATATTATTGCATTTCTTGTGATATTCAAATGATTAATTTTTTAAAAAATTTTAATGAAAAAAAAGAAAATTTATTCGTTTGAGATGAAAAGTATAGATAAATAATTATTTCTTGTGACGTACAATATTAAAAATATCCATTGTTTCAAAACATAGAATAGGAAAATTCGAAATCTTTACATACTGAAAAGCGAAAAGGAATTCTTTTAAAAATTTTATCAAGTTGAAATAAAATAGTTTGAAAATATTAAATAAATTTTGAGATGAAAATATATGTTATAAACGTTTATAGGAAAACCTCGCCGAGGCTCTTAACTTCCTACGCCCTTTTGGAGTCCTAGTATACATATAGTGTAATGCACATCCACATGTGATGTGAAAATTTATCTTCTATAGCGTGAGAGCCTCTCGGGTATTATAAATCTTTATGTAGCCTTTCTGAGTGGAAACGTAACCTCTAAAACCCTTATGGATACCTGATATAAACGGATATTAATGGAATGTAAAAAGCGGAGGAAAATGCTAGAAGTTTCTAGAGGGAAAATTTACGTTTTTCTTTGTATATAATAGTTTTGATTTTTTAGAATATGCAGAGATAAAATCATCTTTGTTGGTGAGTTCAAAAATTTTCTATGATTATTTTGAGGATGAAAATGCATTTAGGTTAAACTAAAAAATGTTTTTAGGGAGATAAATTATCTGCAAAACTGTTGGTTGAAGAAAATTGCTAATTTTAAAAATAAGTTTTCAAAGAATGTTATTTAAACATACAGATTAGAATAGAATCAGAAAAGATATATTCGAAATTATAATTTAGGAATATAAGAATTGAATTTACGAATATATAAAACATCTATTTGCTTTCAGGAATATAAATATTCAATTCATCAAATTTCTGGAATTCTAAGAGACAGTGAAATTGCTGATAATAAAGGTTTTTCCAAAATTAACGCAAGAGTTGAATTTGCCACCATTCATGAAGTAGAGTATTGTCAACCCTATAAAAAAACCATTTAACTGCTAAATTTAAGGTTACTAAAAATAGAGTGTTACACGCTAGATCAATGTGTTTACGAAAGATTTGCATTAAATAAAAAAACACAGTTTTTCCTTTAAATTGTTATATTTTTATTGAATTGTAACGTACACATGGTAGGATTATGTATGGAATAACACATAGAGAAAATGACCTCCACGGCTTTGATGACACATACACAATCGTTTGACGAAATTTCCCATGACTATTTTGCATAAATGTGACTTAATTTCATTAATGCAGCTTTGAATTTCCTCCTTCGATGCACGCGTGCTTGTGGGCTAGTTGGTATAGACCTTTGACTTCAAATAACTCCATAAAAAGGAATCCAATAGTGTTAAATCACATGATCTAGAGGACAAGTTCTCAAATTTTCGAACTGTGGTCCACAGACTCATTATTTTTGAAATATTACTCAACACTGAAAACACGTTGTTCTAACGTGTAACGCCCCTTTCTTACTAACCCTAAACTATTAACTGTCAAATGGTTTTTTTAATAGGGTTGCCAACACTTTACTGCACGAATGATGGCAAATTCTAATCTGGCTTTAATTTTGGGACATCTTATATTTTATCAAAAGAAACCAGAAGTCTTTCGGTTTTAAAATTATTTTATTTTTTTATAAAATGCAGTGATAATATATAGACTTATGTATAAAAAGAAATTAGATATAGCATATTTTAAATAAACACATTTGAAAAAAAGGAGGAATATCACGATTATTAATCTAATATCTTGAAAATCGAATTATAGATATTAATAAACGAAAAGATATATCCTCTTATAAGTGCTATCATCATGATGTTTTATTTCAGAGCCCATTCGCAAACTAATATTAATTTGTTTTAAAACTATATTTTTCTTCATTTGTCTTCTCTAATATAATATTGTAGCCATTACATAACTACCACCTTCTCTTTTGATGCAACAAATGGCGTTACCTTATTAACGTCAAGGTATATTTTCCATGATCTTTCTTGGATGCCATTATTAGATTGTGTTCTAAGTGAGTGACGTGTTTTTTCGTGTTAGGGTTTGTTTTGTCGTGTGAAATGTGGAACTTAAAAAATAATTAAATGATTGTTCCTGAAACTCATTTATTATTCTTTTATATTATAATGAATTTATAAAGAGTATAATCCCTTCATAATATTAATATATGAGATATTACTACATATGTCTAATAAAACCACAGTTTCACAGACATATTTAAATAAATATAATCATTATTATATTTGCTTTTATTAACTTTTATAGTGAAATACCATTACTGAAAAATTAATATTCATATTTACTTGCTACACTTCAGTATCCACTTAGAAATAAAATTTTTTAAATGCATATAAATAATGCTTTTAAATTAAA
Source organism: Argiope bruennichi (assembly GCF_947563725.1). Lineage (NCBI taxonomy): Eukaryota > Metazoa > Arthropoda > Arachnida > Araneae > Araneidae > Argiope > Argiope bruennichi. The sequence goes on along the minus strand of NC_079153.1, from coordinate 63,792,285 downwards.
ATTCGTGAAATAAAATTCATTAGTTACGCTAGTCATTAGCCATTCATTCATTAGTACTTAGCATTCTTAGTAAAGGAAGCCATCAAGTATTTCAAATATCGCTTAAGCTCTTCTGAAAATATGTCGTTTCGCTTTTACAATCATGTACTTAACATATTTACTGGATTCCTTTAAACGTCAATCCAAATTATTTGTGAATATATGCAAGCTTCCGAAAAACAGCGATCACTCTCAGAATAACCAGTAATAATTGAAATTTTCAGTAAAGCCATCAACCTAAGAATTTAGTTTAATTATCAAAAACCCATTTTAGAAAAATTGTTTTAAACGCTAATTATTTCGAAGACGAATGGTTTAATAGTATATCCGACAAAATTTCTAGACTGGGAGAAAATGAACGAATGTAAATGAATTAAAATTAATGCTAATCAATATTTTGCTATTAATAGATTTTTATTTATTAGCTACTTTAAAGCTGATTTAATTTTCCTTCACAAAGAGTGTCTTAACTTAAAACTTCAAAAGGATTTTCTGCATTTTCAACCTGTTTAATTTCATTTAGTTCAGGAACAGCATTATTTCTTATGAAATTGATGCACCAGGATTTATTCGCGGACATTCATTCATTCAGGGGCCTTGATGTTAAGGCAGGATAGGAATACTCTTTTTAAGGAGCTCTGCTCTTACTTTCACACTACCAGATAGTATTAGAACTTCGATGGCGTAATGGTAAAATCTCGGTGACTAAGACATGACTAAGTGGGTTTCTTTTTTTTAATATTAATCTATTATTATTAACCAGAATGAGTTGTAAGTAAATAAGTGCAGTTAAATTACCGAATATTTTTACAATTTTTTTTTCCTTTCTTTAAAAAAGATATTTTTATAAAGTTCAATGATACTTCATTATCCATATACAAGGGGCATTTTTGTTTATTTTAATTCAAAACTGCGTATCGATTCATACCTTTAATATTAGACAAATTCGTTCTTTAACAGAATTTCATTTCTAAGAATTTCTCCTTAATGTATCAAAAATTATTTTTACAACTGTAATAAGATTCCATTTGTCCTAAGCGGAATTTCACTTGATATGTAATCTAAGTAAGACTGTTACATGTATCGATATTTTTTTCCTCCATTTTACATTTATTTTGTTAAAAGTCGTGCTTTGTTCTCAGTTCTATTATAGAGAAGTTTTTTTTTTTTTTTTAAATTCCGCCAAATAATCACTTTTTTTAAAGTTTAGATGCGTAGAAAGCGAAATGCTTGCTATTCTGAAAGCTCTTGGTTACTGCTACATATTTTAAAAACTATCTGATGAAATTAGATAAAATTTACTATAGATCTTGTATATGTATAGGTGTTTAGGTCCTGGTCCTTCAATTTGCAAAATTGCTCCGAGTTTTTATTCATTAATTTTTAATACATAAATGTTAAAACTATTAATACAAAATATACTTATATATTTTTTAAATGCAAAGCTTTTGTCTTTTTTAAAGGGTATTTTAATATAAAATAAGAGTTACTTTCAAGGATTCATTATATCTTAAAGTATATTGAAAAAGCAGGAAGTCTTATTTAACACTAGGAACTGGAAATTTCAATTGCTTATACTTCATGAAATGCCTGTTTTAAATTAAAAAATGTTATATTAATTCGAGCTGGACAATTTTGATTTTTAAATCTGGTAATGGTATTTGAAAAATTGAGTTTCTTTTTATAAAGTATGAAGCTAACCCCTTGTGTAAAAGAAAAAAAATATTTCATATATTTATGAAGAATATATTATATATTACAATACACATTAACAGCTTAATATGCAATAATTAGTTTCGGAATAAATAACAGTGCCCATGTACTTTTATAAAGGATTGTACAAAACGAATTACCTCTTATTTGCAGCTGACTTTTCATTGGAAATGAATAGCCTGATTTTACAGTGTATATAGTCTATTGGGAAGTTTTAAGATTTCTTCAATAAATGGTCTGAAGTCTGGAAGGTAACTGAATGAGCATATCAACTAATTAAAATTTAATTATTTTCCTACGCAATCTATTTTTAAATAATTAGCTTTCTGGGCTATCAGACCAATTAATAATGATGTAAGAATGCTACCTCAGGTTATTGTAAGTTGGTTAAGAATTAAAACATTGTAGTCCTATGAATGATTTTACTTGACTAATGAATTAAAACAACGGTTGTGGTCCTTTTATTTTTGAACTTAAAATATTAAGTAATTATTTTAAATGATAGTTATAATTTAAAAGAGGAATAAAATCTGAACTGCATGGTAAGAAGTATTTGAGCTAAAATATATATATTTTTTTAATAAGGAATCATAAATTTTTAAATTCGATGTTTATTACTGCTTGCTCATTTAATTCTGAAAATTGCAGTGATGCAATGGTTTTCGTCGATAATATTTTCTAAAATAATTGGAAAAATTCTAACCCAATAAAAATGTTTCCAAATGAATCTTTATAAATACAATGAATTCGTTCTAGACACTTGCAAATAACACATTTCTTAGAGAATAAATGTAATATTTCATATTAAAATTAATAAGAAATTGATATAAATGAATGTAAAGGGCTAATACTGATTTATTTTGGCTGTATATATAATAAATATTAATATTAATATTATTACTAAATTGCATCTGTCTTTAAAATCTATAAACACACTAGCACTTCCCCTTAGATTATCTGTAATAACTGGCCTTTTTATGTATGAAGACTTCAGAAGTCTGCTTCTGTATTCATCGAAAAAATTTTAATTGTTCCAAATTAATAAATAATAACTCGACAGTTTCAATTATTTGCAATATCTGTGATGTCTGCATTTCATTACATTCTCTTCTTTTATTGCTTTCTTTTTCACAACAAAGGAACTTATCGCAACGAACTAACGAATCAAATCTTAATTCTATGTGAACTAATATATCAAATAATAGGGTTATGTGAACTATCAAACCAAATCATAGGGCTATGTGAACTAACGAATCAAATCATAGGGCTATGTGAACTAGCGAATCAAATCATAGAGCTATATGATCTAAAGAATCCAATAATCGGGCTGTATGAACGAATCAAATCATGGGGTTATGTAAACGAACGAATCAATTCATAGTGCTATGCGAACTAAAGAATCCAATCAAAGGACAACTATATATATTTTATTGTCAATTGCGTTTATTTGTGTAACATATATTTTAATTACTCTTATTTCTTTGCTTAAGTTTAATTCTATAACACATATTTTTAATTTTAACTTAACGGCATTTAGGGTATATAGAATATGTTATATATTTTCTTTGATAAATATTACTTCGAAATTGCTGAGAATAAACATCTTACATTTAACAAAATATCTGCTTTGAAGCTATTGAAGAATTTAAGATTGAATTCGAAAGTTGAATATTCCATACAAGAAACTACTTTGTCTATGTATGAAACATAATCTTGTCAATCAGATTCGCTGTGGATATATAAGACATTACATATAGGTTTTTTTTAAATAAGAATCACATTTACTGTGAATAAAAATCGTACATTTAACAAAATATCTGCCTTAAAACTATTGAAGAATCTACGACTGAATTAGAAAATTGAATATTCCATACATTGATCTGACTTGCCTATTTTCAAAATAATCTTATCGATCGCATTCGTTGTTTCATAACATATAGTTTCCTTAATTTGGAATCAGAACGAGGTTTTCTCTAATATTGAAAGATCTTATAAGAGATTACTTAATGCTGGATTCTCTAATACTGGAAGATCTTATACAGGATTACTTAATACTGGATTCTCTAATACTGGAATATTTTATACTAGATTACTTAGTACTGGATTCTCTAATACTGGGAGATTTTTTACTGGATTACTTAATGCCGGATTCTCTAATATTGGAAGATCTTACTTAGATCAGAATTGGAAATGATAACGCAAATTAATTTGACGAACGGGATTTAGCTTGATAATGAAATGAAACGCATTTGTCTAAAGTATGTTGATATCTTGTCTTAAGTCTGATTTTATGATCAAACGTAATGCAGATTGTTTCCAGAATGTTTTGACAGTGTTATTTATGATGTCAAATTATTACTTCATGTAATTACCGAAATAATATTATCAATACATAGAGTTTCCGACGTCAGACACCTCTACGTAATTGTTCAGTCTGCACGACCTAATGAAATGAAGGAAAGGAAGGAAATGTGCCCTGGTGAGAAATAGGAAAAGGAATTCCAAAATATAAGTTTTGAACTTTGTTCTTAATTGTGTATACGTTAATTATGCTTTTTTTACGATAGTAAATTAAATCTTTGTTATCAAACAAATTGCAAACTTTTGCATCAAGTTTCAATATAGATTTCCTATAATCATTGGTAACATTATTCTTCATTATTCTTCTAGCTATAAATATTTTTTAAATATATTAGAAAAAAATAAAATAAATTTGACCATATATTGAGTTACTGATTGTAATCTCTAAATGCATATATTTCAATTGATTTATCTGTCTATTTTCTTAATAAAGATAAAACAAGAGAACATAAAAATAGTGAACGCTTACAGGATATAAAAAAATGAAGGTCGAAAAACTGTAAATCCCAAGATAAAATTGCTCAAAAATCAGAGTTATGAAATAATTATCATGAATTTTCAAAATAAAAAATTGGTTGCATATAACACTCATGAAATGTATAATGATCTTTCTACATTGCTTATAAATTGCCCCTATGCTCAACATTTAAACAATTACTTTCTGTAGGTTTTTCTCCCATGATCTAGATAAAGTACAAATAAATCTTCAGTGAAGTAGATCTTAGCACGGGTTCAACATAAGCGTGAGAATGGTTATTTTAACTATAAACGCCTTGCACAAACCAGTGAAGTACAAAGTTTATTTCTATTTATTTTTCGTATCTATTTGTTTTTGTTAAGTGTTCCATAATCCTATTCCCAGGGCATTTATCATCATCATATCAGCATGCATCAAAGTTCGATCCAAATTTATTTATTTGTTTTCATTCATTCCAATCATGAGAAGCCAAATTGTTTGTTACTCATTATTAAATAGCATTACGTCCAGTAACTTTTTAATAATACAAGGGAAATGGATTTCTGATGAAGTCCATAATGGTATTTCCAGTGCATTCATCATCATCATATATACATGCATCATCAGAGGCATCCAAAGAAAGTTTGATTAATATTTATACATTTTTTTATTCACTCCAATTCTGAAGAACTTGCTTGATACTCATTATTAAGTTCCATTACTTCTTGTAACTTTTAAATAATATAAGAGAAATTTATTTCTATTGAAATAACCAATAATTGAACAATGCCAAAATTAATAATAATTTTATTCCATTTTTGCGGCGCATACTGGGTAACATTTACTTGTAATATCCAAATATATATTTGTATAAGAAATTTTGAATGAAAAAATTGAAATGAAGCATTGAATCCTGGAAAAAAAAACATTTGTCTTGCTTCAGTTTCATTATTTTCGAATAATAATGTTATTTTTTAAGGATTTTGAAAAAGTGAATTATTTTTAGATTCTAGTGCATAAACGTACATTTTTTTCTAGCAACTATTTGATGCGTTCTATTACTTAAAAACATGTAAATGGATATATACTTTAGCACTAAATACTTAATGTAATTGAGCAAGTTTTTGAACATTTGAATGGTGAAGTTCTAATCAAAATAAATACATATACCATATTTTCATACAATCTCCCAGGAAAGCTACAGACTCCCAAATATATTCTATTGAAGTTTGTCTTGTATCTCAGACAGTACCTTAATGCACCAAAGCAGCGTTGACCCTCACAAGATGTCACATTGTTTTCATTTTCTTTAAATGATGGATTTTCCTAGATTAATTCCCAAGTGGAGTTAAACTCACCATCATTTATTATGAAAGTCTTAAAGAAACCTAATATTATACGTTAACAGACAACAGCATATCTTCAAGCATACTTCAATAGAAAATAAAGACAAAAATTCAGCCCTCAGACTAATAAATTATCCATTTTTGACGCAGGTATTAGAAGAATAACCAAGATTTAAAAACAACAACGACATGGATTTAAGTACTAAGAAATTCTTAAAGAAAATTTATAAAGATGTATTAATCCATACCAGAAACCTTTTGTCGTGAAATATAAGTAGTTAAAAAGAAATCCTTTCATGGAAGGAGATACTTAGTCATTAGTCTTAAAAAACTCCTGTCATTAAAATATCTTAAAAATGATAATTGTAAATATCTGTGGTTACCTAATTGAATTCCAATACAACCAAACTTTTTTAGCAGAAAGTTTTATATTGTGCTTATAAGAAAATTGAAAATTCAATTAAATAGAAATTCAAGACAGGGATTGTATCAAAAGAAAATCTTAAAGAATGTTCTTTTCGGTTTTTAGAATCAATAACGCTCTTATCTAATAATAAAAGCATTTTGTGTTGCGTTACCGCATAAAAAGGAAATATATATATATATATATCTTCTTTTTTCATATCCGTTTGAAGATGGAAATATACATATTCTTTTTCCAGCTCTGTGCCTTAATTTATTATTAAAGTTATTCTGTTTCTCTTGAAATATCATAGATTCTTATTATTTTTTTATAAATATATTCGGTTATCCCAAGCATTGCTCATTTCAAAAACAATTTTTCTTTTCAGTTTATTCTCGTTTCTTTCTTCTAATTCATTTTTAAAAGCTTTATTTTTTATAATTTATCAGAGATATTAAGAGTTTAAAAAAAGGAAAAAAAATCGACAATTTCTTTAAAGAAAAACATTTTATTTTATTTTACCTAAAATGTATCGCAGCAAAAAATAGATTGAAATAATTAATGTTTGAGATTAAGAACTTTATTTTTGTTTTGATTAAAGAAAACAAAAAAAAGCAATTTTAATGTTGAATATCCATTTGAAATATTTGAAAATAGAATCAATGACAATGATTTTTTTTCTAATAAACAGGGAAAAAATTGTTTTTAATTTAATTTTGTTTTTACCATTTAAGTATCAATACTCTCAATTGTCATGTAAAAGTAAAAGAGGAAAATTTCCTCCTGTATTAAATAAAATTATTTTGTTTAAATTAAAAAAAAACTTATTGTATTCTTTGCTTTTATCAATTATTCTCATCTTTTTATTTAAATATTGATTTTTTTTTCAGAAGCAAATTAGAATATTAATATTCAAGACTTTTCACTTTAAATTAAGAAAATATGCATATAGATTCAAACAAAGTCTAAGTTTGTTTTTTTCCCCTATATTTAATTACCAGATATATAATGCTCTCACAGATATCCACTAAATTTTTTTTCACACACCGGTTTCTACCAGAAGAAAATTTAAATCCCAAATTCATCGCATATATATACTACATAATTATTAGATAGCTCCAATGTTATTAGACAGAAGTTTTAACTTGATTGGATGAATGCTTCAATATGAATGGATAAAAGTTAAAAAAAATGTTCGCATCATATCGTTTATGTTTCTTTATTACGTAAAATTATTCATTTTGTTTCAAAGCAGGGATTTGTTGATGGATAATCAACAATAAGCTATTTAATTACTAGTCAACTGCTCATCCAAAATTATATAAGAGAAGAAGTAAATTATATTGCCTAACTCTTGTTTAATTCCTTAATTCTACGTATTTTATAACACTGATTATGTTTTGCTACGTTCTGCGGATTCGTTTAGTAAAGCATATCATTGTCGTTTTTTTTATAAATGAATTTAAAAAAATAATATAAATTATATATTGATTGATTGATTTTTCAAACTACCAAAATTTTCCCAGATTGAAATATTTCAGACTATGTATTAAAAAAAATTCAAACTTAATGAAGATTCCTGGTTAAACTTTTTAATAAACAATTTTTATATGTTTTATTTGTTAAGAAATTATCTAATTTGAAATAACTGTTTGTCAGATAACATTAGTTTTCCAAAAAAAAAAAAATTTCTGGTAACCAAATCGATTATAATAATTGAAATGATATAAAATTTAAAGGCGATGTTGCTTTTGATAATTTTTATTCTATTTTCTTATTCTAAAAAAACTGTTCCGCATTGATATCACATTAAATACCTGATCCTGCTGCAAAGATTTTAATAAATTCCAAATTTGAATAATTTTAGTTAAATCTCTTAAGCATAATTTCAACACAGTGCTTTCGACAAAGTACTTTTATACATCATATTTTGGAAGAAATAAAGCTTTTTTATTTCTATAGCTTTGCAAATGTTATCTTTATTCTGTGCATGATCCTTTTTAAACATAAAATCCCATGATGTTAACTAGACATTAGAACGCAATCCTAAAAACAATTTATTTTCTAAATCTTCAAATTCTTAAAGTTTATTTTCTTCATTTTCGTTAAAACTGCCAGATAATAAACAGGATCTTTTTTTGTCTTTAGCTTTCAGAAAATGGAAGAAAATCACATGATTAAATATTTTTATAAACACTGACAGTGGTTTCAAATGGCTCATTAGTTATGTCGATAATTAAAAATTATTGTTAGGAATTATAATTAAAAATTATTAAAAAAATGATTTGAAAAATTTATAAAATTAAGGAAAATATTTTACGGAAATCAACTTGGTATAATAGAATATAGTAAAATTTTTAATTTTAAGTAGGTGTAAAATTAATTTTTATGCCAAAATATTTTATCAATCAATTTTAAATGTTATCAAAATTGAAAAAAAAACGTTTTAAGGTCTCTATTTACGGTCGCCAAATTTGGTAGCTCTTGATCACATAGGTAGGCCTTAGTGAGTGAATACTTACAAATGGGCGAACAAGCAGGCATTCTTCTTTATTATTAGCTGAACATTAATATGAAAAAAGCCATATTTTTATCTATATTTTCCGTTATGAATAGATATTACGTTATTTTGTTCATCAGTCTAGAATTTAATGTAAAAATATATTTTATTTATTCAAAATCAAATTAAATTAAAATAATGAGAATTTCGGGATAATTAAATGTTGAGTAATAACTATCTTTAGTAAAATTTTTGAAAGAAATACAGAAAGAATTTTATTGAAACTAATTAGATTCAAAACTAACACTTTTATTCAAAAATATTTCAATTGGTTTTACATTTGAAATCATAAAATTCAAGGTGAAGAAAAATCTTTAACTTTTAAAAAGCAATCAATTTCTTCGCGTATATTAACTTTAGCAGAATGTGCACCAATTCATTTTCCATTTCCGGTGAATGTGTTATCAGAAATCATTCCATTTGCAAATTAGATGTTTTTTAACATGATCTGTCGCTCCTAAATGAAAATTAGCAGATTTTCATTTAGGAAATCTGACCGTCCAGTTTCAAACGGATCAGAATTCCATCATTGTAATTAACGGTGGCGGTAATTGCATCATTGATTTTCAATTTGTCTCTTTCAACTAATTTTCAAAAACCTTTTTTTTGGACTGCATCCGAACTCTGATAGATATAAAATTAATTAAATTTTGAATTCAATCAGAAATATCTGTATGATTTATTACTTTTCTATAGTTTTAAAAATAAAATCATATATGAATTTTGGAGACGTATGCGTGCAGCGTTATTATTGAAGTATATAATATTTTCGTTTATCACTTAAAGTTAATATAGGGACTGTTATATATTAGGTTATTAGTTTTTTTCTATGCTTTGCGTTCACTATTGTAAAATATTTTCCAAGAAATAGTAACCAAACAAAGGATATCGATTCTCAATTTATCACCATGTCTGTTTGTCCTTAGCTATGTATTCTTCATTTACAAAATTTAAAATTATATCTTATTATTTCAGATGTTGTTAAGATTTCTATTTAATATGACAAATGAAATACTATAATATATTTAGATTTCTGTTTATAATAGCAATGACAATATTACTATCAAATGTCAACTTTAAATGGCATTTCCTCCCTTTAAGATTTTGACTTCGCTTTCAAGTTTTAAAAACGCTAAAACCTTTTCATATTTAAAAAAAAAAAATGCATTTTTTGCCCCTACATGTTGATATTTGTGTATGAAATAATTTTTTTTCATGCATTAATGATTAAATTGCTTTTATTTTTATGTACAATTCAAAATGAAATATTTCGAAATTGCATCACTTTTTATTATATGATAAAATAAAAAAATATTGTTAAAGTAAATATTATTTATGCTATTAATCCTAATCATGGTACATCAGCTATTGATGATGATCGGTTAAAAATGGCGTATTCATCCAAATTGAAAAATGATTTAGATGGAGCATATATAAATAAAATTTGTGTTGTTTAACGGCCGGGATAACCTGGTTGGTAGGGCATTGGATTCGCATCTCCTGGGTTAGGAGTTCTAACTGCGCCGGCCGAAGACTCTTGGTGCACATGGTGTCTGGCGCGCATATAAATCTATCACAACAATACCCGTTTGGGTACTGGATCAGAAGTAGTCGTTCTATGATTCAAGTTTAAATTGTGGTCTATGGATGGATAAAGGAATGAAATCCGCACCGTAAAAAGGGCTATGTCGCGTGAATAGTTAGGAGGCAATCTTGGCCCTATATTGCGCTACTAAAACAAGAGACGCTAAATTTCGGCTTAAGTTCGCTGACATCGTTAGCGGACTTGTCTATGGCAAATGCCATAAGCAACATCAACAATAGTATTGTATTAATGAAAGTGGAACTGAAGATAACTCTGAACTTTTAAATCCTCATTATTAGCAAAAAATATGTTCCATTGTAATACAACTAAAATTCTTTGAGTTGAGAATCTTTAGTATCATTGTTTTTAATTAACAAAAGGTTACCTAAGGAAAATGTGTTCCGTTGATTTTATGTGTTTGTTTTAGACAGCTGATACCATGGTTTAAAGTAGTAATATTCAAAAATCTCTCAATTCAGTCAGTTCTGATCCTCAAGTCAGTTTTGATCCTCGAAGACTGAACTTATTTTATTTAAAATGCTAGTATGCTAAAAATAATTTATTTAGTATGATTAATAGGGACACAATATAAAAATTAAGTCTTCGAATTTTTTTCTTTAGAACATTTACTGATTGAAAGACAACAAAATATAATTTTTTTTTACCCCATTAAAAATATTTTTTTCTCATTTAGAACTACATGTTTAACCGTAACTGTACACAAGTTAGTTCTTATGTCATGATTAGAGTAAACGTTTGTATGTGGATTGATATTCTTTCACAGTTATTTGTAATATATATTAAAAAATAAAAAATAAATTTTAAATAAAAATTAGAAGGTATTTAAAAAAAAATAACACCTTTTCAAAAAATTTAAGTTTATAAAACAGGTGGTGGATTATTTTTTTCTTTTCAAGGGAATATTATTTTAACGTTACATTTCAATACTAAAATGTTCATATACAATTCCTAAATTAAAATGGTTTCTGAGATTATAAATCTTTAAATTTGCTATTAGAATCAATCTATCTCTGTTGCACAAAAATGTCTAATAATTCGCTAATTTTTGAAAAATCTAACATGCTTTGTTATTATTTAGTCTAAATAAAGCTTTTCACATGAAATATATGTTGCAAATCCTTGTCAGTTATATAACTACTTCAATTTTGGCTTTCAGATATCGAATAATAAAGAATTAATATTTACTTACATTGAGAGGTTCTAAAAAGATTGAAGATGGATGAGATTAGAGTTTTTAATACAAAGTAACTCATAAATCCTCAAAAATGGATATTTGAATGAATTTATGAGGCAACTTGTATATTCCAAACAATCCATTTCATTGGATAAAATAATTAATGTATTAAGATAGTGAGTGAGAAAAGTTGTCAATAAATTAAGATAAAAATTGAGAAAAAAATAACCAATAAAGTAAGATAATAATTGATAAAAAAAGAAACCAATAAAGAAAGATAAAAATTGAGAAAAAATCACAAATAAAGTAAGAAAACAATTGAGAAAAAATAACCAAAGAAGTAAGAAAACAATTGAGAAAAATAACCAATAAAGAAAGATATATGATTAATTCATCACGCCTCGAAATATTCACCTTCTTTCTATAAAAAATGGGGGGATATACTAGTTTAAAAGTATGGGAATACTATAGCTAATAAACAAAAGCAGTTAAATAAAATAGTTGCAATCTTCATATAAAGTTTAATCATCTACATTTAATTTAATGCAATGGAAAATCAATTACTTTCGGAGATTCTTTGCAATTTCTGTGTATAATCTTTTTCCCGATGAATATTTAGAAGTATTAAGCATTTATGTTTTTGTGTGTCTTAGGTTAAAATCGTATAAATTTTGCAATTTATTAAAAAGTCGATTTTTTTTATTTAATTGGAAATATAAAAAAAAATATTTCATTTCATTATTTCATTCATTTTTCTATTTAATTGAAAAAATTGGAATTTTTTCATTGTTTAGAAAATTATATTCAAATGAATATAATTTTATTTGCCTAACTTACTATTTAATATTATTTTACATCTTTAAATGCATTTTTCTGAAATTTAAAATTTTGACTAAAACCATAATAAATTAAAATTTAATACATATAATGTTATTTTAATTCGATATAATAATATTTCCAAGTTTTCTGTAAGTTTCTGAACTGCAAAATATCCAATATGCCCCTGTAAGTATATCTTAACATTGTTTTAATTGTAAAATATAAACTAAAAATTAAATTTTAAGTTAATTGTTAGTCGAGTAATTATAGATTGGATTGAAACAGATTTTCTTCTTAATTCAGTAATTATATAACATATTTCTTAAGCAATGTGAACAATTCATAATATAAGCTTTTCTTCTACGAGGCATTTGCTTTATATCCCTTTTTTTAAGCAAAAATAAATAAATAAAAACATGTTTCTTCTAATTTATGAAACACTTTAAGTCTTTGATCTATGCAAAATCTTTTCAAAAAATGTATTACAAATGTAGCTTCCAATTTTAATTTTATTAAATTTATTTTAAGTAAAAACTTTAAAAATAACTATCACAAATGGTCTCCAATTTTAATTTTAATAAATTTATTTTGTATAAAATCTTTTCAAAAAAATTCATCCCAAATGTAGCTTCCCATTTTAATTTTATTAAATCTACTTTATGCAAAACTTTTCAAAAAATCATCCAAAACATAATCTCCGACTTTTATTTTATTACTTTCTTAAATAATGATGTCATGTGACATAAATAATGATTAATGTGTAAATAATGATTATATGTGACTTTTTGTTTGGTCTCAAGAAGACAGAGAGTCATTGCACTAAATGCCATAAATCTATTGCTATACAATAATTACGAACTGAAATACCTTAGAATACTTATGAACAAAATATCATTTTCTTAATCTCTTACTTGAAGAATCATGACTTAAGGCAGTTAATTCGGTATGTTTATCGAACTGCGGAAATACTTCATCAACGTGAAAGTCCATTAAGATAATCAATCAGCTTCAAAGGGATTTTCTGTCTTTGAATTGCCATTACACTCCCTTTAATATACATTTTCAGTCATATATTTAATCACACTAAAATATTTTAATGGAAAATCAATGCAAATATTGAGATATATACAGAAGAATCAATAAGATATTTCAAAAGTTTCAAGTGCATAGAATTATGTTTTTATGCGCTGCCAGATGCATAATTTTGAAATTTAATAGTGAATGATTTAATCTGTAAATAATCGTTTAATTTGCCTGTTATATTGTTTCGGCAAAACAATAAAGAAACTTAGAGAGGAATGATTTAATCAAAGAATCTTTTCAATCTCACTCAAAATTTGTAATAATAAATCATCCAGCTGCATTTGACGACCCGTTTGTTCATCCAGATTAATGATATTTTTAGGTTTTTAAACTATTAATATGGAATGATTTTTTTTATTTTACCTTGTTATTTTATTAAACTGAATAATATGGATTTCGTTAAATCAGTCTGCATGTGCAAATGTTTAAAAAATAAATATTCTGAAATGAAAATTCTACTTAGGACATTATATCCAAGGAAAGCAATTTTTTAAATCTTAATTTCAACATTTGAAAAAGCATGAGAAGGATTATTTTGATGAATGAGTTTTAGTTTCAGTCAAAACATTTAAAGCAGTTTCACAGATTGTGTATCAATTAAAGTTAAAAATTAAGAACATAATTTTATGAGAACTGCTATCAATACAAAGATAATTGTCTTTAAAATTGAAGGTAATGAAACAATCAATTTTAGGAAATATAAGGTGAGGAAGTTATGAACAAAAATTTTAATTCATAAGTCGTAGAAATTTTTTTTTTATCCATCGATAGTTATTTTTTTTTTTTTTTTTTTTTTTTTTGCGCTCGACTAAATCTAAAGCCTAATGTCTGATCTTAATGCCTTGATTTCTTTTACGACTTATTTCTTTTATCATAATGGAAGTTTATGAGACATAGCGAGACCTTCTCCTAGCATTTCTAAAAATATTTTTCATCTCCATTCATGAGCTAAGTGATCAATAAAATAATTCAAATCATGTGTGTGATGCTGTTTTTATTCCACAACAATTTATAAGAATGATTTTTGTGCCACAGACGTTAACGTTTCTTATAGAGAAAGAAAGGTTATTGATAGATAGATAGATTTTAAATAAATTTATGATCTTATTACTTTTATTACTTGTCTTAAGTTGAATGGAACTAAATAATATATGTTGAATTTGAAAATTTTTGAGTTGCATTTAAGAACGTGCATGTTTACTCAATTTTTGTTTACGTTTTGTTCAATTGCCTGATTCAATTTTGTTACTTTTTTAACCAAGCATTGCGAAGAAAAAGCATCACAAATTTTCATCGTTTATGCTTTTTTGAAATTTAAACTTACCTCCCTATAAAATATTATGAAAAAATATATTTTTCCTGAAGAATATTTTTCTTAATTTTATAAGGGTGGGTGAGGGTTAAATATCATCTCGGGGTAAAGATTTTTATTTTTTCAAGAAAAATAATACTGTTTTGTTTTAAATGCAATGAATGAATTCGGGAACAAGTTTTGATTGTATTTGTTGAAATAAAGTTACAATTCACTTGAATGCTGCACTTGAATTGATATACATGCTTTCTTCCTTTCAATCTTATTTAACAATCAAATTACCATTACTATGTTCTACCCAATCTTGCTGTCAAACTGCTTCTGCAAATCATTGCATTCCTAAAAAATTCTGTAACAGAAAATAATTTCTTTTCAAACTCATATTACACGAGAAGGATGCAACTTGCAATGCAAATAAAAAAAATTAATATGAAGTTTTGATGAATTAAATGTGTTTAATATTTGTTTTTTCTTAATATTATATCATTCTACTTTACTTTTGAAATTTCGCTGTCGAATTTATGGTCTAGAGTTTCATTTTGTTATTTAGAACATTTTAAAATAATTTAGATTTATCTAATCTTGATGAACCAATTGCAATTTACTACAAAAAGATTCACTGGAAATTGCTGCTAATTGCAGGAAATGATCCAAATTCTTTCCTTAAGAAATCTAATTTTCGCCTTACAGACTCACCGCTGTAATTACAATCAGGAAAGTTAATTGCTATTGCATCCAGATCTCCTGGTCTAATCAGTGGAATGAAACCATGCGGACATTTAAAGAGGCGTGCCCCCATAATTGCAATGTACTGTCCGGAGCAACTATTGAAATTACTGGGAATTCCTGGGCAACCAGCAATTCACACTCACTTTCCTTGATTAGCATCAAAATAGTAATTTCAAGAATGGAAAACTTGTCTTCTCCTCATCTTATTTTATCAGGCGTTTTCTACTTGACATCATTTTAATGGGTGTTACAAGATTTGACATTCTTTCATCCTTTTTCTAAAGATAATGATACAAGTAAGTTAAATAGGGAATATCGATTAGAAGTGCTTTTTCAGCATAGGAAAGTGTTTGGTTTTGTTATATTTGGTTTAATTGCGATACTTTTCTTTCCATATTTCAATATCTTTTTAGAAATGAGATCTTTCTTTATTCTGTAGAGCAGTATTTTTGATAATAATTTCTGAAAATGATTCGGATTTTTCGAGCAAGCGAGTTTAATTTACGATAAAATCAAAATTAAATTATGATGAAAAAGTGATTTTTTTTTCTTTTACTACAGTATATAGAACATTGTTTTTCTATCAGTATTCAAAAACAACATATTTAAATTTTTATTAGCATAAAATATTTTGTTTTGTTTATTATGAAATGATAATTTCATCTTTCATTATAAAATTTTTTAATGCCTTACTCCTATTTCAAAGATTACAGAATGTATGTATTTTATTCTTACTTTGTTCTTTGTTTCTACTTCAAGCATTTAAAAATTTTTAACATTTTTTTAATAATTTTAAATTGTAAATTTTAAGCCTAATTGCATAGATACATATCAAAGTACTGCATGATGCATATTTACATTTGCTACCAACCCAGTAATAGAAAAAATGAAATCAATTTATCAGTATAAAATAATGAATAGAATAGGCTCTTTTTAACGCATTCATTTTATTGGCATGATAAGCCATGATAATTATTATTTATCATTGTTTCTCATATGAATTGTGGATCTTTGATGCATACTTTATCAATTAAATGAGTTTCATTTCTTTAATGTGATATTTATTTTGAAACTGAAGTCTGTTTAATTTTATTGCATGAAACTTTTTTTTCCCAAAAGTTTATACTTATCATTGAGAAATGGAAAAAGGCATTGTGTGCAGAGCATGGGTGCATTTTTGAGTAGTTTATAATTCTGAAGAGAAAATAAAATTTTGCATATTTTTTTAATTTTTTTTTTTTAAATTACCCTTAAATTGTTAATTTTCTTATTTTTATTTTAATACATCAGCACATCATCATCAAAATTAAATCAAGCAGTTTATGAGCAAGTTATTACCTGCTCATTATTAATTTTATTTAAAACACTCATATTAGGCAATATAGCCTTTTTTCAAAACATTCATAATTGTTGTTTTTGTGCTGATTTCTTTTTCTATTATTATGTTGTTTTTTATTTCATTTTACTATTACTTGGACTTTTAGATAAATTGTGTTACTATTAACATTAAATACTATTATTCCTAAATAGCTTTTGTTCATATTACAATTTCTTTTTCCACTATATTCTTTTTTTTTAATTTTTTTATTAATTAAAAGAAGAACCATTAGAAAAGAGAATCAATTTAGCTATTTTTACTAGTATTAGAAAAAAAAAGAAAGATTAAATTAGTACTTCTATAAATTGCTGAATGAAAAAAAATGAAATGTGGTACATATTTATATTAATGAATGATAAGAAAGGACAGATCCAAAAAACAATCCTTTATTAAAAAAGCCTTGCTTAGTTGCAGCTATATAAAGTTTTGTTTTCTTTTTCCGCCATGCAATTTTCTCATATATTACTCCCCACTAACTATAACGCAAATTTGGAATGAATCCAAATTCTTGAGTATAAAAATTCACCCCTCATAAACTTAATTTAATATTAGTTCTCCTATTTTAGAGAAAAAAATAATCTTGAAAGCTTTTTTGGGAAAAAAAAAACATCTTTTAAGAGGATAGTTTATACATCATAGTTTAAATATTTTACAAGGACAAGATGCAGTTGTTATTTAAATCAGGTAAAATTAGTTACTACTTATGAATCAATCTGCAAAATTAAGTTTTATAAACAAAGGCTTTAAAAATTTAATAATCTGCAACTGTTTTACCACTTGCTCATTGTAAATGTCATTTCACTTTTCATAATTCCTTCCTTTGATAAATATAATAAATCATTTTGCTATAAAGAATGTAATTTGTACTGTAAAAAATTTTAATGGTGCGAAATGTGTTATATTAAGATTCATTTATTGATCCATTCTGTTTAAATAATTTATAATTCAGCTACATTTTGGATCATTATAATAAAAAATACAAATAATAATTTTTCTTTTGTATGCAAGAAAGTGCTAACAATATATTAAAACCGCTTTCAAAAACAGAAATTCACTCAATTTATCAATCGATTAGCTGTTTAAATAGTTTATAATTCAGCTACCTTATGGATCAACATAATAAAACATACAAAAACATAATTTGATTTTTGTAGGCAAAAAAGTGCTAACAGTACACTTTTTTAAATAAAATTAGCAATTAATCCAAATATATTTGTTATTTTAGTATTTGTTTTACATCAGTTCTGCAAAGATTGCAATATTCTGCTTTTTTTTAAAAAAAATTTTTTAATTGAGAGTATTATTTAGAGCCAGAATTAGTCACGAATAATTTAATCGAATGTCTAATTTAATAATATTGAAGTAAAAGGAAATAATTATATATAAATCATTATGAAAGACATCAGAATATTTTGGCAACATTTTGTATGATAAATCAAACAATACAATTTGCGCAAAAGGGTTTTTTTTTAAATATAATTCAAAATGACTTTTCTTTATATTTTTATATCTCCGGGGGGTCACGTCGTAAATGAGGAAGAGAAGCGTTCGGCATGGTGGTTGGTTCTCGCCACCCTGCGAAAGGTGGGGGTCTGGCTCCCTCCATAGATGACGGGACATATTTTTTTAGAGAAGGATTGTACCGTGGCCGATGATGGCTCTTAGGACTCAACCACAGTTCCTGCTAGCGTTGCTGTTGCGGCAGATCGCTTATTCAGTATTTATTATCCGTGTGCCTTCGGGCGGGTCGGAGAGTCAGTGAATCGACTTTCCTTTCACTCATGGCGTCGGAAAAATAAAGAAATAGCAATTTTTTAGGGAATGTTAAGGTTAAGGAAAAAATGGAATTCGGATCAAGAAATAGGATATATATATATATATATATATATATATATATATATATATATATATATATATATATATATATAAAATTTTGCATCAGATATAATTTTTCGTTAGTAAAAACTTTTAGATAATGCTCTTATCGAGAATATCTTAGTTCCCTTAGAATGTGAACAAAAATCAAAAACAAACAGTGATTTCGGTTTGAAAATGATTCATAAGTGGTAAGCACTGAAAACTTCCGAAAAAGATTTTCAAGTAACATCGCAGAATAAAATTTTCTCTCAAACTTATCATTTCGCAGAAACATTACAACATAAGTTGTATTGATTTTGGGAATTTATAGATGCTATTTTATTATTTAGTCAACAGCTTTAATATTTTAAAGTATTTTTTAAATTTTTATAAGAAAATGAAATATGATATATATATAATTAATTTCATTCTCATAGTCAAAGATGATTTTAAAATTATCTTTTTCATAATTCATTTTTTATTAGCGTTTGTTATAATTCATTGGAAGAACAATAGAACGCAACACATTTTCTACTTTCTATTTAAAATACAGATGCTTTAATAATAAAAAAGTAGTTTAATATGAAAATATTTTATTATTGTGAAGACTCTGTAGAAGATATTTTAATATTTAATCAATAGTTTGATTCTTTTAAATTAATTTCCTTAAAAACTTTAAATCTATATTGATGCAAATGTGCTTCTAATCGTCAGCATTATGCATGACGAAGCAATCGAGGTGGGGACAAAGAAGATACAATTATCTAGAAGATAATTCTTCAGGGTGATACAAAAACCAAACATTATATATACGTCCTTCTATAAAATTAAATACTCTTAGGGAACGAAAACATTATACCACTCACCAGGCATTATTACCCTTTCGGCGATATTTACAACCATTATGTCAGTTGCATTATTCATTTTAATAATCAAACAAATAACTACATAATCGCAATATTTTTGACTAAATCAATGCATCCATTTTCGATTGAAATTGCTTCCTATAATTTATGAGAAAATGGATAGAAATATTCTATTCAATATCACTGAGAACTTTTTCGCATAGAATAAAATCAAATTCGAGCACAATTATATATTTTTTTTTCTTATTTACTGATCTGCTCCACAATTTATCCGAAATTCAAAATCCGGAAGAAGAAATATCTTCTTACTCAGAAATCTGCTACACATCCAAGATGCAAAGAAGAAACTCACCTCTTCTTTGCACAGCTCTTTGCTTGTCAGAAACCACGCCATAATAAATATATCAACGATATTTTTCTTTCACGTCAAACTTGCATCCAATTATTCATGTATGGAACTATGTAAATAAAGTACTTCGCCGATTTGATGAGAGTTGTCGAGATGATGGATCTGTGCAATGGACCTAATCTGATATGGCATTTATTTTCCATAAGAATTATCGAATTCAGGTATATTATCAATTTCTTAAAGTTTTTTTGAGATTCGTTGCTTAGAATATTTAAAGTTAGTTTCAGTTAGGATTGTTTCAAAGAAATGTTATTTTAAATCAAACATTTAAATGAATACAGCTGATAAATTGTTATATTTTTTATTTTAATATCAGCCTAGATTATGAGTCCTGACAATGCCTCTGCCAAGACATATATAGTACATAGACTCTTTTAATATACACAATACTTTTAATAGACACAAGAGTATATAGACTGTTTTAATACACAATTTCTGTTCTTTTTTAAACTTAGTAACCGATATACATATAACAAAATAAAATATTGCGTATAATAATAAGCTGCAGAAAATTTCTTAATGTTATTTCATTTTTTTGTATATTTTATTAGTCCCATTTAGTTTGAATATTTTCTTTTAAATACATCCAAAGGTTTTTGAAGATTCCACTGGTGAGAATCAAAATAAACTTACTACACTACTGAATAACTCTTAAGAATTGTTGTTCCACCAATTTAAGAACAATTACCCTGAAATTGAATCCATTAAAACCTTAATACATAAGTATTTTTTTTCAATAAGCATATATTTGTGGCTAGATGCTTCGGAGCATTAATGTTATCAGAAATATACTAAGAAATCAGCTGTACACTGCAATTAGCTGTTTTAATGGAAAATGAAAATTACAATATATTCACTAATTTATTGTTCCTTGAAAATTAAATTGTAAACAGCCATCAAACAGAGGTTTTTTCCTTATAAGTAATGTTTCTTCATTAATATTTCCGTTATTAAAAGTACTTGATACTGTTGCCAATAAAGCGTAATTTTTAATGCCATTCTTTGAAAATTGTATAGTCCCACAAGCCATAATAAGGGATCAATTGCTGTCTCAAAATATTGTATTGTTGACTGCTAAGCTATTAATATAGGAAAGAAAAACATTTAAAATATCGAACATTTTATGAGACTGGGAACGTGTCTATATGTGAAAAAACACAAATCTTCCTTTAATTAATTGATATTTTAACTATATGTTGTATTTGAAAAAAAAACTGATTATAATCGTCATCTACTCATGAAGGATTCGTCTTGATGTACATCGTGAGTGACAAATCAATATCCCATTAAAACTATAGATTTTAATAAACTGCATGCAGACAAATATTCAACTTTTATGTACAGATGCAACATTAATTTTATTTGTCTTTTTCCAACATTTTTAATATGCATGTCTGAAAATATTTCAATTTAAAATGTTTGACTCTTTTCACGTGTATTTAATGCTATACTTTTATTTTAAATTCAATATCTTATTTTCGTTTTAAATTGTATACTCACATATCAAAAATCACTGAATAGAAAAAAAAATCTAAAACAAAACCAATTCCATGTCTGTTGCTTAAAGCTTAAGAATAGCAACAGAAAGTTGCTTTCTGACTAATAAATTCAGTTGTTTGAGATATATCTTCACAGTTTCAGTAAAAATAAAAGCAACATTGTGAGAAACAAAGAGGAGGGAAAGTTGAATAACATTACCAGCTGTGCGCAGATGTTACCAAAGCAGGGCTCAAATTCGATAAACAGATTATGAAGAGCCTGAGTATTCAAAGCACATGGACAAAGAATGCGTTCTTGTCATAACTTTACTTTCCGAGACACGATCAAATATGAGAAAAAGGTGTCCATAGGCTTTTGAATCAAATCCGTGCAAAACAGGGTACATACATTAATACTGAATGTATTGAATTTAATTACTCTACACCGATTTGAACAGATAGAGTTAATTTAATAGAGAAAACTCATATAATCTAATTAATTAATCCTTTTTCAACTCTGCAGCTACCCAGAGTAAGTAATTAGTAAAGTACTACTCTGTTTTAACATGTAAAGAACATGCATCTAATGCAGAAGTAACTACAGCAATGAAAATGTTATTACTTACCATTAAAATTATTACAATTTGAAAAGAAAACTATCTATAGTTAATGACAAATTAAACATACAATACTGAAAAATGAGTTCGTCCAATTCATAGTCTTAAATATAAGCATTGTGTATATTTTTTCTTGATTTGGATAGTTTATTATTTGGGAAGTTTATTTTCTTTCTTAATGAAGTACACGTTGAAAAAAAACTAATAGTTAGATTTATTTATTCGTATTCGGAAATAATATGCGTGTCTCAGCCACAGCAATATTTCAGTCAAAATTGTTTTCGAAAATCATCCATATCTGACATTTCACAATAAACAAAACGTATTATATTTACTATATCTGAAATTATTTAGCCAATGATATAATAAATACATAAAGCCAGTAAATTTATCTAATAATAAAATATTATTCTTCTAACCGAAAACTTATAAAACGGTAAACAGAATAATAAACTTTCAACTAACTGAAATTCAATATTTAGTTGTTAGCTTATGCACTGCACTAGAATAAACATTTTACAAATCTGTTTGTTTTTCGACAGTAAATGCACATGTATAGGCTGCATGGTAACAATGTCGCCATTAATTGATTCCTTTCTTTTATTCAAACTGTTTCTCATTTTATGGAAAAATCAATTTTAATTATCGTCTCAATAATAAAGGCCTTTCGTAGTCATTGTAAGAAATTTTGAAATATTTCCTCCAAACAAACATGAATTTTTTTATGAACAGATAAAAAAGTTTATAAAAAATATTGTTGATGAAAATAATTGACATATTGATTTTATCAGACCATGATAAACTTAAAAATTTCTGAGTACTTTAGAATTTCGAACTTCATCAGAGTTTACCTTTTATAGTTTTTGACTTAAAACTTAGTAGAAAATTGTTAAACATTTTGATAACTATAACTTTGCCATGATTTAAGATTAATTTAGTCTAAACCATTTTTTTAAATCGTTTAATCTAAAGCATAAGGAAGAATAATCATAAATTTTAGTCTCGCATGTATCTCGTACCAAAATGTATGAAATTCTTTTAACAGTTTTCTAATTTTTCTCAAACTTCTTAACAACATCATAAACGATGTATATTATTACGATACTTCATATAAGGTCTGATTTCTTGATATTAAGAATCTTTATATTGCAATTCATAAAACTTTTCTTAATAATGAATAATAATTTAAGAATACTATTTAATCATTGCATCAATGCAAAAAATTTCATGATTCACATTTAATAACCTTTCTTGAAATTTCAGGAAATGAAACCTTGATTTAATAAAGCAAGTTAGAATCAAATTTGTAATAGTTTTTATCATATATATCAGGCACTGGAAAAGAGGAGGTGTTGCATATTTTCAAACTTTGCGTCAATAAACAAATTATTCGATTTTTTTATGATCAGGCATAAAAGAATAAAATTTATTTTAATCCAGAATTTCTATAATTATAATTCCCTAAATCTTTCCACTCGATTTGATTTAAATATTTTACTATTTTAACATTTAAGGAATTTTAGAAATAAAATGTTGATTTTATAAATTAACTGAAATCAGATAATTTTAACTGTTTATTAAATATAACCTGGTACCGAGACTGAATTCTTAATTCTTCAACAAAAACAGACAAATCATTCGATTTTCAAAAGTTAAAGACATAATTTTATTTTAATCCCGAATATATATATATATATATATATATATATATATATATATATATATATATATATATATATATTTGGCGATGCAATTTGTTTTGCATTATAATCAAACTCTTTTTTATCCATTCCACTCGATTTCTTTTCTGGTTTTAAACAATTCAAGATGATGAAAATAAAAATAAAAAACAACCTATAAATTTGTCCCCCCTCACAACAATAGATATCTCATATCTTTAAAGGATTTAACTAGAAAGATAAATATTTCTTCAGATACTAACTCTGAAGTTTCAGAAGAAATGTTTTCCTAATGTCTATTCAATGATAATAGAAAATGTCTGGTTATCTTATCTCAAGTGCACTTCACATTTCAAATCCTTAGGTGGCGTGGCTATCTTTATTCTTTCTGTTGAGATATGCTGAGCTTCAGGGCTGCTTCCATTGATTTCAGAGAAAAATATCTTTTTTTCCCTTTCTATATCGATTTCAGAGAAAACTGAGGCACTTAACAGATGAAGGCGACTAATCGAACAGCAATACCTGTCTTTTTTCTGAGTCAAAGAGAAAAAGAATATGCTTTACATCCTTTACTTCCTGGAGATTAGTGAAAGATAATATAGCGTTTAAGTGAATAAGAAAGACGAAAAGCTGCAATCACATCGTAATAAATCGGAGAGAAGTCTCGAATAGTTTGTCTTTTATCGCTATGTCTTTGTTTTATACTATCTGAAAGGCATTCTTTATTTTTGCTGTTAGTAAGTTCTCTTTATTTAAGAAAACATGTGTAGAAAAGAAAAGTGAATAGATCCAGTCACTGTGATTTTATTTGAGGATTACTTGCAAAAAGAGACTAGCAGTTTATTTATTGATACGGAGTGGAATTTTCTTCTGTTTGTAAGTGTAATCAGACATTTAAATGAGCTTTTACTAACAATTCAGAAAAAAATGTTATTTTTTTTGGAAGTCTGCATGTTGCAATGTTTCTCAATTATAGAGTTTTTGTTAAGTTCATGAAAAGTGAAAAACACACTCTGAAATAAAAGGTAGAAAGCAGAAAATAGAAATTGCTGGAACGCATTCTGAAGTTATTGTTTCAAAAGGAGATTACTCGAAATTTCGTAAAGATTCAAGTGTGTTGGAAGTAAAAATCAGAACAACTTCAAATTTAAAGGGACAGTGCAGTTTGAAATTAGCAAAAAATGAATGGAAACATGTACATGAAAGATAGAAAGCAGGAAAAAGAAATTGCAGGAAGGTATTCAAAGATTACATAGTTTCAAATAGAGGGAATAGAAATTTCTCGAAATCTTGTATAGATTCAAGTGCGTGGGAAGCAAAAAGCAGGACAACCCAGAATTTAAAGGGGGAGTGGATTTTGAAATAAGCAAAAATAGACGGAAACATGACATTTTATCTGCATCGTTTCATCACCAAAATATATGTTTAAATTCAACTAAAATAATGCTATAAAATGTATTGTTCAATCAAATAAATATTTGGAAGGTTAAGAGGGGAGAAAAAGTACATCTTAATGACTTTTCTCAAAATGATACTGTAATTAGATTTAAAATCTTTAAAATGTTCCGTCTTAATTTTTGAAGAAATTAAATAGAATTGATAATAAAGATTTCGATTAAACATCAAAACAAAATAGCGTACGCATTTTATATTTCAAGTTTTTTTTAGATAATTAAATTCAATGTTCGTTTAGAAAATCATAAAATTTGGATGGAAATTTAGTGGGAGGCCATAAAAATGTTTCTAAAAGATTAGGATTTAATTAGAATTATAAAATAAGGAAATAAGGAAAAATAATATATATTCAGTATAAAAATAATATAATAAAATTTTATATAAGGGTAATAAAGAAAAAATAATGGAAGAAATAAAAAAAATTAAATCATCTGGAATATTTTAATTTTTTTTTTTTTTTAATTTACGTAGTTTTTAGTTTTTGAATACATAATAGATTTCGTTTTAAAGAATTCTTTAAAAATGTTGATGTATTTATATTTTAATACATACATACATAATACATACATATACCTACATAAAAAATCCCATAACCCTAAATGAGTAATTCGCAAAAGTGTCTATTAGAATCCACTCTCTCCTTAAAGTGAAATTAGAATTTAAGTGATTAGAAAACTATTAATTTTAAAGTCTCAGATAAATTTAAAACAAAATTTATATCGGCACCATGCCTCTCTAATGGCAGCAGGCAGGTAATTGTTAAAATAAGATTTGAATGTTTTAAAAAATTTTTAAACTCAGTAAATGCCATGAGGATTTGAAATAAATTTTCAGCATTTCAAAATGCAATAAAATAATTTCAAATGTTATAGAATATTAATTGTTACATATGAATTAACATGAAGGAATTGTATCACAACTAGTAACACATTCTTATAATTTTTTTAATCAAAATGTGTATATTATATTAATTATATATGTTTAATACATTAAAATTATAACTAAATATTTATTTGTTCGCTATTATAAGTACTTTTATGACAAAATATAGTGGTCGACTAAGTTATAAAGCAGTAATTTCTTTTATATAAAAATTATCTTAATAGTAAAATTCTGTATCATTTCTTTTATTAGTTTATAATATAAAAATGTTCATGGAAGGGTTTTGGTACATGCAAAAACAAAATAATCGCAAATAAATAATAAATATATGATGATAATAAACAATATCAAAGTTGAAAGCTCCAAAAAAACTTTTTAAAAGAGGAGAAGCAAATATTTAGCAATTATTCACGTCACGTACATGTTTTTTTTTAATACCAGTGAATAAAAAGGGTCTTTATTCTTGAAGATAGTTAGTAGAACTTGTCTACAAATCCGGTGAAAAAGAAGCGTTGTGCTTTGTCTCTTCTTTCTTCCTTATGGGAGAGGGCAGGTGACAAATCACAGAAGCAGTGACACGTGTGATATGTGGTTGTATATTTTTTATGAAAAACAACAAAGAAAATGTTCATCAGCTCATCATGGCATTTTGAGTGGGTTGATAAAGTGAAAATAAATAAAAGAACATTTCATAATTTTTTCTTTTGTTTATTTATTTTGTGCATGAGGCCTGCTTACTCTTGATTCAAATTATTTTCATGAGAACTGATACTTCTTACCTTGCAAACATTCTTATTTTCAGAAACGAATAAAGAAGATATTTGTTCACATTTATTATATTGAAATGTGCTTTATTTTTAACCTTAAGGATTATTTTAATAGCATCATGTAAGCAAGGATCGTGATATTGTGTTATTGTGAAAATTTGAAAAGTTTTCTTTTTTGTAACAATGAAGCAGTAAATCCCTATCCCTTATATCGACGCCTATTTTTACATTTTAATGGTCACATCTTGCTGACATTGGAGTTATCCTTGAGAAAATAATTTTCTTTCTCTAAAAATTATTTTGTCGTATTCTCATTTCCGCAGAGATCTGAATAAATAGACATTCCTTGCACTTTCTTTCATTGTTTTCTCAATTGTGGTTCAATTTCTGAATCAAAAATGTATTCTCCTGTTCTAACAACATTTACAACTGAAAACTGTGTAACAATTTATTTTGTCAGTTAAAGAAATCTTTTAAATAAGCAGCTTTCCTTAAAAACAATGCCAAATTTTTAGTGGTTTTTTTTTTTCATATTTATTCAATTTTATAACTCGGAATTGTATTGTAAGTAAAAGTTCTTCCTTTTTTTTCAAAATTACAACGCGAATTTCATATTACAAATTTTATAACACGCAATGAAATCATCAAATTTCTTTCAGTAGAAAATCAAACCATTTTTCTCAAATGCAAAAAATTAAAATCTATAAATTTCAAAAATGAATATATTGAATAACTTTTAACAAGAAAATTCGAACTAAATAATTTTTGCAGTACCAAAAAGCAGATATATCTTTATTGTTATCGTCATAAACAGCATCAATTAATTCACTTCAGAAAATATCTTGGATTTAATACACGAAATTTTACTCATCATTTAACACTAAGTTTTTCTGTAGATATTCCCTTTGATCACAAAATTATTACTTATTGGGGATATGGTGATTTTGAGATATGGTGGATTCTTTACCGAAACAGCAATTGCGAGTATCAAAAATTTGCCCTTTTGGTAGTAGAAGCTAAATGGAATAAAAAGAAACGTGTGAGGCTGAGATTATAATGGATGCCTTTTAGGCGAAGAAATAACAGTTTTACAGAAATTTAGAAACACCATGATGTTGTATGTGGAAACTCGAGTTATAATAGGAAACTACTAGTGATGTATTAAAGGATCTAAGCTCAAAGGATGTTCCAAGTGTTTCAAATATTATATAGACCCTGAATGATTTCAAATGCATTTTCTGTTAAAGAAAAAAATATCTGATGAGGGTTTTTTTTATAAATTTTTTTTAAGTTGTTAATGATACTGTACCATTTGAGATGCTTTATAAATATTCTTTGTTAAATGAATGATCAAAGAGAATAAATATGCCTCGAAGAAAATAATATGATTTAAAAGAGCATTATCAAGATAAAAATTAAAACTGAAAAAAAATCTTACTAAAATCACATAGATAAAAAAATTTAACAAAAAGAAATGAGTTTTGAATTTATATTTAATTTTACTGAATATGTTTTCAGAAATGCTAATAACCTCTATATTTTTTTTTAAAGACAAACAAACAAATTTTGATTTTTTTTAATTATTGAAACATGGAACGGTAATCAAAGAAAAACCCAGTCAGGCGTGAATAATATATTTTAATTATCTCGTAAACAAAGGAATCAGCAGTCGCCTTCCAAACTATAGACAGCAATTCCACTTTTATTTTTTCATCCACTGAATTTCTTAATTTAAAGTAAACATTTCATCGTTCCCAAAATATTGACCGTTTCCAACAAATACCATTATATCTTATTAATTTGTCCTGTTCCTTCGGATGGTTTTTCTATTAGAGTCCATTACCACCAAATACATAATTCAAAATAGCCTGATCGGGTTTTTTTTTTATTATTAAAATATAATCTAAAGAATCGCAAATTCTTTTAATACTTATTTAGTGAATATTTCTTCATTAAATAAATTTTATTATTTGGATATTATGGTTAATTATATTGGTGCATAAAAAATTTTTAAAAACATTATTTTGCATATATAAAATAAAAAAATGCGCATTATTTTATATGAAATAAAACGAATAATACATATATAGCAAAAAAAAATATGGGGATTGAAAGTTCTAAGGAAATACATACTTGTTCTGTATTAACAAGAATAAAGCAAAATACGTTTTTCTGTATCGGAAGTTGAACATTTAAAGATAAACATAGCATTATAATTGAAATATAAAAATTCTAGGACAAATAAACTATTACAAATGATAAAATTTACTATATAAATATTTCAAACACATGCTTTAACTATTACATGCATCAGAAACGTTGTGCAGAATAAAAATCACAGAATTTAAACTAAATTAAATAGCAAAGTTTTCAAATATAAAAGTTACATGATTTACGACATGCAGGGAAGACAAGCTTTTTATTATGGGATGCGGGTGCGATTGAGAAATCAGTAATGATAATAAACATTATTTACACATGAAATTGAATGTATGCTATAAAAATTATGATAATATTGGAATACCATATAGGAAAAAAATATGAAATATCCATTTACTTTGAAAAGATACAGTAAACTTTTGCTGAACGCATTTGCGACATTACACGAAAAATAAAATATCCTTTTGCCGAACGTAGTTGTGACATTACAAGAAACAAATATTAAGTGAAAGTATTCTTGTCAATAAACAGATGCATGATAATGTTGCGTTAAAAAGAAAAACCTGGTAATTTTTGCTTGCGCAATTCTTTAAAAGTATCGTTAATTTTTCAGTGCCTCTAATAAATTTTTCTTTACTTGGATCAATTTCTAATGTAAAATCAGATATTTTGGGGTCTTTTTCAATTACCTTTGACTAATCTTGATATGAACTTATCTTAACTAATCTTAACATTATCTTGACTAATCTTAACATTAGACTGAAACATGGCTTCAATTTATTATATTATTTTGATTTTAAATTGTTTGTAACTTGGAAAATTATATGCTCTATAAATTTTCTGAAATTAATAATTTTCTAAGATAAACAATTAAAAAAAATGTTTTTGTTGTTTTATTGCTTTTATTCTTCGTATCGCATTCCATGTTAATTTTTAAATATATGTTAAATAAAATATTTTGATAACACAGCCGACAATCTGTAACATGCTGTATTGCAAATGAACGAAATGTTAAAACATTAGAAAAATTAAATTAAAAAGTTATGATAAGCGTTAGTTACAAATTGCGTTCTGAATATATCTGATCGCCAAAATCAATTGCACAACAGATCAGATATTAATCGGTGTAAAAGTATTAAATAAACATGAAACATATCACAAAATTTATTCATCAATGCATGAAATGCAGAAAATTGAAAATGATAGAACAAAATATTAATATTTATTTTAGTTAAAAAAACCCTATGGACATATGCCATAGTTTTTGAAGTATGGTTAAGAGCAATTGGGACAAAACAACACCGTTTGACAATGTGATATCTTGATCCTGGCCGATCAAATAAGAGAATAGCGTAACAAAACAATTCTTTTATTGACAACCATATATATTTACACGAAAACAACTCGAACTCATCTAGGTTAATATTATTTACAAAATTCACACAAATTCAGACAACAGTTGAAAGTCTAATCTTGAAATAATTCCTGAATCAAATCGGAGAATAGACAAAAAAATAATAAATAAATCCCTCTAACAGACTGTTAGCTGAAACGGCTATACCAGGGGCCACTCCAGAAATCCACCGATCTTTATCGGGTAGATCCTAAAACAGAAACCCGAATCACGCGGAGCTTCTCATAAAATCAGGAACACCTTCTTCGAACACTGACATCTCTCGAACTACCCCTTCGACGCCTCTCACTCCTCTCTGTTTTCTCCATACAAAAACCTACATTTTATTTCCTTCAAATCTCCGCCTCTGACTTTCTCACTAGTAAACTTAAGATCCTTCTCACTCAATAGCTGCTCAGCAATGCTCAATCTATTGTCTCCAGTCGATCGTGGGAATGTCAATTCAGGATCCATCTTTGTAGCTGACCCCTCCCGAACACAGTTTAATTATAATCAATTCACAGCTAACACCAACTAAATTTCACCTGGCTTCAACAATTAATGACAATGGTTGCTGGTGATTGATTGTTTCTTGAAAATTTGAGGAGTCCCTTCATAATGGAAAAAAAGTTTAACATCTGGATATTTTGACATGATGAATCTATTTGAAGCGACGAAACACACATTTGTGGCCCTTTTTCTGGATACAACACATGACCAGACACAATGACTCTTATTATTTTTAGGTTTCAACGGTTAACTGATTATATTATCAAATAATTTAGGTAAAACTAGGCATATTAACTTTCTAGCGGTGCGAAAGATACACAAATGAAGAATTTTGTTTTAAATCTTTTTACCATAAGGCGCCATGAAATCATGACTTTGGAAATTCAAGTGCATCTCCTTTCGATGGACTGTTACATATCGTTTAGAATTAGGGCCACAGATAGAAATCTGGCAATATACTATTTATATTTCAGAGATACGCTCGAACGTTGAGGGAACATTTTGCTGTGTTTTCTATCTTTTATTTTAGAAATAATACTTGTTTTAAGAATAATGTAATTGCAATCAAAACTT
Source organism: Argiope bruennichi (assembly GCF_947563725.1). Lineage (NCBI taxonomy): Eukaryota > Metazoa > Arthropoda > Arachnida > Araneae > Araneidae > Argiope > Argiope bruennichi. The sequence continues at coordinate 63,760,659 of NC_079153.1, read as the reverse complement.
ACACTGCCCATTCAATAAAAGAGCTACGTAGAAGGAACTATCCACGAAAGGTAGCAAATGCTGCTATGAATACTTAAGTCAAATAGTTCGTCACATTTTACAAAACGAACTGAAACTAAAAATATTGAAAAGAAAAGATGTAGATTTTGAAAAAGTGAATAAAGTGTCATCAGGTGAATAAACCATTTACATCAGGTTATCAAATTGCAATTTATTTTTAATAGTAAACCTGCTTACTTTTTATATTTTATTGTAGCATATCTACGAAATGCATGTGACTTTTCATATTATTTTAAATGTGCGCCCGCAGGAAGATTAAAGAATTATTATACTGCAACTTCAATGTTTTGAAGGAAGGAGTAAAAGGATTGTTTAAGTTTGTGATTATTTCGTGTTAAAATCTGTAACAGTTTGTATTATTAAATGGCTTTATATTGTATTTATAAATATACATTAAAAATTCTATTACTTTTTGATAGATAATAATAACTATGGATAACATGAATTTGAATTCATCCTGAACCGAAACAAATTTGAGTAATAGTTTAAATCTCAGATGACTCAAATACTACGATGTAATGTTTCCAACGTGATGAAAGAATGCAAATGTATTACGAAAAATATTACAATTGTAGTCTATTATTACATTTGCAGTATATGAATTAAATAACAAACACGGAGTATTATCGTAGTAAATGCAATTGATAGATGTTGATTTATTCATTTAAAGAATTTTTGCTCACACATCATAATAATCATATGATCACTTCTAAAATGGCCCCGGTATATATATATATTTTACTGAATGTCTGATGTTTAAAACTCATTGATTTGAGTTGAATTTTACTTTGGGCTTTATTCTTTCAATATTCATAGTTAACTGAAAATTATTTTTTTCTAATTTTATATATATTTTTCATCAGATATATTTAGATTTGTTATCATTCAAAATTGATACAAAGCAATTATTTAATTTCATTGGTAAGGCCTGAATTGACAATTTGTTTTACAGTTTAACCCATTTTATGCCAGTACAAAATATGTCTCCACAAATAAATCGCCATGATTCAATTGGGAGTGAAATCAGCTTCCAATCTCCTTACTTATAATATGAATCTAATTTAGAAACCGGAATTCAATTCAAAGTACGTTGTACTTTATTTATGTTCTAGGCCTACTCCAGATCTTTCTTTAGATTCTTGTATAGTTATTCAAGCAAAATTCTAATTGTATAAATATTCAATAATATAAACTGTGGGCATTTTCTATGTTCTTAAATTATATGTTGATTCAAAATAATAATTCTAGATTACAGCTAAATTTTGCAGACCAATTCCCTGCACAATTAACAATTACGCAGTAAATTAAATGTCTTCAATATTAGTAACAACACTATATGTGATATTTTCAGTATATTCACAAATACTAAGACTTGTTCAAGACCACTCAATAGCTACGACCAAAATGTCATTCGTCAAAATTAGTCTAGGTTATTCTCTCATAACTGTAATACACTACGCAATCAACGAACCACATTCTCGCAAAGGAAAACAGAAGTCAAAACCACAGGGCCCAAACAGAAGCTACAGATTTCTGATTCTACAATTTTATATGATTATACATGTCATATTAAAGTTTCCATGTTATTTATCAATCTTTCCTTCTTTTTTTTCTCTTCAATTAGTAATCGCTATATCGTTTATCCAAAGCTAACTGCTAAAAAAATGAAAGAGGTTGCATTTGTAAGCATCGTTCATTCCTCTATAATTTCAACTCATTGTTAACATTTGTTTGTAGGTATTCTTGTTTCCTTCATTTAATTATTACTTAGCCAAAACATTAAATATAGCCATGAGGGATTTGACAGCATAGGGATTCTCTGTGGAGATCCCTGGATGGTTTGTCGTTTTCTTTCTTTCTTTTTTCATCCTACGTTTCCTTACATTTTGTGCTCATCCAACTGGTTAGACAATTTCGTATATTATAAGCACCAAGGACACAAAATGGCGTTATGTTATGTATCTCACTTATAATACATGCGGCGATCTTTTCAAATTGTTGTTTTCTCCTTGATATTTATCTCCTTGAATTGTGAAATATATTTCTCCTTGAATTGGGAGCAGATATTATGTTCAGTTACTTAAGAACCCTGTCTGCTTTATAAATGATTCTGTAGTAAATTGGTTATTGAGAATGAAACAAATTTCACATGCGCATTAAACAATTCAAAGTAATCTGTCTTCCATTAAACACCAAATATATATATTTTTTTTTTATTAAAATAGAATTGTAAGAAATTAGAATATGATAAATTTGGTCAACTTATTTGAGCTTCTAAATATTGCAACTAATAAATTGTATAAAGCATTTTAATTCAATCCATCTATTGCCTTCTATTTGTACCAATTAGAATTTTCAGAAATCATCATTTATGTCTTTATTTTCATAAACTTCTTTTCAAAAAATGTATATATAAATGCTTATTTGAGAGAAAAATCAGCAGAAAAATGTAAACATTCCATTTTTATCTTTTGAATTATAAATCACATATTGTTAAATCTCCTGTTTTGCAGAACCATTGAAAAATATTTTAGATGCTTTTAAATGAAATAGTTTTAGTCATGTATGAAACTCGAAATAGTATATCAAATCAGTAAAAGTAAACTAGGGAAATATAAATTGAGGTTGGAAAAACACACGGAACGACTAAAAGGATTTGGAAAAAGAAACATGAAAAATCCAAACTTCGCAATTGCTCTAGCAAATAATGCTTTGTTTAACCAACCATGCGTAACCATATATTTTACTTCAAATGCTATGTAACTAACTGTTCACTCAAATAATTCGGTTAGAAGAAGAGTTTTATTATTGTGATTATATTTAACTATATATCTTGAATACCGCAGGTTGTGTTTTGTTATATCTATTTCGAATAAGAAGGACGTCAAATAATATAGCTTCAATGATTTTTCCATTTCGACGATGTTATTTATCATTATAGGAGAAATTTATTCTGAATGAAGTAAGACAGTTAGTAATGTTTAACTAATAAAGCATAAAATGTTGGAACTATTCACATTTCTTTATTTTGTAAAATCCATCAAAACAGGATAAATGCACGTATTTCATTTAGAGAATATTTAGATATGCCAAGATCAAGCCATTTTGTTTTTTTCCAGTAGCAATAGCAGCATATTTCCTGTAAAAATATAAAGCAATTGCTTTGATATATAAATGGATATATATGACATCGTGTTTTATAGAAATGTTTCGCTACTTTCAAGAAATGTTATATTTCTTTGTAAATGATGCTGATGAAGTTAATATCAGTGATAACGTTTCCCCTTTTTCCCATACATGGTAACTGGCATTCCGGACAGATGGACACACACAGTTATCACACACATAGTTAAGTGCCTACGGACAGCTAGATGTGGATCCTTTTCACTTAGTAGAATTATTATGACTGGTCATTTGTTGTATCCAGATAAAGGGCCATAGATGTGTGTTCGTCTTTTCAAATAGACCCATCATGTCTTCAAGTTAGAAGAACGTCAAATCATCCAGATGATAAACTTTTCTTTCATTATGAAGGGATTCCACAAATTGTCATTAAATGTCGAAGTCAGGTGGACTTCAGCCAGTGTCATAGTCGGTGTTAGCTGTAAATTGATTATAATTAACATGTGTTCGGGAAGGATCAGCTACAAAGATGGATCCTGAACTGACATTCCCACGATCAACAACAGACCATTGCTGAACCACTATTGGGTTATAGGGCACTCAAGTTCACCAATGAGAAAATCAAAGACGAAGATCTGACAGAAATAAAATGCTATAGTTTTGAAAAGTAAGAGAAAAGAAAGGGAAGAGAGGAGAGGAGAGAGAGGCGCCGAAGGTGGATTCGAAGACACGTCGGTGTTCGAAGAAGTTGTTCCTGATTTTTTGAAAAGCTCCGTGTAATTCACGTTTCTGTGTTAGGATCCCACGATAAAGATTGATGGAATTCTGGAGCGGCTCCTGAAGTAGCCGTGTTGAGTTAACATCCTGTTAGCGTCTTTTTGATGTCTATTCTCCAATTTGATTGAGGTACTGTTTCATGATTAAACTTTCAACTCGTGTGCGAATTTTGTAAATAATATTAACCTATATGAGAAGTAGTTTTTGTATATATATATATATATATATATATATATATGGCTGTAAATAAAAGAGTTGTTTTGTTAAGCTACTCTCTTATTTGATCGATCAGGATCAAGATATTACACAGTCAATGAAATAATTGTGTTTATTAGAAATTCGGAAAAATGCTGAAATTCTTTTTTATAATGACAATTATTTAAGTAATTGAATCAATATTTCGTTCAAAATTCATTAAACTGGATAATTTAAGGTAAATTAAACTAAGCATTAATACATTCAAATTCTGTGGCGGTTTTCTTCCTGAAAAAAAGTAAGAATTATGTCAATAAGTAGCGGTCAATCAGAATAATCGGTTATTATTAATACTAACTGGTCATTATTAGTAATAAACGCTTTTTTTTTTGTCAAAGTGAGAAACATCGCAAATTACTTATTTTAAGCGGTTAGTATTAATAATTCCTAATGAAGTTTGGTCACTGCGATTGATCGGTTTATATATGATAGGGATATGTCTGTGCCTCTTTGTAGATGTTTACTAAGCTTGCTATAAAGTTTTTCTATGTTTTTTTTTCTTACTTTACTTACTTTTTCTTTATTTCATAATTAATTAGTTTCGTCTTTTTTTTCGGGGAGGGGGGGGATAAGTCATTGAACAATCTCAGTATCTGTTGAAGGAGAAAAAAGAGATATTTTGAAGCATTAAAAAAAACGGACAGGTCTTTTTGCTTTTCTTAACTTTTGTGAAAAACGAATTATATTCTTTTCTTGTAAATAACATATGTCTTTTTCTTTCTTTTTTTATCTGACCATATCTAAATGGACGTTGAAACGAGATTTCATGACTTTTAGATCTATCCATTGTGTCGTAGTAAAATTGGTTAAAATAACTAAATTAATGTAAAACAATAATAGAAATGCCAAAAATTAACAATTAAAGAACCGGGAGCCTAACATAAAATAAACAATCAACTAATATTGTATAGCTGTTGCCAACGCGTAAAAAAAAACGCAAAAAACTGACATTGACCAAACTTTATTGGCTATTATTAATAATAACCGTTAATGTGATAAATGCTCATCGATATTTCACTTTAACCAGCTTATTTGGCTATTATTAATAATGACCGATTAGTATTAATAATAACTGAGTTCCACATTACTCGTAACACATATATTCTTTTTTAGATACTAAAAACAGAACTCTTATAGTAAGAATGCCTTTGCTCATAAAAGGAGGAGATGTTTCAATAATGATTAGTTATATAACTTATATATAGGATTGCAATTTGAAGTCACTATTTCTTCCAACATTTTTTTTTTATTTTTCAATATATTTAGATATTAATATATAGATATTTCATATACTTAATCAACTTATTTTTACTCATTCGAGAAAATTTATTATAAACTGACATTAGAGTAAAATTATTTCAATACTGATGGAAAAACTTTTAATATTGTGCAATTAAACTATAGATAATTTCCTAGATGTAGAGATATTATTATTAGTTATATTGGAAAAAATATTCAAAAAAGTATCCTTTATATCAAAATATTTATAATAATATTATTTATCATTCTAGAAGTTTTACAAACTGTCAAAATTAAATAGAAAGAATGGCATTGTTTTTATCTTTCATTTTAAATATCAATAATTTCGTATTTTGATAATATAATGAACAATGATTCATATTATATATATAATTTTATCACTTTTGGACTATTTTCTAACAGGTCTTTTTGCAAACAATTTTGATAGTCATATACTATTAACTCTAAGTATTACGGGGGCCTTAAGCCGTTCAATTCACCGCACTATGTATTTCTCTCTATTTTTCTATCATCTCTCGTAAAATTTCAACTTTAAATTTAAGTGAAAATGATTAAAGCGGAATTAATATAAAAGCTTTTTTTTTGCCGGCGTCCTGGCATAGGGGTAGCGCGTCTTCTCCGTGATCTGGGCGTCCCGGGTTCGAGTCCCGGTTTGGGCATGGTTGTTCTTCTGTTGTTCTATCTGTGAGATGTGTGAATGTGCCCTCCTGTAAAAAGAGGTTGTGCAAGCGAATGAATGATGCGTGAGTGGCAAAGTCGTACTCTTGGCCCTAGTTGGCGCTGCTATAAAAAATAAGAGACGTTCCCCCTCAGGCTTAAATCGCTGTCTTCGTAACAGCGGGCTTGTCAGTGGCAAGTGCCATAAGAAACAAACAAACAAGCTTTTTTTTTATGAAGAATTTTTGCGGAATGTTTATATAAATATATATATATATATATATATTCTGGATTCTTTCTTTATATATTTTTTATAATTTTTTTGGTTTAATTTTTTTAATTTTTGTTTTTCCTATTAACTTGATTCTATATATATATATATATATATATATATATATATATATATATATAACCACTGAAATATGAGTACGGCACTAAATTCTTAAGTGCACTACAGAATAATTTTCATAATTTCTGTAATATCTCAAAGAATTAATCAACAAAACTTTCTCTAATTTATCGTGAAATTCAATTTTTAGTTTCACTTTAAAAAGGATTTAAATTACGTTAATAATATTTTAACTCGACTATAAGTGTTCTTGAAAAAATTACGAAGTCTACATTTTATACAGTCCTAGATCCTAAGGAATCATATTCAGAAAAATATTTTTGGCACTCCAACTTTAATAAAAAATTAAATAAAAAATAAAATAAAATAAAATTTAAATAAAAAATTGAAAGTTTCTATCATTTAAAATCAAATCTGACCTTTTTATGAAGTTTCGAATATTAGAATTTTAGAGAAATTAACATTTTCTTAAGTTTAGGCCAAACAGTTATTGGAAACCTTGGGAAGTGATTAGCGTATCTTCATTGAGATGGCCGATGAAGTGATCTAAAATCTCTCGTTTACAATTTTGTATAAATCAGTCAGTTTTAAAGATCGATTCTGTTTATTGGAATTTTTTTATTTAAAAAAGTAGTATCTCAAGACTATTATATTTAAAAGAGTGTGTGATCTATGTTAAAAAATTAAGTATCGTAATTCATCACAGCATTTATTGATTCAAGTTATATTACAAATATAATTATTTACATCATTCAAAGCATTTTGTTAGAAAATATAAGTCTAATGGACTTATTTTTTCAATTACAAAATTTCAGTTTACAAATTGACTCTTTTGTCCTGATTATAGAGAATATTCTGAATATATTAAACCCTGTGCGCTTTAAATAAAACAGATTTTTTGTATTAATAATATAGATGTTGTAAAAGATCATAGAAAAAATTTTACTTGCCGTTATTTTTTAGAAAATATTATATTTCAAATTTATTTCATTTCAAGAAGACACGTGATAAAAAATACACTCTTATAGGCTCGTTTACACGTTTTTCTTTACAGAAAAAATTAACTTATATTTTTATTTCAGCTTTTTCACTGGATGGCAACATGTTGATAAGATATAATTTTTCCCAAGCACTCGTAAAGTGCTCGTGCATGTTATATTTTATCTTTATTTTGTCTGAAATAAATTATTTCAAAATATGGCTAAAATATTTTTAACTTCATTAAAAATAGGAACTTAATTTATATATTAAAACTCTGAAATCATTGAAAAAAACAGATTTTTAAAAAAATGTAAGATGATGTTAACGTCATTTTTATGCTGTAATATTTTCGGAAGTTATCCTGGAAATTTGCAAAATTTTCACTTAATTTTTAATTAAAGAAAATTTTAATTAAAATTTTAAAGCGATATCCCTGAGAGTCAATCATATTCCCACTCTTCAAAATATGTATTTGTCTAGTTTGTTCGCTCTAGGTCAAAGGTCTTGCGAATAGAGCGAGAGTACACATATACTGACACACATATTTATGTTTATTATAATTAAAGATTATGGTAAAAAAAACATAACTTAAAATACAATCCTTTTTACTAATAAAAAGGAAATGAATAAATCGTATTCATACTATAGTATATATAGTCGTAGATGTTAAAGTCTGTATGTATTTACTTTACACATAACTGTTGGAATATATATGTTTGATATTTATACATATGAACGAGAATATGAAAGATAATTTATAATATGAACGATTTACCAAATCCCTCACCTTCCAGCATGGACTGAGTATCTTTCCTGAATGTCCTTGGTGCAAGGCAGATCATGCCTCCCCCAATCATATTCTTAAATGTTTAAAAATTACGATTTTTGAGATTTTAAGGGGTCCGCTATTGTTTTTGGACTTTTTAGAGATCTTTGGTTTTATGGAGGTGGTATAGCTGCGCTATACCACTTGAGATCAGAAACAACAACAATATATGAACGACAAATTAGATATTACTTCAATAAGTTTTTTGAATTTCATATTTCGCAACGTTATTATTTCTTTTTCTTTTATACTATTTCTAAAGCCTTAGATTTACATTTTGGTTTTATATAGACTTTGTCATCAATACTGCCATTCAAAAGTGTTATTTTTGGCTTTATGTACCATTCACTGTCGCAAGGCGATCCTTGATTGCTTTTGTTTCTAGTATAATTCTAATTTAAGTGCTTCCTATCATTTCTACAAATATACAAAAAGGTGTTTGAAAGGGTAAAAAAATAATACAGTTACAATTGAAATTGAATTTTATTTTTCATCATTTTGTTTATACAAATTATTCTTTTCTGAAGTATAATTATATTGATAAAACCATTCGCATATATTTGCCAAAATTCTTAATATCGGAAGATTTTTAACTATTATTGCTAGTATTCAATGTTAATTTTCATAGTTTTCAAGAATATATTTTTAAAAAATGATAAAGATAAATCAAAGAATTTTGATCCCGATGCTCTGTGCAATGTGGGGGGGAGGGTATTTAATTAAAATAAACGTTAAAAAAACACGTAAGTAAGCTCAAACAAGAAATAACAATTCTTCGTGCATGATAAATGGAAGTCTGATGGTTAAGGCAAAAGAAAACCTGTTTTCCAGCTAGTTTCGAAGATCATTAATCACCTCTTGTACCAAAGTTCCAAGACTAACTAAGATTCCGGCTTAATCTTAGCCCTTTTCTCTTATTTGTTATTTCAATAGCTTACGAGTTGACTAAGGTCATTCAACAATTCGATACACCTTATTTTAATTAATGCAGTGTCATTTTTATTTTATAAAAATTTCAGCGAAACAACGAATGATTGATTGAAGGTAGAATCAGGAAATGTAATTGAAAACAATGAGAAATTGGGTAACGGTGACTGCAGAAAACACCGGTGGATTTTCAGAGAGTTTGAAAATATGTGCCTTCTTTAAGGCTCCCTAGAGAAAAATGAAAAACACTTTCCGACTTTTTTCTTTGTTAATTGCACTGTTTTAATTGCAACCAAATTCAAAATATAAAAGAAAAGAAAAAGAAAATTTTCCTATGTGTCATTATTCATTCCCTATATCGATTACTACAAGATAATTAAGTTATTTATTTCTTGCATAGGTAAGATATAACCTTTACGAGTAAGTTTCGTTTTTCCTTCTCATTTAATTTTTCAATGCTCCTGATACGTTTCATTTTTCGTGTTAATAAGAAAAGGTGTTTAATGTAATAACATCCTATATTTTTCACGCATTTGAAATAATTATTATACTATAGGGAGCGATATTAAATCTAAAAACATGGTAGCTTCCTGCCAGTAAAATTCATCACCTACTTAACTAGCATATACATGCATATTGATTTTCATGCATAAAATTTGTCTATTCCCAATGGTATTATGCTGTTTAGATAAATTATTGCAGTAAATTAAAATGGAAGAAGAAGAAATTATTATCCGAAAGAGGAGCCCGATGTTGATGATTTTGACACTTTTCAGTAAGAAATGGAGGTTGTGGAAATGGAGAAAGTAACCTCCCGAATATTCCATGTTTAGTTCCTCAAAAAATATGTACTTTTCCATCGATTATATGAAAGTTATCAGAAATAAGACCCATTATTCGTATGAGAGATTGACAAAGTTAGTGATCACTTGTTTGCCCAGGTTTAAAAAGCATCAGTTTTCTTAAATCAAAACTGTTTTGGTCCAAGAGCCAGATAAAAGCTATATAATCAGAGTATGTAACCGCAGTGAATGGTTTAGATAGTAAATATGTCAGAAAAAATGTATCGAATAGACATTGAAAGCTCTATTCAAAGTAGGAGCTCTATTTTTTATTTCTAAATTGAAATACTAGTCTGTACCAAAATTAAAATGTATTTCAAATCTTAAATATTTTTTTTTCTCGTATCTCGTAGAATTTCAGTATTTCTGTTTTTATAAAGATACATTTGCCGGTAAATTTAAAGACAGAGTAATTATAAATTATTCGAAAATGAAAGTAGTGAATAGATATGAAAATTCGTGTAGGATATTCTATAAAATAGAATTTATTTCTATTGAAATAACATTATTTTAGGATCACTGAGAATTGACGGTAAAATACATTTTGAGGCAATAATCAATAATTATAATTTAAAATATTTTCTCTTTATAATGGTTCGCTATTATGATCTGAAGCCAGAACACATGTTCGAAATTACTCTCCAGTTTCTGGGGTAATTGCGAACTTAACGGGATAATATGAACATCGCTGTAATTGAGAATAGCTATTTAACAAATATAGTTTGAACTAAGATATTGCTTGATGAACCCTCTAGGATAAAAGTAGGTACTTTCAGAAATGATACGTTATTTTCTTTCTCATACAATCATTTTAAATCGGGGGAAATTATAAAGTCTGTAAAATTCTTTCTCACTTATATTAACTATCTTAGTTAAATCCCTTAACTAAGATTTTGCGTAAAATATTCATTGTACTTTTGAAGCAAAATTAATTTTTGGAAAGGAAATTAACATGGCATTAACAAGCCAAATTTTCCCGAGCAATGACAGCGTGATGTGTATTAACATTATTGATAATTCATGTACTATTTAAGAAGAAGAAATTAAAGATTTGTGCGCAATTCAATGTGTTTATCTTTTAATATAAACTCTACAGAAGACCCATATATAAACAAATGTTTATGAAAGAATTTAAACAAGTACAATGTTGCTCTGTAGAGGTAATTGCTGCGTTTTCTTAATGTATGTATTTAAATCACTAAAATATTTAATTTAATAGATATGAATAAGTTGGGACATATATCTTAAAATTTTCACCAACCTTATGAGAATAAATTAATATGTTGGTGGAAAAAAAGAAAGGAACATTTTTTTAAACATAGAACTATAAGGACAGAATTTGATCTTAAAAGATTAAAGCGGATTTGGTTTAAAGGGATGAAGAAAATGCGATGCTAAGAATGTGAATTGGTAAAAAGTAGGAAAAAAGATGGGTAAAAATTAGTGATTAGCTGCTTTTAAAAATGTATAGGATATCTCATATAGAAAAGTTTGCTTTTAAATGAAAATCTGAAGCAATTTTGATTATTTAAATTAATCAGACTTTCGAGTTCAAATATTTAGTACGTCTTTTCGTGAGCTATAGAAGAGAATACAAACATATATTTTCAATTATCACAAGATCGTTTTTAAGGATAAAATCATCATTCTCATAGAGAAAATAGAGTATATGTGGTATAAAATACCATATAAATGCCTTGAAAATAATGCATATATTTTTTTTTATTATTCTTAATAAGAAAAATTGAGAGGAACAAGCTGTGAAAATAACATTTTATAACAAAAAAACTGCTGAAAAAGATTTATTATTAAAAATAATAATAAATGATTGCGCTACATATTTATTATTTGAAAATAATAATAAACTATTATTACACAAGTTTATTAAATGAAAATAACAAGAAGATTGTTGTTCCAATATACTGCAGTATCATAACTCCAAACTATATCGTAATATAGCTAAAGTATTATCGAATAAAATAAGTAAAAATACTGCATGTAAAAAAAAGGTAGTAAAGATTCCCTATTTCTTACTTGTCTTAGAATGAAATGTAGATGTTGTAGTCGCTGGTTTCAATCTTCGTTTTATTGAGACGAAACTTCTGTTTTACTCGACAAATAAAAAATACGAAATTCCGGCGGTTCAGATGGTAATATGTCTTCAAAAGCACAGCTAGAAGTCTTCTGGATCTATGGTTTCGGCTTTCCCGAGAAAATAAATAATAAACGAGAAGCACGAGACATCTCAAATTCTTCAGACAGAGAAGAATTTCTTTCAGTAGACATGAATCTAAAGAAAGATGAATTCTTACAAAAGAAGAATAAATGGAAAAGACATCTGCCTTCTGAGTGTCATATGAAACCCACAACATTGAGATTTGCAATCTAAAGAAAAAAATGTAAGTTCAGAAAAAGGATGGAAAAAATTCATTTGTCTCCATCTGTTGAGAACAGAACCGAAAATGCAAAACTTTTCTGAGCATTTTAAAAATAATAAAAATAATTTTAGAAACTACGCATTTATTAGTTAAATAAAACGTAAGAAATGTTTTCATACAGGATTTGTATATCAGAGAAAAAATTGTAAAATATGGGAAGTAAGCAAAGAAAAGGCTTTAAATATTTAATCACTAAGTAACAAATTTTTAATCCCGCTCATAGTGTGAATAAATTTTTAATAAATATTTCCGAATCTTTTATATTCGGTATTTGTTGTAGCTTAATTTTTATGATATTATTTGCAAAGCCTCATGGTTTAATAATTATTTTTGTTTATTTATCTTTGATAGATGATTTTTTTCAAAAAAAATTACATCCTTATAAAAGCATGTGCCTCCTTATCTTTCTATTTTTTTTTTTTGTTCTCTCTTTTTTAACCATTTTAGCAATTAAATATTATGCATATTTATGTCTGCATTGTATTCTGCATGTGAATTTTGTTTAATACACTACAAGAGCATATACTTTTAACAAAATCAAAATTTAGATAGATTGACCCCTTAATTGGCATGTTCTAAGGAATTCAAATATTGAGTCTGTTTTGTGTGTTTGAATTTATGATATAAAAAAATTATCGATTTATTTTGCAAAACAAATGTAATAAAAATGTAACAAATTAAAACTTTGCCTAAAAATTAATAGCTTTTATCGCCAAAAACTATTTGATTGTTTTAATATTTTTAGATGGGTAGCAGTGTCTAGATTTGTGGAATTTCAATCAAAATTATATCTCCTTTTCTAATGAGGACTGTACTATTTCGTCCATGTTTTGTTTGTTGCAGCACCTGAAATGGTGATTTTTTTTTCTAAGCATGAAAATTTCTCCTCTATTCTACTATACATACTTATTCTCCGGTATTATTTTTCGTCTCGGAATAGAAATAAAAGAATTTCATAGACAAAGAATTTTGAACTTACATTAAACGAATGATTTTGAATCTACAATGGAAATCCGAATATGAAAATATGCGAAAATGCATTAAAAAGAATTAAATATTTTCTAATGCCCAATAGAAAAATTTAAAGAAATCATAAGAAGACTGGCGAACTGCCAAGGAAAAAAGAAGTAAGATGAAAAAATAGTAGTAACCACACTTTTAATGAAACATGTAACTCATAAATTAATTAATTAAAATTTGTGTTGACTAAAATTGCTTATTTTTTTCAGGAGAACAAAGATAATACATTTTAGATTAAATGCAAATTTTGGTTTAAATGCGATTTTGGATTAAATTGAAATTTTACATTAAATGTAAATTTCAGATTAAATACAATATGCTAGCATTTTTTTTATCTTGGTTTATTTAATTATTACTGTTTTTTTTATTTTTGCTTTTCTGAGAGAAATCATTTTCTATAAAATATAATACTTAACATATAGTATAACTTTCACTGCTATGTAATTAATTATAATTTTTACTTTGGCGCTGGAAACATCGTCCTTAGATATGATAATAATAGTCAGTAGTGTCTGTGGATCATTTAAGATGTTTGTGGATTCCACATAATTTTTGTATCAAATTACAATGCCAGAGAATAATTTAATTAACATTTATTATTTTGAAACATATAATTATCCGATATACAAAGGACCAACCATGTTCAGATACCAAAGATAAGGGTTGAATTCACATCTGGATTACAATAATCCAGGAAAATCATTATCTACTTAATGCAATTTAACAATTATGGTTATTTTCTGCTATTAATTATAATTATAAGTCAGAATTATATTATTATATTATTTATTATATAAGAAATCATAAAGAAAGAATCAGTTTTAAGTCAAAATCATAAAAGTGTGGAAAATCATATTTGAATGTAAAAATTCAATTTCAAAAGAATGCAACATTGATAAATTATACAGAAATTATTCGAAGTTTGAGAAGAAATGAAACATTTATAATTTTTATTCAAAACTATCAGATGTCATTATATTGTAGCGTACGGATAATCAATAGATTATTTTTATCATCCAAATGCTTAAAATGCTTTCCTTAAAAAAATCCTTGATCCTGAATTAAATGCCTGTTTTTATCATGAAAAAGGAACAAAAGTGCACTCAGATAGCCAATCATTAAAATATAATTATTTCCACACCATAACAGATCTTTCATATGTTCTTAAATCTTTATATATTTATTGTTGATTTAAGATTATGAGTATGAGACTATTTTCAATAAATCTAATGTATATAAGCTTATTATAATGAGCTATAAATTATTTTCACAAAATACTGGATGAACATGTGATATAATTCCTGCCTACAAAATATTTACTTTTTAGAATATTGCAAAATTTTTACCACTGTATTGTCGTGTTCTTAATTTTTTAATACGACTTATAGAGTACCTACAGCATAAATAGTGGCTTTATAAACAATTATTACGAATATGTTGTCCCATGCGTATTTTATTCCATGAATTCAAATCAGTCATTACTATTCAATGTCAATTTTGGAGTTACATAAAGGAAGAGTATTTGCAATACCGGTTGAAAACATTAATATATTTTATTCAAAACTTTATAAACGATATTACAATATATCAAAGAACAATATGCCAAATACAAACAATTATTTGAAATAGTATTTTATAATCAAGGAAGGATATTGTGACAATCTTGAATTTATTAACATTTGTTACAGCATTTTAGAAACTTTGTAAAGTTTTAAAAAATTATTTTGTTTTATTTGTGCTAAAACATATATTACTTACGCTTTCTAATTTTAATACATTTTTGTAAAACATTTCAACAATAGATAATTATTTTTCTATAATAGTGCTTTTTAATGATTCGGTTTATTTATTATCTGATATTCTTATTCACTCATTTTTAAAAGAATACTAACGTTAACAAACCTTTGCCAACCTAATGCTGATTAAAGAGCAATAGTAAATTAATCTAAAGTAGGAAACCATCAATTAAAGCAATAAAAAAATATCAAAAATACTAGAAAAGTATGTTTGCGAGGCATTTATTTTTTTCTTAACAAAATGATGTGTCTAAATAACGCAAATAACAATACAACAATCATAAAAAAAAGTTCATCTACAAGTTCAGTTTATTTAATTAACGCTTACATTTAATTAAAAAAAATGAAATTCCGTGTTCAAATGGTGACATGATAAACATGGAAATATTTAAATTATGAGATTCATTTTGTATTTTGAAGGAAAAAATAGATTTGACGTTGAAAACGTGATGTCACCATGCGACAATGAATGACGGCGTCTGCAGAATTTTATTTCCATATTTTCTGTAAAAATCATTTAAAATTCAGAGTAATTAATTCTGTGCAGTTACATTTTTATGATCTGCCAGAATATTATTATTATTATTATTATTTTAGTATTATAAGGCATTTGCAATTGTACTTATCATTCCAAAACTTCGAATAAACACCACAATAACATAATCCTTAATTCTTCATTAATACATTCCGAGAAATTGCCTAGTATTATAAAGTATTGTATTGTTTTTACCATTAAATATTAAATTGCTTTTACCATTACAAACATAACAATAATTTAATTCTTCAGAACATTAAATGATAATTCGTTTATTCTTTATTTTAAATTTATTTTTATTTTAAATATATAATCATTTATTTTTATTTTAAATATATAATCATTTATTTTTATTTTAAATATATTCGTTTATTTTATTATTATGCCACATGTGTCATTTTTTTCCCTTTATAAATGAAAATGATTCATTATAGTTTCATATACTTCAGATGTGAAAATAGATTTCAAATCTTAAGTTAATAATTTACTATAAATTAAATTAATATTTAAATATATTATAAGCTTCACATCTTAAGTTAAGAATCACTAGGAAGTAACCTTTAAAAGTAATCAATTCATCAATAGAAGATTCTTTTAGAGTCATTCTGACTAACTCTAAGGAAAAAGCAACAGAAAAAAAATTTAATTATAGATTTTAAGTGGAAAAATATATGAATATGAATTTATATATATATGAATTTTGCCCGAAAGAGCAACATTATGCCTAGACATTTACAAAAGATTGTACTTTATTAATATTAGTTTTGTTTTTTACTTTCATTCTTAAATTTCTGAAAAAATATAAAAATAATGTTTTTTTTTACTAAGAAAAAGGTTTAATGAATAACAGTTATCCATTTATATGTAAATTTCCATTTTTTACATTAAAAAATAACCATAGATATTTCTTTAAAGTCAAAACTTCGAAAATCATTTATAATTCATCAGGGAAAACAAGCAGCAAGTTTCAATTAACAAATTTAGCTACTGAATGAATTATTACTCTGTATAAAACAGAAAATTTTGAATATTATCTAGCGATAAAATGTTTCCAAATATCTTCTTAATATTTTTAATCCGCTCTGTAGCAATCTTATGGACTAGAAATAATTCTTTTTATAGTTTCCTCGATATATTTTCTCTCTCGACTCGTTATTTGATGGTAGCATTTTAAATATTTCGTATACGTATTAGATTTATAATTACTATTAGTTATATAATAAATCAAAACAGTATCATATGAATAACCAAAGATAGATACATTTAAAATTAACTAAAACAAAGACATTTTTTTAAAAATCATTTACTGCAAAACAAATAAAAATCAGTAAATATTAAATAAGAAGAACTAAACTTTCATTTTGAAAAACAAATTTTAGAATGAGAAAAATAAATTCATATGCATATCAGCTTGACAGTTTTCAATTTTAGAGATGTTTTAGCAGGGAAGCTGATTTTTCATTTCGTTATGATATTTCAACAAACAAAAATTTAATTTTTCACTAAGGACTTTGTCTTTCGGTCAGATTTAAAAGTAGCTAATATTAATAAAATAAAATGATCTGGAAAGAACTTTGATTTAGTTTGATACATTTCATTCTTTGCTGTAATAAAAATGATGAAATTATTTTTTTATATAATGTAGAATCAGCATCAAAATATTATTTTAGGGTTATGGAATATTATTTATTATAATGGCGTAATTCATAATATTACGTGTATAAAATGAATTTTCAGTAACAGTAATATTATGAAACTGAAATAGTACTCATAATAATAATTTTGCTATTTTGCTGCTGAATGAGAAATAGCACTCTTAGTAAGGATTTGAAATTTTTCAAGACAACCGTTGTTAATTTTTGTTGCTATTTAAAAATTTTTAATCATCCATGTTGATAAATTATATTACTGATAAAAATTATTTTTCAATGCATTGTATGAATTTAGAAATGCAGAATATTTTATATTCCATTATAAATAGTCCTGAAATGTATAACTATTTTATTTCTGAAGAAATGAATGTAAATTAATAGTATTACTTTAAGATTAAGAGATTAAAATTTTGTTTGTTCATAATTTCAAAACAAATAGAAATAGAAAAACAAAATTTCCATTTTTCGGGATAAATTTTGATAAAAATTTTGAAAATTGTTCAATAAAATAGATGCTAAATCAAAAAAGTTGAAGTTAATTTCCATTTAAAATGACCTATACGAAATTTGTATTACTGAATACTTCAATAATTATACTTAATTTTGCTAGTTCATTTTCATTATTGGATTTTATATTATTTCGTTATGAAAGTATTCCTGAATAAATGTCTGTTGTTGGTTTTCCTTGTATGTACAACATGTTGCTAAAATCCTGCGCAAGAAAAGGCAATACAATCTGTTAAGTTTAATGAAATGTTTTGTTTCTTATGATATCGTTAAATATTTCAGTATAATATGTGTTTAATAGCTCTAAAATTTGAAATATAAATTTTATCTTTTATAGGCCAGCATAATTATCGTATTTGGAAATATTTATTGAAATTTAGGCCCCGATTTTTTTTTTTTATTCTAGAAATGATTATCTTACGAAATCTATTATTTATGCATAATTAATTGCTTTTATCCAAAACTATAAAATTTCTTTTAATATGGAAATTACGTGACCGTAAGAAATAAATACCTTTAGTTATTTTGAACAAGACAATTTTTGTAAATTATTATTATCGAATTATAAATTATAAAACTTTAAAGCAATTTCATTTTTATTCACGTGATCACTAGATATTTTAAAATTTGATGATATCCAAAAAAAATAATTTTATTCTTCGATTCCGTTTCAAATATAATAATAATAATTTATGACAACCATTTTCTTTTACTAGACACAGTTTTAATTAAAATTATATAAGGAAATGAATGTGTTTTCTCGTTCATTTTATCAAAATCCTTTTATTCAAAACACTACGCCAGGATTAAACATATCACGTCAACTGGCTTTATGTTAACCTCATGAATTGACAAATTTCAATCCTAATTTTCGCAGAGAGTTCGAGAAAGAGATATAAGTTAAAAGTATTTCAAGCATAGACATTTATTTTTTTAGTTTTAACTCTTTCATATTTATAAAATTCAATAAATTTATCGATTCAGGAAACTGTATTTCATCCCTTAGAATGAAAAAAAAAAACTATAGTGACTTGGTGCCTCTTAAATAAAAAAATTAAAGCGAGCATGACTGGCTATATAAATATCATTGAAAAGATAATAGAAGCTTATCTTTTAATATAAACATTTCATGGTCCTTTCAATTTCTTAAAAAAAGGCAAAGAAGTCTTCCCTTCAATTCAGACCATTCTTCCGTTCGAAACTTCAAAGTTTGAAATGAAAACGGACTTTTCCACCTTCTAGTCACATTTTCATTTTATTTTATGTTATTTAAACTTTAGGAAATTTATTCAAAGAAGACATAGTAAGAAAGAAACTGTATTTTGAATCCGCGATCAAAACAAAGCACTTCGACGGAAGAAAGTCGCGAAGAAGCCAAAAAGGTTGGCGGCAAATGAAGAGGAATTCCCTCTGACAAAAACAGAATGTGAAACCGTTTATTTTCTTTTTATCGGGTGGTTTCTTTTAGAAGAAAGAAATTGAATCCCTTGAAATTGAAATCATTTCCATTGGAATTTAAAAATAGTTGAAACTGGAATACCATTATTTTCAATGAATTCCACACATAGAGTCCTTAAATTTATTTGCTCTGTATTCTCAGTTCTCGGATAGCTGGCTATCTGCTACTTAATTTGAAAGCCAGGTGTGATAAATGGTTAAATTTGAAGTGAATGCAGGCTTTCAGAAAACCAATTGAGCTATTTCTCCATTAATTATTTTTATAGATAGATAGTGTCTTCAATGCATTTGGACTAGATTTTAGACGTAATCTGAAAGGAGATTTAGCTAAGCATAAAAAAGAAAATAAATTGGACCAAAATGTGAAATTCAAAAACAAATAATATGCAAAAAAGAATCGTTAAATTCTTGTAGAATTAATTGCTTATTTATTTTCTTAATTATGATTGTAGATATCCTTTTTTTATTTTCATTATTTATTTGTTTATTTTTGTCAGTAAGACATTCTAAATCAAATGTTTAATTGTCAGAGTTATTGCTAGAACATCAAACTTTTAATTTTACAACATTATTCAAGATATGACACAGTCGGTAGAAAACTTTCATTTGGTTCCATTGGTAAAGGTTTATTTACAAATATTAATTGTTCTCTAATACTTCAAATCATATTTTGGAAAATAACGAATATGTTACATTAAACTTTTATTAGTGATTTATTCTTTTATTTGCAAAGTAATGCTTTGTAAACTTTTGTGGACATCTAATCATTTATTTCCTTAATTTTATCGTTTCTGCAGTAAAAATATTTCAAAATTGTCAAAACTTTTATTGCGTAATAATATCTGATATAATTGAATATTGGAAAGTTTTAATTGTTCTTTTTCAAAATTAAAATCACTGTCAGAGATGAAAATACAGTTAAAATATTTTAATCATCTCTCAGAGACGACAAAAATGAAATTATCAGTTATTTAATGCTTCAAAACCAAGTATTATATTTTCCGAAAAAACACTTCATTTCGGTTATTCTTTAGAGATAAAATGGCTCTCTAAGTTTAAATCTAAATCACATTCACATTTCCTTTGAATTACCTCTAAGGATTTGATACGTAGTCAATGGGTTCCGGATTAACTCAATTTTCTGCAAAACTTCCAAATTCAACGATCTGTATTAATTCTGCGATCGTTTTAATATAAATTACATGGTCCAACAACTAATTAAATGTTTTAATTACCGGCTTGTAACAAAACATATGAATGGTTCTTCCTTTTATGTCTTCAATAGTTGTCCTGTTTAAATTTTTAATTCATATAAGTCTACCCACTTCTATTTATATGAGTTAGAAATTTTATTTAGAAGTTGATCAGAAATATGATGCGTTTTCTCTAATTTTAATAAATTAAAAATATTTTCAAATTCGTTTTACAGTAATAATTCTTATTTTGTAGTGAAACTCAACTCGTTTTCATTTTCACCGAAATATTTTCTTATTTTTTCGTCTTCTATTGATAGTAAAAGTATTAAGATTTGGCTTCTCTAATTGAATAACTGTCCTTATGAAAGAAAGATTACTAACTTTTTACATGTTTTATAATAATTGGAAATTTGATTTCAATTTCAAATCTAAGCAACGATAAAAATTTATACTTATTACATTTTTTAAACTATTGATTTTTTTTTTTTGTAATTTAATTGGATTTATATTGTTTTTCTAGATGACACTTACTAGTTATGATCTGACTTTTTAATAAATTTCTTGAATTGATGATGTTTTGTGGTATTTGCAATATTTTAATTTCAAGATAGGCGATAATAATAAATTTCGATAAATTACATTGTTAACACGTTTGCTATTTCTATAATATAATTGAAAATATAAACATATGTTATCGGCTTGTAAAATTACGTTTTTGCTTTTGTATTTTACAGCACTAAATTTTTAATTATTTAATAATTAAATAAAGAATCTTTGAGACATTGAAAAAAATATATATATACATTATTCCATTAAAAACACTAATGATGAATTATTGCATTTATTTTCTTTATATATTTTCTGATAATATTTTGAATCTACTATTGGGTTAGATAAAGATCAATTATTACCAGTTTCATACCAAATCTTAAATCTCTAAAATAAAAGAGTGATAAAAATAAATATTTTTAAAGCAGAATTTAATATCAAAAGATGAAATATAACTGTAAACTGAAATGAAAGCTTTGAGTTTTCTCTCCAACATGTTCCTGCATACTCTCAAATAAAATGTTAATCCTCCTCTCCGTTTCTTTAAAATATGGATATGATTCAAGGCTGCAAAAAGCCATGTATCTTTATTTATTGGAACCCCCTATGGGAATTTGAACTTTTTCTTCAGTTTATGGCAAGTAGAAAACGAAATTGATTATGAATTATTGATGCTTTATTCGATTGACTGTTACCAAGTTTTTGCATTTTTAACTTGTCGCGTTTTCATATATGACAAAATGCAAAAAATAGATTGCCAACCCTTCAACAGATTTTATTTAAAATAAGATAAGAACATACAATTTAGATGCTTAAAATTTACACCAGGTTTGATTTATTTGATCCACATTTTTAAATTATCACATTTTAATGCATACGAAATTATATTTGGAGAAACTACACTTTCATGATCAGTATCTTAATCTTTATGCCACCAGGTTAAGTAGCCAAATTTCTCATTAAAACAATTCTTCAGGCAAAAATGGGAAAAAAATCACTTCAAAGCAATGATATCTTTCTTTATACGAATTTTCAGCCACAATCAATCTAATTAAGTCGGTATGTCTTATTCCAATTTTCCATGAAAAGAGACCAATGAAGAGTGCATACAGCATTCTTAAGCATGGCTTTCGACAGCTGAAAAGAAATAGGAAATACTAGATTTGAAAAGACTTAATTATCTTATTTGGCTCTCCAGTTTTCAACAAAAGACTTCAACACCAACAACTGGGCAAATTTGAAATCTCTTTCTCAGAAGAAAAAATGAAATACTGGACATAGAAAAGGATCTTTAAGAGATATCCTGCTCTCGGGAGCGTTTCTATCTAATGGACTCTTCTAGTCCTAAGGGAGACACTTCTGTGCTCAAAGAGTGTTCTGATTTCATTTATCAATGTTTTGAAATAAAGCACTAAAGGAATAGAAAATCCTGTTGTACCATAGGTTTCCGATTTCCTGAGGGAATTGCCAGAGTGGTGTATTTAGTTGGATTGATTTAATTGCTTTTGGTTTGATTGAATGCTTAGGAAAAGAAAATATTCGGAATGGTATATAGGAAGAAAATACACATGGTTATTTTTAAATGAAAATAATTTAGTTGGTTGCTATGTAAAAAAGAAAAATTGACCATTGTATTTCGTGTTACAAATTCATATTTTATATCATATTCTTTTACAAATTACCAATAAGGATTCTAAATCACTTACCAGTCGTAACTGTAAGTAAATTACTATCAGTAACATTACCAGATAGCCTATTTAATTTAAAACTATCAATTAAAATTCGCATTTTTACTCAATTAAAGTGTCTAAAAAAGTAAAAAAATGAAACCTTACCTACTATTGAAAATTTTGATTTCAAGAATTCTGTTTTGTTTTATTTAAAATCCAAAAGCAATAATGAGAAAAAAAACCTTTATGTGAAAGAAAGATAAATTACTGAATATTATTAAATATGCAAAATAGTAAATAATGAAGTTTCTTATTAATTTTTATGCTTTTATAACATTTAATTACCGTTTCTCCTTGTTTTAACCATCATCCTATTGTCAACCGTTTCCCCTTGTTTTAATCAGAATTCTTGTAAATTCTACTCCGTATTCAAAGCAAAAAGAACATTTAGGAGGTCCTTATAGCATTGTGAGTTTATGCTGTCTTTTGGAAATGAAAATTATTAGTTCCGTTAAAGTTTGAACAAAGCAATATGATTTGTAAATCACTCTAAGTTTCCAGAATGTGTATAATTGTCTTCAGAAACACCTTAACTCATTAAAGTTAAAGAAATGTGTACATCATATCGGCACTTCATAAGTTAAACTATAGGAAAGCAAACTGCTTTATATCTATATATATTAAGATCTTTTGAAGCAGGAAAACGAATTGTTCCCATAGTTTATATTGTGCTCCATCGGTTCGTACAATGTTTATAAAACAACTCCGATTAAAATGAACCAAAATTACTAACAAAAGTATAATTATGTTCAAGATCATCTTCAATGATGTCATATAACGATATTCAAATATAAACTTCTTATTGAGTTTTTTTAAGGACCTCTACTGCTTTCTTCTTCATCATATTAATATTGTTATGGAAATAGTCAGATGAATTCAGGGAAAAGAAATTCAACAAGCTGTGTAAAGAATAATAAAGCTTAATTTTAAGACAAATACAAAGCATAAGTATAGCAAAAGCACAGTTGAGGCATACATAAAAGGCAACACTTGCAGAAATCAACAAATAGCAAATACACAATATCGCTGAGAGTGCAATTAGAGAGCTCACTCCGCACTCCAAAGAGAAGATTATTTCTTCGCGTTATCCTTTATAGTTTCATAACATATAAAATGTTCCAGGAGTGTCTTCGGATGTGGTACTAAAGATATCTCCATAATTGTAGAATTCTCTAAAAATTTTGTATTGGATTCTCTTTGTCGTCGAAAACATCAAATAATTACGAAGGTCAAGGAGCAATTTGGAATCCGCAATTTTGCTTAAGTATAAAAATATTTATAAATCTATCTTCTTATGAAATTATTGCGTAAAGAACAATATTACAAATTTGTAGCTATATATTAATGAGAAGTCTACATTTATAATGAAATGTTTCAGCGGTTTAGTCGACAAAACATTTGTTGTTGCAAGACTAATTCTAATCGTTTTCATTTTCCACTCTCATGCTCTTCGCTTCGAATTCATGATTGATCTATGATTTAATTATTCGTGTACGTGTCAATCATCTCAGTAATATATATATATATATATATATATATATATATATATATATATATATATATATATATATATATACACACATATATATATATATATATATATATATATATATATATATATATATATATATATATATATACACATATATATATATATATATTGTTTGAGTTTAGCAAATTTTTAGTTTATTTTCTTATTTTCATGTTACCCACATATTAGTGACGCTGCGACGCTCACTGTCGCTTCTGCCAAGCTCTCTCAATTTCGAATCCACATCTTGAAAGAAAAGTAAGGCAGAAATTGCCACTTTCATTAGCAAATGAGAAGGAAATTAATTGGTATGATCCCAAATATAATTAGTTAACTACGTTTATTTGACATTCACTAAGGACGACACATTACAGACAAGAAAAATATAATTTAATACAAGAACAACATCATCGAAAGCCTAAAATCAATCCTCTCCTCTTCCCTTCAGTTCGCTTGATGTTTCTCATTTACCTCAGCGCCCTCACACGTATTTTGTTATTTTACATTTTTAAAAAACTATGCTTTAAAAGATGCTTCCCAACGGGCCAGAATTTACAAATCTCACGAATATTAGAAATCTCATGAAATTACAAATCACTACAAATCTCACTTAGTACGCTCAATGCAATGGGGCGTGACTGTGAATACAAGGTTTCCGTCGAATACATGTACATGATGTGGTTGTTTGAAACATATTATTGAATTAAACTCTCAAAATTTAAGTGAGCGTAATTTGACATTTCATGTGCTCACTGAAAATAATGTTAGCTCCTCAGATCTTGGAGAGAAATTTGTAATTTTGTCATTGTTGATTATTTTTATTAATGCGTCAACAATAAAAGTAATTTTATGCAATTAAAAAATTGCATTCACGACAGCTTTATCAAAAATTTGCACATATTTTTGAATGAGAGAAGAATGATACCCAGTAAAATTATTTTTTGATCGTCTGATGAGGGTGAACTCACTTTTAAATTATAAGATGTAAGAGATGTAATTGATCTCAAATATATTATATTATTCCGAAAACTATGAATTTAACAACAATAGAATATTTATTATATCAGCAAGGTGAAGAAATATTATATTATTTTATAATGACTTTTGCCACATGATATTTCGTAACTGCTTCCGTGTCAAAAAAAAATCGTAGTCCATAAAAACCATAATTATTCTGCAAAAAATTTAACCAAATAATTAAAAATATTCTAAATAATCGATCTGAAATTATTTATTAAATGATTGCACATAGAAAGACTAATTTCTGTCGACCAAAACACAAATTAAAGAAAATAGCACCATTGCGTAAAAGGCTGAACAAGACAGCCATTATAATCTAATTACATCTGTGCGTATTGTAAGATAAATAATCGATCCTCTTGAACAAGGACAAGTGGAGTTTTAAAGTCGAATTCTAACTCGAGAAACATAATTACGCCTTTCGTGTGAATAAGTAGATGAGGTAAATAATGAAGTAAGCGGAGGCGAGATTAATTTTCTTCTGGAATGTAAATGGGAGGCTCTTGTAAAATGGTCCCCGACGAAATCAAATGCATAAATCAAAAGTCTCGAATATTCAGAAACGAACTCATTTACAAGAGAGAAGAATAGTTAATAACTCACATTACATGGAACTTGAAAGATTTCAATTAAGTATAATGGATTATGATCAGTATGGTAAGTTTTATAAGGGAAAAATACTTTTTCGAGTTTTACGCAATCCCTCATTCTGAAAAGAGTTAATTAAAATATTTATAATTGAAATATTTTCTGTAATATTTAAGTTAGAATTTCAATATTGCATCGACAATTGGAAATAAATGGCACCAAGGAAGTATGTACTAAATTAAATAACTTTGATAAAATTATTAAAAGGATATGTTGTGTAGCAATATAATTTGTATGTAAAAAATGAAAGCAAATAAACAACTTTTGTTTTCTCAGCAACGATATATAACATAAAGAAAGCATTGCAATCTTCTAAAAATTCTAAATAGGAATTGTGAAAATTGTCTAC
Source organism: Argiope bruennichi (assembly GCF_947563725.1). Lineage (NCBI taxonomy): Eukaryota > Metazoa > Arthropoda > Arachnida > Araneae > Araneidae > Argiope > Argiope bruennichi. The sequence continues at coordinate 63,734,173 of NC_079153.1, read as the reverse complement.
ATTCTGACAATCTTAATCTGAAAAAAAATATTTTTTGGGAATTATTTCTGAAGCGTCTTCTTTTGAACTCCACACCGTTTTAAGTAGCACATATTGAAACTGGGGATGCACCAGCTTTCAATCAAATTTTGAATGAAATCCATTCATAGGAAATCTGTTTGTCTGGTCTTCGTTATAAGGAGGAAAACGATAATATAAAACGAAAAACTCTCGATAGATAAACTCAAATAAACAAATTTATTATCTAAAAAATAAGTCCTATCAAAATGGAACTAAATCAGTCAAGAGGATGATCATTTATCAGTTCGTACTTAATGTACCGACGTAAAAATTATAATTAGATTATGCAACGATTTGGATAAATGAGATTTAGTACATAATTTTAGTATCTAAAATGAAAATGCGTGACCAATTTTGAATTAAATCAAGCAAATGTTGCAGTTTGTTTATCAAGACTTTTATAATGCTAAAAGCGAAAATGAAATTTGATATTTTGCCTTTTAAATAAAATTGTAGTTCTCTTAGAAATCTTGATTTCAATCATTCGACGAAAAGCATTTACTAGGTTTTCAAATATTAATAATTACTTCTGAAACTTAATTTAAATTCTTTAAACATATTACGATACAATCTGCACTGATTCATAGATGCATCCAATATTGCTGAATATAATTTAGCAATACTGGAGAATCAAAATAATCTTTACGTTTAGCAAATAAAGAATAAGGGATTAAATATTATAATTTTCCAATAATTAATTTTTCCATATTTTTCCATTAGATAACTATGCAATGACTGCAATGGTTTTATTATACTTTATGCCATACTTTCACAAAAATATTAAATCGCGGTCATAAATAAAATAAAATGCTTTATGCATAAATGAAAGAAAATGCTTTAATATTTTTTAAGTATGGGAATAAAAAAAACAAAAAAAAATATGTATTTGTGAAAGTTAATCATTATTAATTTTAGATAATAAACTAAGTAATTTCTGAAATACTGCGAATTTAACTTTGTCTTAATACAACGAATGTGTAAGTAAAAATAAAGAAGTCAGTTAAATGTAATCAATATTTTGGCCTATTTTTCGGCAACGCATTCCTTTAATTCAACAAACATAAGATAAAGATTTTCTTTAAAGCAGAAAATTTTGAACAATAATTCTTTGATATAAATTAGTTAATGTTCAAAAAATAAATTTATTTCATTTCAATTTAATTCAACTTCTGTACTACCAAAAAATATAATATTGCAACACTTTTTATTCCTGATATTATGAAAACCTTCTGCAATTCATTAATTTCTAGAAAATAACGAAAATATGACTTTTGTTTAATATTTTTCCATATTATTCAAAATTATGATAATTGTATAAAATCGCAAACAATGTAAGAGTATTACAGGAATGTCTGTGCTACTTTTGTTACTAAACAATAAAGTTCTAATGTTCATTATCCATATATTAATAACATTAATATTAAGGAATATTTAATTTAAAATTTAACTCAGTTTAATTGAACTCTTGTATTATCCAAAAGATTCAGAAAATATAATATTACAATATTTTTTTTATCCCTGATATTATGAAAACCCTTTGAAATTCATTAATTTCTAGAAAATAAAGAAATCATTGCTCAATATTGTTCCATATTGTTCAACATTCTAACTATCACATAAGATCATAAAAACATCGTAACAATATTGCATAAACATCTGTGCTACTTTTGTAATGGACTAGAAAGTTTTGATGGCCATTATTCATATATGCATGAATTTACGTCTAATAATATTTACATTCATGTTGCATTATCATGTATGATAAAGTGAGATAGACCATATGTTGTATAGATTCTAATGAAGGTACAATGATGTTTTATTTAATAATCTAAAACATCTTTTGTAAACGAAGTCTATTGTAACTACCTAAACTTTTTGTAACTATTGCAAGAGAGGAATACATTAATTTATTTTCGAACTTATATAAAGTTATCTGAACACTTTAAGGGGAATATTTATTAATACGTATGCTAATCTAAACAATTACTAAATCTAATAAATTTGTAACAGGATAGATCATACAAACTATTTAAAATATTCTTATGAAACTATTATCAGCGGAAAGAGAGACAGCAAAGAAATAAATCGAATTCCATGATTTCAAAATGTGTTCGATAAAAAAAAACTTTTGAAAATTAAATTTTTATTTAAATTTACTTAAAAAATATATATAAATAAAAAATATATTTCCTAATATTTTAACATTTAATTATTATGAATATTATAGAATCTTTAAAATTATGATTATTATAGAATCCATTTTTTCTAAAATCCATTATTAATCGGTGTTATTTGTAGTAGGTGTAGGAATAACTGTAACAAATTCTGGGAAAAGGTTATATTTTTAAATTATTTGCGATTCCATGATTGTAATTATTTATTTTTATAGCTTAATTATACATTCATTATAGGCAGTAAAAACACATTCAACATTTTTTTTTTTTTTCATTTTAGAACTAGAAATATTATTATTATTATTTTTTTCAAATCCACTCGACTGTTTTAAATAACTCCGGATATGAGGCAAGTTGTAACAGATATGGAGTATTTATGAAATAAAAATGTTTCAAATATTTTTTTTTCCCTTTACCATTATTTAATTAATTAAAGTTCATAAGACATTTTCTAATTATTATAAATTAGCTTAATAATAATAATAAATTGTATGAAGTAATTTACAGTAAGATAAATAAAAAAAAATCCTTAAATAATAGCCGTTTTATCGTTAGTTTATATTAAATGTGTAGTTAGGGCAAACAAATGATAGACCACTTCCTATCAGACACATTTTCTACTATATTTTTTTTAATAAGCACTAATTCCACTTTTCTTCGGCAGAATTAGGCTTCTGTTTGTCTTTTTGCAATATCTTGATTAGGGACTGTTGTGTTCATGATTTCCAATCCGATTTCCACTGAAACTCCACCACGCAAGCGTATTTGATGTACGGTAAATCTGTCCGAACTTATCCCCTCCCTTTCTTGATATGGCACCGAAAGGAAGAAGGACGTGCCGAATCAAGTGTTATCCTCGTCATCTGTTTGTTGCTCAAAATTACGTGGTCTTTCCCGAAATAACTCTAATATTACTTTGTAAAGATATAATGATATGATATGATATAATATATTATGATATAATGTATCATCAGCATTGATGTACGCATCTGCAAAGGTGGTGGGAGATGATTTTTCATTTTCTATATCTGTTGATTCAAAATTCACTTGTACAGCATTTTCTGCTTTGCTTTCTAACTTGGGTTTTCCCCTAAAATCTTTCCTTTTTCTCTTCTTGCTTTCATTTCTTATTGATTATGCTGCCATTTGCTTTTTTCATTTTCCTCCATGTTTGCATTCTAGGAAATTTTATACACTTTTATTATTTTTTATTATTTAGTAAGTAAGACCCTTTCAGATATGAATCCTGAGTCAAAGATCTTCCCCTTCTTCTCCTTAATGACACATGATAATATTTATACCTGAAAATCTCAGCACATGAATCAAACCCAAGTGAAGATTAATCTCGTAAATCGTAATACGTTACAATCTGCCTTGAGATTCTAATTACAACTTGTTTCATTGCATAGTTTAGTAAATATTTGCTAAATTATAAAAAAAATATTGTTATTAAAATAATTTAAATCAGTTTGTTGAAGCTTAATACAAAAAGAAAATAAATAAGTAAAAATATTTTTTCAAAAATACTTATTTTAAATAAAAATTTACGAAATAATTTTTCTCCATTTACTAGGTAAAACTGAGTATATTTTTACAATCCGATTCAACTGTCCTGAGTTCATAGGACTCATTATAAGAATCATGTTTAGCTAAAATACTGATTAAAAATTTTAAGACTTCGAAAATGCTTACACATTTCAACTTCCGTCTGTTACAACCAGCACTTCTTTCCTCTACTTTAATAAATGTCTATTAAATTTATAGATTAATTGATAAACTAATCGGAATACTAGTTCGGATATTATTAAAATCTAGTAGTCTTCGACGACCAGCTATGTCGCAGGAGGTATCGGTTATATTTCATTTTAATTAGATTGCTTAGGCGTAAATTTAATTCCATGATTGTCAGGCATTAAATCAGTGGTATTTTAATTGGTCTTACATATGATCTGTCTATTATATGCAGGAACTTTTTCAAATTACGAGCAAAATTTTTACTCTTCTATTTTCATATTATTATTAAAAGAGTAAAAGCCTGATTCATCTATCTTCTAAATTTAACAATACTGCCGCTTCAATAAATACATTAATATTAAATTGAATCATTTCATAGTTTTCAACAATGGGAGAAAATCGTGCGACCAAATATTTAGTGTTGTTGTTTATGCTATAGACAAGCTCGCTGACGAAGTCAACGACTTTAAGCCAAGGGAGCGTCTTTTGTTTTTAGTAGCGCCAACTAGGGCCAAGAGTACGTCTTAGCTACTCACGCATCACATTCGCTTGCACAACCCCTTTTTACAGGGGGGGGGGGGCACATTCACACGTCTCACAGATAGAACAAATGAAGAACAACCACGCCCGAACCGGGACTCGAACCCAAGACGGCCAGATCATTGGGAAGACACTCTACCCCTCTGCCAGCAAGCCGGCAAAAATTTAGTGAAACAATGAAATAGATTTGAATTCATTCAACTGGTTCGCAGGAGATATTGGTTATATTTAATTGCAATTAGATTGTTTTGGCGCAATTTCCCTCCATGATTGCCAGGAAACAATACAAATATTGTTTTCATATTTATTTGAAAATATGTTTAAAATTTAATTAAATCTATTCTAAGGAATTTTACAACTAAGAATGAAACTAAATTGGCATTCCCGGGAAAATATATTTTGGATTATAAAACGATATAAAATCATTTCTGTGCGCGAACGTATATTTTCGGAAGTTATCGCAATAAAACCAAAAATATAACTTAATTATTAATCAATTAAGCTTTTAGTTAAATCCCAATAAAAAATTCCACCGAAGTGCACATTTTCATCCCCTAAAGCATATCTGGGCAAAATTTGGTAGCTCTAAGTCAAACTCTCAACAAAGACAAACATGCATACGTGCTTTTATCTTTATTATATATATTCGTTTATTATAAGTAGAGACATATTATCATCGAAAATTCGCATGTGGTTCGCAAAAAAAAAACAGTTATATAATTCCATCTTTACAAGCATGTAAAATTTTGAGTCGAAGTTTTTACAAGATGTTTAAGATTAAACAACCTGCCATAAAGATTGAATAATATTCAAAATAATATATTAAATGATGCTTTTGTATTAATCTTTTGTTATTAAAATGTAATCGCTTAATTCAAGGTTTTTTCAGTTAAAATTACTGATTTTTTAATTATTTAGAAAATAATTAAAAAGAAAACGTCTGCTTTGAATAATTCCTTCGATTTGTCCCTTTAATATCCGTTTATAAAATCTAATTTAATGGAAAATTCCCTGACATTTGAACTTCTTTCAGACATATTTATTGAAAGAAAAATAAATAAATGTAGTCTAGACAATATTTTCTTCAAACAATGTTCAGACAATTAGAGAAAAACTGATAAACAGGCAAATGGATATAAGACTATATATAATCATAAATTCATTTATTGTTGAATACTTTATTCGAAGCATCAAATACAATACTTCAGATTATAAAAAAAATTTTTTTTTTAACTTCTAATCGATAAATTTCCACTTAATTACTCTAATATTTCCAGCATAATTACTTGAGTATAAGAGTCTATTTTAATTAACTTTCTTTATAAGACATGAAACACGAATACATATATTTTTACTAAGTGATAAAAGGGAAAGACTCGTGATTAATGAAGATTGGAAGTAGTGATTAATGTAGAATGGAAGCCTAAGAAACAAGTATAATTCCAATTTTAGTAGAAAAAATTCTAAACCTTTATTTTATATTAGCGATATTATTGGTCCGGTGGTGTTCGAGTCCAAGAAGTTCAATATCGGATAACTACGATTTCTTTCAAAAAATATTTTTTTTCCCTTTACCATTATTTAATTAATTAAAGTTCATAAGACATTTTCTAATTATTATAAATTAGCTTAATAATAATAATAAATTGTATGAAGTAATTTACAGTAAGATAAATAAAAAAAAATCCTTAAATAATAGCCGTTTTATCGTTAGTTTATATTAAATGTGTAGTTAGGGCAAACAAATGATAGACCACTTCCTATCAGACACATTTTCTACTATATTTTTTTTAATAAGCACTAATTCCACTTTTCTTCGGCAGAATTAGGCTTCTGTTTGTCTTTTTGCAATATCTTGATTAGGGACTGTTGTGTTCATGATTTCCAATCCGATTTCCACTGAAACTCCACCACGCAAGCGTATTTGATGTACGGTAAATCTGTCCGAACTTATCCCCTCCCTTTCTTGATATGGCACCGAAAGGAAGAAGGACGTGCCGAATCAAGTGTTATCCTCGTCATCTGTTTGTTGCTCAAAATTACGTGGTCTTTCCCGAAATAACTCTAATATTACTTTGTAAAGATATAATGATATGATATGATATAATATATTATGATATAATGTATCATCAGCATTGATGTACGCATCTGCAAAGGTGGTGGGAGATGATTTTTCATTTTCTATATCTGTTGATTCAAAATTCACTTGTACAGCATTTTCTGCTTTGCTTTCTAACTTGGGTTTTCCCCTAAAATCTTTCCTTTTTCTCTTCTTGCTTTCATTTCTTATTGATTATGCTGCCATTTGCTTTTTTCATTTTCCTCCATGTTTGCATTCTAGGAAATTTTATACACTTTTATTATTTTTTATTATTTAGTAAGTAAGACCCTTTCAGATATGAATCCTGAGTCAAAGATCTTCCCCTTCTTCTCCTTAATGACACATGATAATATTTATACCTGAAAATCTCAGCACATGAATCAAACCCAAGTGAAGATTAATCTCGTAAATCGTAATACGTTACAATCTGCCTTGAGATTCTAATTACAACTTGTTTCATTGCATAGTTTAGTAAATATTTGCTAAATTATAAAAAAAATATTGTTATTAAAATAATTTAAATCAGTTTGTTGAAGCTTAATACAAAAAGAAAATAAATAAGTAAAAATATTTTTTCAAAAATACTTATTTTAAATAAAAATTTACGAAATAATTTTTCTCCATTTACTAGGTAAAACTGAGTATATTTTTACAATCCGATTCAACTGTCCTGAGTTCATAGGACTCATTATAAGAATCATGTTTAGCTAAAATACTGATTAAAAATTTTAAGACTTCGAAAATGCTTACACATTTCAACTTCCGTCTGTTACAACCAGCACTTCTTTCCTCTACTTTAATAAATGTCTATTAAATTTATAGATTAATTGATAAACTAATCGGAATACTAGTTCGGATATTATTAAAATCTAGTAGTCTTCGACGACCAGCTATGTCGCAGGAGGTATCGGTTATATTTCATTTTAATTAGATTGCTTAGGCGTAAATTTAATTCCATGATTGTCAGGCATTAAATCAGTGGTATTTTAATTGGTCTTACATATGATCTGTCTATTATATGCAGGAACTTTTTCAAATTACGAGCAAAATTTTTACTCTTCTATTTTCATATTATTATTAAAAGAGTAAAAGCCTGATTCATCTATCTTCTAAATTTAACAATACTGCCGCTTCAATAAATACATTAATATTAAATTGAATCATTTCATAGTTTTCAACAATGGGAGAAAATCGTGCGACCAAATATTTAGTGTTGTTGTTTATGCTATAGACAAGCTCGCTGACGAAGTCAACGACTTTAAGCCAAGGGAGCGTCTTTTGTTTTTAGTAGCGCCAACTAGGGCCAAGAGTACGTCTTAGCTACTCACGCATCACATTCGCTTGCACAACCCCTTTTTACAGGGGGGGGGGCACATTCACACGTCTCACAGATAGAACAAATGAAGAACAACCACGCCCGAACCGGGACTCGAACCCAAGACGGCCAGATCATTGGGAAGACACTCTACCCCTCTGCCAGCAAGCCGGCAAAAATTTAGTGAAACAATGAAATAGATTTGAATTCATTCAACTGGTTCGCAGGAGATATTGGTTATATTTAATTGCAATTAGATTGTTTTGGCGCAATTTCCCTCCATGATTGCCAGGAAACAATACAAATATTGTTTTCATATTTATTTGAAAATATGTTTAAAATTTAATTAAATCTATTCTAAGGAATTTTACAACTAAGAATGAAACTAAATTGGCATTCCCGGGAAAATATATTTTGGATTATAAAACGATATAAAATCATTTCTGTGCGCGAACGTATATTTTCGGAAGTTATCGCAATAAAACCAAAAATATAACTTAATTATTAATCAATTAAGCTTTTAGTTAAATCCCAATAAAAAATTCCACCGAAGTGCACATTTTCATCCCCTAAAGCATATCTGGGCAAAATTTGGTAGCTCTAAGTCAAACTCTCAACAAAGACAAACATGCATACATGCTTTTATCTTTATTATATATATTCGTTTATTATAAGTAGAGACATATTATCATCGAAAATTCGCATGTGGTTCGCAAAAAAAAAACAGTTATATAATTCCATCTTTACAAGCATGTAAAATTTTGAGTCGAAGTTTTTACAAGATGTTTAAGATTAAACAACCTGCCATAAAGATTGAATAATATTCAAAATAATATATTAAATGATGCTTTTGTATTAATCTTTTGTTATTAAAATGTAATCGCTTAATTCAAGGTTTTTTCAGTTAAAATTACTGATTTTTTAATTATTTAGAAAATAATTAAAAAGAAAACGTCTGCTTTGAATAATTCCTTCGATTTGTCCCTTTAATATCCGTTTATAAAATCTAATTTAATGGAAAATTCCCTGACATTTGAACTTCTTTCAGACATATTTATCGAAAGAAAAATAAATAAATGTAGTCTAGACAATATTTTCTTCAAACAATGTTCAGACAATTAGAGAAAAACTGATAAACAGGCAAATGGATATAAGACTATATATAATCATAAATTCATTTATTGTTGAATACTTTATTCGAAGCATCGAATATAATACTTCAGATTATAAAAAATCTTTTTTTTTGCTTCTAATCGATAAATTTCCACTTAATTACTCTAATATTTTCAGCATAATTACTTGAGTATAAGAGTCTATTTTAATTAACTTTCTTTATAAGGCATGAAACACGAATACATATATTTTTACTAAGTGATAAGAGGGCACGACTCGTGATTAATGAAGATTGGAAGCCTAAGAAACAAGTATAATTCCAATTTTAGTAGAAAAAATTCTAAACCTTTATTTTATATTAGCGATATTATTGGTCCGGTGGTGTTCGAGTCCAAGAAGTTCAATATCGGATAACTACGATTTCTTTCATAAAAAAAAAAGAATCATGCAAGTAAAAAAATGCAGCTGATTAGTATTTAAAGAATAGTACTTGCAGAAATTCATAACACAAACAGTCAGAAAACAATGATAGCACTTGCAGAAATTCATAACACAACACAAGCAGTCAAAAAACAATAATAGTAACAATATCAATGAAGCTAGAGTTCTCGCATCATAATCAATACACCAAAAAGAGAATGCAATTTTAATATCGCGTCTGCTTTTATAATCTTCATGAAAGGAAATAATTTTTTCTTTTGATAGATCTTCGGACTCAATTCCTGAAAGAGATATCATGACATGACTTGTATTTACAGAGAGTACATTTTTGTCGCCAAATTCACTAAATTCCTTGCCAAATGGTCGACAAATTTCCGCTAATGTCGAGTAAACTTTAACCTGCCATTGATTTAGCATGCATTAAGAATATATGTAAATGTTTCTTGTTTACTATGTGACTCTCAGTTCAGGGAAACCATATTTGAGGTTAGTAACAATCACTTAAGAAACTTAAACTAAAAGAAACTATACGTTTCAGTCCAAATACAATTAAAACAGTGTAATGATTATAAAAATGTCTCTTTAATAGATTATAAATATTAATTATAATGATAAAAATCAAAAATATTTGATAATCTTCATTCTTTTCATCTTGGACGTTTTTGTATATATTATTATAATTAGAACGCTATACGTTAATGCGATTAATGTTCCCTAATTAAAATTGCTGATTTTCAAATTATTTGAATGGTTTTATTGAAGTAATAATATAAAAACCGAAAAAATAATCAGTTTATTTGGAACTACTTACATACAAATCTAAATTCAGCTATTTTGTATCTAAATGTAAAATGTTACATATATCTCTTTCCATCTCATGTAGTAGATTAAAACCAGCGATTCTCAACCTGTGAGGCGCGCCCCCCTAGGGAGGCATGAGCAAACTAGAAGGGGGGCGCGAGATTATCGAAGAAAAAGTATTTTAAAAAAATTGATTAACTGACTGAAAGGAAAGCACACATAAACATAGAAAGCAAAATACATTTCGGCATATTTAAGAAATTATTAAAGTAAAACAACTTACTAAATCAAAACTTACTTAATGAAAACATACTAAATTAAAAACAAATTTAATAATTATTAGTGACTTTCTTGGGCCCGTCTTGCAGAGCAAAGTTTTTCGAAGGAAGGCTTAATATTAGAAATAGCCACTCTCAATTCTGTTTCTGTATTTTGTCTTCAAAGACGCCACAGCAGAAAATCCAGTTTCACAAAGGTAGGATGTTGAATGGTAATAGAATGTGAAATGTCCTTGTTTTTAGTGCAGAAAAATCATCCTTACTCCTGCCCAAAATTTAAATAGTGATTTATTACTAAATTGTCTTTTAGTTTCGCCTCTTGTCGTGAAGTCTATGAAGTTTTCTTCCTCCTCAGTTGAGAGTCCTTCGGGTCTTATGAAATGGATCCCTAATCCACTCGTAACTTGCTATCAGTTTGTCATCAGCATGAAAATACTTTTTTAAAATTCTTTGCCAGCATGGCTAATTGATTTTCAATGGGTACAAAAACAACTTTTACATGTTCTTCTTCAGCCTTATAAGTTTTAGTACAATCATTCCCATTTGCAAACATTATTAGGTTTTTTGCTTTAAATTTCAGTTCCACAATTCCAATTTTCTACAAAAAGCATTAACTTTATAACTCGTATCCAACATATGTGTATTTGCTTCTTGGAGTTGAAGATTCAAGTTATTTAATTTCTCGAATATGTCGACCAAGTACCTATATTTCATCAGAAATAAACCATCGCAAAAAATGTGTGCACCGAGGCGATTTTTGTTTTACAACTGCTTGTATACCTTGGAATCTTCCGGACATTTAACGAGTACCATCGGTGCATATTCCGACGCAATTTTTCCCTTCTATGTTTGCCTCGTTCATAAAATCATTTAAAATAGCAAATAATGCGAGTTCGGATGTTTTGAGTTCTATTGGCTTGCAGAAAAGTAGTTCTACTACTGACATATCACAAATTCGAACATAGGCAATTAAATGAGCATTTTTATTACTATCTGTTGCTTCGTCAAGCTGTATGGAAAACAATTTGTCACGCAACTTCGAGAAAAGCTGACATTGTACATGTTCAGCTATATCGCCAATTCGACAAACAACAGTATCATTTGAAAGAGGTATGGACTACAATTATTTTGAAAAATTATCTCCAAATATAGTTTCTACAATCTCAATTGCTGCTGGCAAAATAAGCTCTACACCAATGGTGTGAAGCTTTTTACATCTGGCTATTTTATATGAACTTTGTAAGATGCAATTAAAGCTTTTTTATTCACAGGCAAAGTTTCTTTAAAAAATGATTTTTGCTTTCTATATGATTTTAATTTTAATTCGAAGAATTCTCTGGGTTTGTTGCGTTTAAGTTTATTAGGTCTTAGGCCAACTGTGCTGTCTTAGGCCAACATTTTTAAGCAAATGATACTCAGGGCCTTTCTTCTTCATTTACTTCAGTACTGGTAAACACAAAATTTAAGTATTCTTGAGAATATTTCCTTGATTTTATTTTCGGAATCACACTCGTCTGCGGACTTGTTGATGCTTGACTATCGTCTAATGCTTACTTACTTCCGCTTAAAAATGTATTCATGAGTCTGCATAAATCTGCTGCTGTGAATATTTAATATGGTGAATTGCAATTAACACGAAACCATATATAACATACACATTCACGATAGATTCGATAGCGATAGAAGGATCGACTCGAATGAGACTGGCTGGAATTGAAAATTGCATTATCGTACATTTTCCTTCTTCCTAAGAGAAAACATTTGCTCCGCGCATGCTCGAGACGGCATCGGTCGTGTGGATTCCCTTCCACAAACATTACTTATTTTTTTTTTCTCTTTTGTTTAGTCATTTAGTAAATTTTATTTCTTTAATTATTCGAAAAAAATGTATTCCTAGCTCACCCCGCCTAGGTTAACTTTCAAAAACGAATTTTTCTACTTTCATATTTTTTTAACGTTATCTCCCTGTTTGACGTTCATTTCAAATATAATATTTAAATTTTATCCGCTTTCCTTCGCTTAATCTGTTAACCGCCCGCTTGTCCAAATTGCAAGATGTGGTTTCTCGCCAACGTTGGCGGCTCACTTTTACTCTTGTTTTAGCAGTTAGTTAAAAATAATTTAAAAACAGAATCCAAAATACTCAATTTATATTATTGTTGTATACATTTTATTGTAAGCGAGGAGCGCGATGAAAATTATGATTGAAAATTGGGCCACGAATACTGAAAGGTTGAGAAACGCTGGATTAAAACAATTCTTTAAACAACCCAGGAATCGTAATAAAACCAAATTCAGTACGAACTATTGCTAAAAACACTGCCGTCAACTTTGAAAACTGTAAACATGTTTTGCAATTATTAATTTATGTTTTTTTTTCGAATAATTATGATGGCCATACTTTATTAAGAGAAAAACAGCTATCTAATTCTGTAAAATAACGCGTAATAATATATTTAAAATTCTCACATTTATTAAAGCTCTACGACAAAAATAATATCTTTATTTTGTATAGAAGCTTCCGACATCTAGATAAAAGAACATTTACAATAAAAAGAAATATTAAAATAACGATAGAGGATGATAATATAAAAGAAGCAATCTGACTTTTTCACTTGAACTTTATCAGAAATATCTGTTCTCCTATATTCTGTTTATTAAGTTTTTTCTCACATGGTTAGAGGTGAAATGGCATGCTTGATTGTTGATCATGAAATTTAGGAAAAAATGCATCATTTCGGTACTCATACGATAACACTGAAGGATGAATACTGGACCAGCATTATTGCAGGAATCATGAGACTAGGATTGGAGCATGAGACTGGGAAAAAACGCATCATGTACCAAATTACAAGTTTACAGGAGATAAAAAAAATCAATTTCAGGCTTAGGCAATTCTTTCTCCCTTTTTCCGGTTTCAAGTTACAGGAGACCCTGAAACCGGAAAAAGGGAGAAAGTGAACCTCTGTGAACCTCTTCCAATTTAGAAACATGATCATTTGTAGCAATGTGTTGCATGACTTCAATCTACGAGATATCAATTACAAAATTCGGATACTCGCGAAGGAGAATATTCCGCTAACTATCAAGATTTCAATCATTTATTTAAAGGAAGTCATAAATTCCACTGGAAGCACGAATGCATGACACGAATCACTTTGCTGCAATTAATCAAATAAATAATTATTTTTCAAGTTTCATTTTTTTTTGAAGTAACAAATTTTAACAAGTCAGAGGCTCTTCTCTGGCAGCAATAATTGCAACTTCTTCCTATGCCACCAACTGGCTCATAAAAATCATTAAAATTTTTTCAAATATAATTGTATCAAAGAATCAATACACCGTATAACAGAAATCTTGTCTTTGCTACTGATTTATCATTTGACTCTAATAACCCTTGTATTCACCATTTGAGTTTAACTTACATGCATTGAGTAGCTCTGGCTTTATATTTTACTGTTACGTATGTCATTGGCAATATACTCCAAGCACGTTTAAATAGTTTTTCAGCTTTGAAATTTTGGAATTATTGATTTGGAAAATTGGAAATTACTGAGTTTTGATATGAGAAAATTTTTAATAAATACTGAGTTTTCTATTTTTAGATAAATATTACGTTATCCTTGTTGTTCATGCAGAGTAAAGTGTTTCTACATTCACTATTTTTAGTGAATACATAAAACAAATATCCAAGAAAAAGAAAATATGTATATATGATTGAAATAAGGTGACTAAATTTAACTAGTAAATCCAAAACAAGAAAGATATAGCAATTAACTGAATATTATTTATATCTTCAGGATACTGACATTTCATAATGACATTTTTTTTTCTTTTAGACATTTCATTTTCCAGCTTTTCCATATTATTCCTTTAATATCTTTCATCTTGGGAATTGCAATTTTCAATTGGATTGCTATATAGCATTCAACACTGCTGGTGGATATTCTATTTATTTTTAGGTCTGGGGAGTCGACATTTCTTTGAAATGTATGAATACTAGAAGAACTCGAGACGTCTGAAAAGGCCTGATTTTAATATTTTCCGTCATCTGGCTTTTGTCAAGATTGTTAGTTTTAGAAACCATCTAATAGATAATCTTTTCAATTCCTTTTGACAACTGTACCGTCAACATGTCTTTCAGATCATGAATTGCTGAAGGATTCATACAAAATTAAAATAAACACATAAATGCGACATAATTAATTGAAAATGGTTTCCTCATTCTGCATGTTTTTGTTCAATTGGATATTTATTATGCTATTTATTTAAATATACAGGGTTATTAAAAAGAACTATCCCTATATATGAGACCATAATTATCAAACCATTCACAGGAACAGAACAAAAATTTAGATTCAAGGTATTTTGAGGTCTGATCTCATGAATCACATGAAAAACAACGGTTAAGCTCCAATAGTTATGGTTACAGTGAAAAAATTTCCAACTTTTTAGATAACAGCATCGACTATTTTTTATTGGAATATGCTTTCTATAGCAAATAACAACATAAATAACGTTGCACCGTCACCTTTGGCACGAAATTTACCTGCTTTAGACAGACTAAGAAAAGAAGAGAAAATAACCAATAGCAGCAGAGAAAAAAAAACAGAGAAAAAGCCTTTTATTGTTTTCCCAAATGTTCTATTTGATTAACTTCAATCCTGATGACACTTTACATGTGGCAGATGGTGTCTAGAACCAACGCACGTGCCATAACGAAAGGAATATGTTGAACTTAAAATCACCGTTAGGTATACCATAGTTATTTTGTCTTTCCTTCTAGAGCTGGTAATTTTAGTGTTACTGATATTTACTTACTGTAACCGTTACTGTAACCGTAATTGGGAAAGCTTAACTATTTTGTTTCATATGATTCTTGAGAGCATTCCTCAAAATAATTTAAACAAAAACTTTATTCCGTTCTTATGAACGATATGATAGCTACGTTCTCATATATCTGGATAGCTTTTTTTTATAATCATCTTATATATACTAAATAATATATGTAATGCAATTTCAGCACTGTGTAAATCTACAATTTTATTGTGTTGTTATGAATGAAATAGGTTTTTCTTACTTGTACGAAAAGAATTATTTTCCTTCATAAGCGCTAGATTTTTTTGAAAACCATAAACCACCAGTTGAACCAATTTGAAATACCCTTCAGTAAGGGCAAAAAAACACAATGTTGGACATCAAAAACTTCCATCAGATATCTTATTTCCTATTCCTTTTCAACTTGAAATAGAATTCTTTTCAAATCCCGAGGGACATACTTTAGAGTTCAAAGATCTTCCTGATCTAGTTTATTTTCGCTCTGTAGATGATGTAGTCAGGGATTTAAGAACATTCGACTGTGACGTTGTCTGTACCTCGGGGAATAAGCTAGAGCGATGGATTCAGTCCATTAAATTTCAGCCTTCTTTTGTCAACAATTTTTTTCATCTGAATTTATATTAAGTAAGAACGAAAGATAACTTTAATGAAAAATCTAGTGTTCTAACACTTTGGCAAGAATTAATATCAATATTCACGTAATTTGTTATGTTATATTAATTATATAATTTATTTTGAAATATAAGAAAATTAAATGCCTTGTTAAAATTGCTGTTCAATAGATTTTAAAGATTTAATTATTAATTGATGAAATTCTGGAAATTTTATAAGGGTTGCGCAAATGAAAAGTGGACTAGTTGAAAGAAAAGAATACCTTTATTGGAATCAAAAGAAATTGACATGGGCGTTGTAACACAAATCCCATCGTTTAAGCAGCAGGTCTATACATTTGCTGTAGAAACATGGTGGTTGATTCTTGAGGAAATCCTACACAGTTTTCTTCACTTCTCCTTCCAAATGGAAACGTGTCCTCTGTAATGCTCTCTTAAGTGGCCCAAAGGTATGGAAGTAACAGGATGACAAATTCTTACTGTACGGTGGGTGTTCCAAGAATATCCAATGGAATATTTATAAAGTCGTCTGGGTTTCATGAAAGGTGGACATTGCTATGGGAACGGATCACTTGTCGCGTGAGAAGACCTGACCATTTGCTTTTTATTGCTTTTCGTAGCTTCATCAGAGTACTGCAGTATTGTGCTGAATTGGGTGCTCCTTTGGGGCAGGAAACAATCAAGAATGGTTCATGGCAATCAATGAATCAGAAACCATTTTACCTCGAGCTGTTCCGATCTGAAAGCATTCATGTATAGCGCGACTTTATTTTCGACCAGTTTCCTCTAATACGAGCAGCTTTCACCACTGAACGCCGTATGTTATCTACATCTACTGCTTTTTATATCCATAGCCTATAGCTGCAGTCATTCTGATGCAATCGCAAATGCTCACTTTTCATTTGAGCAACCCTTATATAATAAACTTTAAATCCACATAGTTTTTGATGGTTTAAAATATTATTCAAATCAGAATTTTAAATAATAGGAACATTTTCTCAACTTCGTGAGATAATACAAAAAGCATTAAATTAATAAATACTGTTTTCTAAACATTTTTTGTTAATCACAACATGGATAAAATTTCTGGAATGGTTTAAGTAACTTTAACAATTTCTTCCACTATAAAAAATGATCCTATTTGAATTTTGGAGCTTAATTTTTGTCAATTAAATTTATTATAAGATGAAGAATGGAAAAAAATGAAATATAATTTTGAATGACAGTTCTTTTTTTTTACTAACAGAATTGATTTTGTTACTGTCATGATAAAAAAAAAAGACGAAAGGAAGGGTAGTATAAATAATCATATTTTAAGCTTTCAAAAAATATATTATTAAACAGATATCAATACTAAAAAATGTAAAAAAATTAAGGCATGTTTTTATATTAGATGTGTTTGTTATTTTCCAGAAAGATGAAAATCAATAGAGAGACAAAATTATTATATATTTCTTAATGTGAATAACGTTCAAATAAATCAGTACAAAACAATTAAAAAATGAATGACTCAATTATATAAAAAAAAGATAAGTGTTAAAATTCAAAGTGTCTTAATGTGCAAAGGTTAATAATCAAAAACTAACTAAATTTTGATAAAATATTCATTGATGTAATTGTTGATATTTTTAATTTTATCTCCATTATTAAAAAAAAATTTAAGAAATAAAATTATGATTTTTTTTTTATTATTTAAAATCGCCAAGTTATAAAAAAAAATTAATTACAACGCTAAGAAATATGAGACTAGGTGTGGATTTTATGAAAACATAATTTTTAAGACCCTGATATTTTCGTAAAGCAATAAGATCCTAATATCATTTCGGGAATATGAATATTTCACACACCAAACCAAGATGCTATATTAAATAGTAACTATCAATATCAATATAACATTCAAATGAATTATGAGTCATCAAATAATACATCTTTATGAAATTTCATTTATTTATTCAGCCATTGAAAAAAGCAGTGAATAAAGTCCTTCAAAATTTAGAAAATGTATCTCTAACGCGATAGGCTAAACAAAACAACCATTATAAGCTAATGGAATCTTGGTAACATGAATTGCAGATGACTTCAGGATAAATAATTGATGCAATTAAAATGTGCTGAAGCAAACAAGAGAAAAGAACGAGAGCAACTGGAGAAATAAATTATGCTGTTCATGTAAATAAGTAGATGAGATTACACAAGGAAGTAAACCACGGAGTAATTCAATTTATTTTGATATGTGAAACGTCGAGTTCTGGAAAAAAGTTCCAAATGGAAAGAGATATATAAATCGGAAGTCATAAATGCCCAGAAACTTATCAAATTACACGAACCTAATTTTCGACGATTAATAAAACTTAAGAAATTAAAGATCCAAGTTAAGGCGGAAACAGTTCCTCAACGGAGTGCACATTTGGTATTGACAATTTAGTTCTGTGTAAAACAACTTCTGTTCCAATTTAAAACGCTTGAGAATTTCATTTAAAAATTTTATCTGTTAGTGAAATGCTTTATCTTCAGTTCAAATGACGAAAAAAATATTCAGTAAACTAAAATATATTAAGAACAATAAATAATAATAATCATTGAAGACTTTTTTACTTTTTCGTATAAGAAGTACAGAGAAAATATTTTAATCGATAAAAAAATCGACCTCGATATTTTCATGAATTGCAACGTTTAAGACCTCTCTTAGTTCTAAAAGTGCAATTTTGGAAAATGCCCGTCCTTCCGTCTGTCTGTGACAATGATCACTCGAAAGCGTTGTCAGATAGATAGTTGAAATTTGGTATCGTTCTTTATACAAAATTTGTAGATCTCTATCAGTTTTTGATAAAAATTATTTCAGAGAAAGTCTTTCTGTCCGGCTGTTATACGAAATTCTTATATTTAAGTAATATTTCTCCAATATGTGTCGAATAGTCATCATAGACAATTTAACATTGTATTGAGTCATTTCACTTTGTATGATCCCGTGTGATTTTTATCTATCATGTAATCTTTTAATTATTCTATTTTCAATTGGCATTATGCAACTTTTCCTGCCTTTACCAATTTGGTTTTTAGTGATTAGTGATCTACCCTATCTCCTTTAAAAAATTTGTAATACTAGTCTAAATTATATTTATTCCAATATTCTCTCTAATTACATTATTTATTCATGCAATAGTAAATGTTTACACCGTTTTTTGGTTTTCCAGTCAATTCTTTTATTTTTTACATTTTGGCAATTCACAAAATAAAAAAAAGCCTTAAAAATAGTGAGAGTTTTCATAGAAAAAAAAACAAAAAATCCTTAGCACCAAAACATGGTATCAATTGTTGAATTCTATCGATAATAAAATGCTATTTTATTAGCTTCCTAAAACTTTTTTTCTCTCTGGCTAAATTCAGTTGAAGAAAAGCTGAGACTAAGTAAGGTGTGCGTTTTAATTCTGGTTATTTAGCCATTACTTAAAAAAAATGAAAATAATTAAATATTATTCAA
Organism: Argiope bruennichi; assembly: GCF_947563725.1. NCBI lineage: Eukaryota > Metazoa > Arthropoda > Arachnida > Araneae > Araneidae > Argiope > Argiope bruennichi. The sequence goes on along the minus strand of NC_079153.1, from coordinate 63,714,685 downwards.
TGTATTATAAATCTGGTTAAATTATCCTTATCTTTTACTGCAAATACTAGTAATGAACAATCAAATCTCAGAAATGTACTTTTCCGAAAGGTTCTAGAGTTTTGACTACTATTGCACTGTAATTAAAATTACATGAGTCACACATCATTAATTTTAATTGCATTTTTATATTTCATTAGGGTTTTTATATAAATATAAATAAATCTTTCTTAAAATTCATTTAGTGAGTAAAATAATGAGAAACAAAATTCCATACAAATTTATAATTTTCATCTCAATTTTTGAAATTCCAGTAGCACTTTCTCGTAAATACATACTTAAATATGCATTATTTAGGAAAACATTACATTTCAACATTACAACTAAAATGAATCCTTTGGTAATATGTCTGAAAATGAACTACAGAAGACAATGTTGTACTTCGACTGATTTTCAGTTTTTATTAAATATTGGTTTCGTATGCAAATTTGTAATTATATTGGGAATTTTAATCTTAACTCCGTTTTTATTTGCCTTTATTACATATTTTAAAGGATCAAAACTTTTAGTTTCAACATTTTTTTTTTTTTTTTGTTATTTTCTTAAAAAATTTTACATGGTGATGAATGATATATAATAGTATTGTAGCTATGACTGGTATCATATCTTTGACTTTCACTTATTATAAAAATAACCAAAAAAAGGAATTAAAAGAATTTTATTCCTTTTTTTAACATGATAACATGACCTAACATGATACAACTTGATTAAAGCTCAACTTTTCGTATATAAAAATTATTGGCAAGAATTCGTAGGATTTTCAAAGTCTATTTGTTTTAAAATGCATTCATTCTTCTGTTAATAGATAAATAAGTAAAATTTTTACTTGTTTTACTTTGAATGCAACAGACAATTTAGTGATATGTTGATATTCCAACCAGATTCCATTTCGGTTTTGTGTCAGCTATTACATAATATTTTCTTTTTGTTGGAAGTGTAATCTTGTTTTAATTAACTGCACATTTTATCGATGAAATATCTTGTCAAAATTTAGTGTCCATAAATTTATTATTAATATTGCTAAGATATTTCACCTGCGCAATAAATCGTTCCAAATTAATAATTGGGCAACTTATTACACTAAAAAGCTTTACTTCCCATTTTATTAAAAAAGACATGATACCATTTTCATGTTTTTTTAAATCAATTATTCAAAACTATTTCCTATAGTATGAAAAAGAATCTTATAATAGACAGCTTAATAAAAACATTCTTTGAATTATTTCAATCGTGTTTTTCTGAATATTTGAGATAATAATCAAACATTGGCTAACTGTAATATTCATTGATATTGTATATCAATTTCATTTCCCTGAACGCAGAGCATAATGGATCTTTCATCAGTTAATACAATATTTTATTCTGACAATACCAATTCCATTTCATTGTTTTCCAGACAAAGAAATAATATTTATAAATTAATCTATGTTATTTCGTCAGAGAATTGAAAACATTTCTCATTTCTAAATGATATTTATTTTTTAACTAGAAGAATTGAATTGAAATGCTCGGAAAAATATTTTATTTCACATTCTGCTAATGGATTGACTAAATATTTTGAAAAGACTGTCAGACATCCATTTTTTTACCTGAAATAGTTTGCTAAATATATGAAAATGAAACAAAAAATCCTTAATAAATTCAAGTAAAAGTAAAAATAAATTCAAGTCAAAGCTTGCTTAACACGATATTCTATCGTATAACACCCCATTTATACTAGCCCTAAACTATCAGTTGTGAAATGGCTTTTTAATAAGGTTGCCAACACGTTACTGCACGAATGGTGGCAAATTTAAATCTTGCTTTAATTTTGGGACACCTTTTGTAACGTTTGTCTAGCTCATCTTTTTATTGTGGTTGAAATCTTCTTTAATGAGCTCTATGAATTTATCACCAATATGGTAAACCAAATAAACAAGCTGTATATATTTTTTAATAACTCTATCTGTAGTATTGTTTTCCTTGATAGTCATCTTGAATTTTGAATTTGGCGATTTCTGTTGGTATCCTCCTTACTGAAATGAAGGTTAAGTTTAGTTTAGTTATATTAACGTCCCGTTTTAAAGCAACACTAGGGTTATTTTGGGACAAACCTCGTAATTTTGAACAACGGTCAGATGACGAGGACGCTGCCTGAGATGGCACCCCCCCCCCCTCTCCACACCACGCCATACGAGCGGGAGGACGTTTGGCTTGGACGTTTAACGTGCACCAGACCCGCTTACACGACGGTTCTTCGGTGGAATCGGGTCTCGAACCTGAAACCCTCCGGTTCCGAAGCCGAGACATTACCACCAGGCCACTTTGGCCTACTGAAGTGAAGGATACGTTAAACAAGATTTCAGCCCGTAATTCTAATTTTTTTTTCGTTATTAATGAAATACACATCTGCAATGAGTCAATAAATAATAAATATTGCTGTGTAAGTAAGCAAGAGTGTGTCTGCAGAAATTCATTTCAAAAATCATAATGAAAGTGTTAGAGCCTTTTTCTTTATTATGCAACTAATTAAGATTTAACTAACATGTATTGACTAGCATTATTGATTATATAATATAATTAACTTTAAATGAACTCTGCTAATATTATATATATATATACATGTGTGTGTGTGTGTGTGTGTGTGTGTGTAACTCATAAAATTTATCATATTCATAAAATTTAGGATTTTTGCTTATCTTATAAACTTAGTGATTATTTACTCAAGAAATGTATAAAACAATTTAATTAGCATAAATTTTCAAGAAAAATTATATGAATAATTTTTTTTTCACTTTTTAACAATTATAAAGCATATAATGATGAAAAGAAGTAATGATTAGATTTTAACTTATTTTTTCCAATTTTAATTACAATATTTAATAATTAAAAATACAGTGAAATTTTTAACATAAATTTACAAAAATATTAGCTCTTGAGAAGGATTTTGTCACCACTTTAAAACTCAAATACTTATGCCGACAACCACTGCGCATAGGCAGAATCCGCAGAGAAATGCTCAAAACAATACGCTGTAAGAATAATATTAACTTTTCGGTAAGCATTATATGACAAAAAAAGTAATTAGCTAGTATCTTTGATGCTTGAATTCAAATTTTGAATTCATTAATGATTCAATTTATGATATAAAAAAATCTGTTCAAAAAAGGCAGCAAATATTTCTTAAATTATAAAATTAATAAAACAAAGCTGTCGTTGATAATTGTTTGGCTTTTTAATGATAAGAATACTATATTCTACTTTCCTATAATAAGGATAATTATTTCAATATAATATCTTAGTATTTAATATCATGATAAGTGACTTCAAAGCACTTGAATCTAACATATCCTGAATTACAGAAAAATTGTCCTTATGCAAGAAATATCCAAGACTATTCAAGACTCCTGTTTTATAAAATTGGTGCTATCGGAAGTTCTAGTCCATTTTTTTCCAAGTTACGTAGAAAAAAAATGCTTTCTTTATATCATATTGTAGGGTTTACGAATGTCGAAAGACATATGCAAAGATCATTTTAAGTAATATTAGAATATAAGAAATGAAATCTGATTTATAGACAAAGATTTTTACATAGAATTACAAAGAAATGTTATCAAAATAAAACAAATTAGTTTTAAAAATATAGTAAGAATGTATCATTAATCAACAAAAGATAGAGGCTCATTTTTATTTCTTTTAAACTTAAATATATTAAAAAAAATTGGCACATTATTAAAATTGAAATAATAATTTAAAGCTGGAAATGGCACTAATTTTCAAAAAAAAGCCTAAATTTAAATGTAGACTCTAAGATAAATAAAATTAAAATTCATCATCTTTAAACACTGGACAAAAATAGTAAATTTCGGAAGGACTTGAAAATTATTGTGTTTGATAATTTTTTTATAATATTGATTTAATCAGCATAGTTTTCTTTCTTTTGTCATTCTCATTTAAAATCATACACAATCTCATAAAAAATATTAATATTCCTCTATGGAGATGTTTCTAGAAATCTTTGAGAAAAAAGAAAGCCTATTGGATGAAAGTAATACACAAAATTGATAGGATGATAAAGTAGGGAATAACGATAAATATATGAAACACATCCAGAATATGCATCCCTTTCCAAATTAGGATATCGAGGCACTTTATAAATGTGCATTTGCTAGCTATTGAACCCACCATTCTTGGAAAACAACATTACTTGTTTATCTTTATGAATATGTAAGTATATTGAAAGTTTATTGTTCCATTTATCATAATGCTTTTTGCTAACACATTAATTTTTCATAAACCGGCTAATTGATTGAGTGGTTTTGCTATATGTTTATTTTTTATTGGTTTGCGAAAAGCTTTTAAAGGCTTTATGTCGGTAGTTTATGTTTGTTGACAAAATAAAGATTTCGAAACAACACACAAGATATTTTTTTAAAATCTAAATGAAGATCTCGTGGAAATTCCCATTGTCTTAATGCATATTCATAAAGTAATGATAAAGTTTATGACAAATGTTGCTTAATATTTATTGTTTCACATAATTTAGCATTGGAAGCACAATTAAATTCGATAAAATTCATGAAATAGATATTAAGCAATATAATAAATTGTTTTTGATATAATTATATTTTCTATTTTCTTACAAAAATAGAAATCATTATTCAGTATTTCGTGTTTCTTTTCAAAAAAGAAATTTCCTTAAGCTCATCTTACCAACCAATCAAGGGATTATTTCTCTTTCTTAGTAAGATTAGTAAGATGATTTCTTTTGGATATATTATAGGGAAAAAATTGAATTATTTAAAAAATTACAGCAATTTTTAATGTTTAATAAGATTAAAATTCCGTGATAATTGAAACATGTTCAACCTTAGGGATAGTATATTTTATATTATAAAAATAATACCGAGGATAACAGAATAGGTTAGCATATTTTTCTAACCATTAGACAAACATCTGTTTAGGGTAGTGTTAAAAGAAGTAATTCTAAGATTGAAAAAACCCCACTAATCTAAGCAAATGATTATCTGATTTTCCAGGATGTGTTAGACGTTGAAAAGTTTTTTGGGAATGATTGAAGAGAAACATTCACAGGAAAAACAGTTGATTCAAAGGTCAATAACCAAAAGAATTTCTAAAATGTAAATCAATAAAGGAATTTAAATCCTTTAGATCCTATACAGTCTTTAACGTCATCATTTACCCATATAAACTTGGCAAACAACATAGAATTTTTTTCAAGATTTAAAACATTTACAAGTAACTCCAAATAAATAGTCATTTTTTTCAATATGCAATTAAAACTTTTATTAAGAATTTATCTTTTGAAAATACGATAGAAATTTCACTGATACATTCTACTACTAACCGAATGATGGTATTGGGAATACGGAATTTATAATTTTAATGATTCATTGACGCAGACTTTTAGTAATCATTAAATAAAATAAATTTCGTTCTTGTACAATATTCTATTTTGCACAACAACTGGTTAAAACTCGAAAGCAGCTCATTTTGCATCTTCTTGATAATCTTAATAATAAATAAACATATAATCTTTATATATAACACTAACGTTCATAGCATAGAAATCGCTATTATTGCTTGTTATCGAAAAGTAACAGTCAAATGGTAATATACTACAGTGTGAATTTCAGAGTACTTCATTGAATTCAAAGCTTTGCTTAGCTAAGTAATGTAGATCAGTTCAATAGAATTAAGGTCTCGTTTTAAAGCAATGCCAGAGCTAATTTGGGACCAAACTCCTAATTCTGAACGGCAATCAGATGATGAGGGCGAAACCTGAGCTAGCATTCCCTTCTTCTAATTTCCGTACCTCCCGCTGGAGTGGTGCAGAAATTAGAAAAACGTTTCCCTGACGTATTAGGGCTCACCAATCTCTCTACACGATGGTTCTTAGGTGGAATCGGATCTCAAACTTGAGATCCTGCGGTTGAGAAACCAAAGCCCCAAAAATTACGTAAAAGCAAATTATTATTAGAAATGCCCCAGCTAGGAATTGCTTTGTCACCAAACAATCCATTCAATCAGAGGAAAGAACATGTAAAAGAAATCAACGCTTCAAATAATTAATTTAATCGAGCTTGAAAATCGGTCACTAGAAACTTAATAACTATAACTTATCCATGGAAATCAACGGCAATATCTTTAAGAAAAAAATATATTACAAAAATAGTCTTTATATTTTCTTAAGACTCAAATAATGGCATTTTTAATGATATCAATTTCATTACCTTACACTATTTCCCTTATTTTTAACGATACGTTATTTCAATTTGACACACAATGTTTTTTTTAAATTTATAGCAGAATAAAATATTATCCATCAAAACTTTTAATTGCGTGCATTTGCTATTTATTAACTTCGAAGAAATATTCTTATTTACACTTATAATTAAATACTTATTTACACTATTAATTAAAATATACACTTTTTAATTTGCAATATATTGATTCAATTGCTTTTATATTTGTTAGTTGTATTATATATCAAGATGAATTTTTAAGAATGCATTTTGTATTAATACCTCAAAAGTCTAAAATTTTGATAATCTGGGCAAGCAAGCTAGTCGTCAAAGGCAGCTGGTAATAATTAAGCATATATCGGCTTCCCTGGAATTCTTTTTTTCTAAAATGACAATTTGCCATCTCGGTGTTACAATGCTATAATACTTAACTTATCTGACTGGCATGGCATGTCTGGAATCGTGAAAAATAATTGTGGGTCAAAAATTGCCCTCTAAATGCTTCACATAAAAGAAGACTGACAAGATTTTATATTTATTCACTTTAAAATTTCAAATGTACAGATTTAATTTAGATTTTTACTGTGCAAAATAAAATGTAAATAATCTCTAATAAAAATTTGGATATCAAGGAATGTGGTATAATAAATTACTGTAAAATTTATTAAATATTGTGAATTGCAATTAAATTAAGGCTAATTTGTTTGTAGTTCTCACTTATATTTAATTTCAATTATTATTTGTTTATTAGTTTTATCATTATTTAATTTTATTTGATTATTATATATTTGCTTACTTAACATGTAGCATCCTTATCAATACTATAACGGCACTTACATAAACACTGCTCGTTTGTAACTTTTTAAAACAAAAGCAGCACTATGCTAATTAGTTACACTCTTATATCTAACTAGCGTAACAAAATTAATTCGCCAAATTAAAAGCCTTTCCTTGTTATCTCTTCCAACATGGATTCTTGAAATACTAATTAAATTCATGATACACGGCTATATCTTCTGCTCCTAGCTTTCTATCGACTGCAATGCAAAACTGAAACAACATTTCTTTCATATAACTGTACCACGGGAACTGTAACCAACCCCACAGCAAGAATGCAGTCTTGAGCTGTGAGATAACACTCTTCTCTGTTTATCCAATTTGGCTTTCTCAACAACATCTGCATACAACTGTTAGCTTTAACTTTTCTCTTGTTTTGTTATTCGTAATACTCTGTTTCCTCTTGACTAAGAAAGAGATATCTCAAGCATTCCCGCTGATTAGTTTGAAAATATTTCTGTTTCTCAATCTTTAAAAAATAAGAATAGCATTTATTTTCTCAATATATGCATGCACTATCTGAATAGATGAATTGAAGAAAAATGCACAAATACTTGAGATGCATGTTTTTTTGACAACTATTTGATTTCATAAAGAAAACAAGCGTTTGTAACAAAAAGGAGTTTAGTTTAGTTATTTTAACGTCCCGTTTAAAAGCAATACTAGGAGTATTTTGGGACGGACCTCGTAATTTTGAACCGCGGTCCGATGATGAGGAAGACACCTGAATTCGCAAACTCCTCTTCAAACTTCCACACCACGCTACGTCGGCGGGAGGGCGATCGGCTCCGAAAAATTTAACATGCACCAGACCCGCTTATACGACGGTTCTTCTGTGGAATCGGATCCCGATTACCACCAGTCCACCGCGGTGCTTAACATGTAAAGTCTATAATAAAGATGAAACAAAATGCTTAATATGTAACGCTTTGATTCAAGCAATATTCAAAATATTTCAAGAAGACAAACAAGAAAAGCAATGCTGCATTCCATAGAAATATCAACTTACTACCATCAGAAAGCTTAAGATAATCTGATGCTAATATTCATGTTCAAATAGTGTGGTATGATGGTAATATGTTTGCATAAAAACAGAAATCAAAACATCATCGTCTCTTATTTCAAAGATTTTTTAAGCTATCCAGAATTATTTATTTTTATTTATTTTGCTAAACTCAGGCGCATGTAGCGATGCCCTTAGGCTATTTTACAGATATCCGATAGCTTTTGATTCTAGTTCGAGAATTCTGAGTTAGGAGAGGAACATTGAAAACATTTGACTTACGCAGATTTTAATTGGATCGGATAATCGGTGGAATGCATTCATGAAAAATCGGCATCTTCTAATTTAAAATGGTAGGATTTTTATTCCAGCCATGGAGATCTAATAAGTGGAGCATTTTAAGTTAATTAATAACTTAAATGTTTTAATCATTTAAGTTTTTAACTGTTTTCCAAAAGTAAATATTTTACCATATAGTATTTAAATGTAAATATTTAACCATATTGAACGAAGGAACGTTTTATTAATTTTTGGTCCCTCTTTTTTTTAGTACATTTCATATTTTATATACTAATTTACAGAAATACAATACTTTCCCTATTAATTAGATTATTTTTTAATTAATTGTTTTTTTCAATTTCATTTACTTGTTTGATTTTTTTTTAAATCCAGAAGATTTTTTATTCTTACATTTCATTTGTTTCATACAGGATCTGAAAGCAAGTAAATGAAAAAAGTATATGGAGATAAATACAATTGATTAAATGCATTGATTTCTCGAAAATTTATTTTTAACATTGAACATTCCCACTTTACACTAATTCCTCAGAATTTCAGAATGTAACTAATAAAAATATTAATTGATATTATAATTCGAATTCTTTTTTCACAGTGCTATGTTTCAAAGAAAATTTGAATTGTGATCATATGAATTTCAATAAAGATTCGGGATTATACTATATCTTCAATCTATAAAAATTAGCATAGGAATATAGCTTTTGTGCAACTATTTTTCAGAAGGCGTTAATTCAATATTATATGTAAAAAAGGAGCTAGTTGACAAATATAATTTTATTAATGTGTTTTTTCTGTAAAAAAAAAAAAAAAAACTATTGTAATAGGATCTTTTATTTTCAAGTGGGTCGGCGTCCTGACCTAGAGATAGCACTTCTTCCCCGTAATCCGGGCTCGAGTCCTGGTTCAGGCATGGTTGTTCCTCTTGTTACGGTAGGTGCGTGAATAAGCCCCCACCCCCCTGTAAATAGGAGTTGTGCAAACGGGCGTGTAGCATGAATGAATTCCGCCCCGTAAAATGGGCTGTGACGCGTGAGTAGCTAAGACGTACTCTTGGCCCCAGATGGCGTTATTGAAAAACAAGAGACGCTATCTCGGCTTAAAATCGCCGACTTCGTTAGCGGGCACGTCTATGACAAGCCTATAATTCTTTTTAATTGTTTATTGCTTATTTTTTATTGTTTAATTTGATTGCCTCTAATTGTTTTTGTTTCCATGGCGTAAGAAACAAAAACAACATTTTCTAGCGTGAAATATCCAAAAACATATAAAATTTTATTTTAACTTTTAGTTGTTGCATAACAAGTTTTTGACAAATGTTACTGTATTTCCTCTTTTTAAGTCATTTTAAATAAAATTATTTGGATTTAAAATCGAATATGGGTATTGTCACCGAAGCACTATATTATGGTTAAAAAATACACTGTTTTTTTTCAGATAAATAAAAGACATTAATTTGGTTTGATAGACATACTTTTTCAAAAATTTTTCCACTGGAAAATAACTATGCCATTTAATTTTTATCAATTTTTAAAAGTATTTGCCCACGGTTTTATCGTACATGCATGGAAGAAACAGTCATACAAATATATTTATAATCAAAATATCTTTGAAAAATTAAATGACAGTGACAATTATTTATCACATTCATTATCTTAAAACAAATATTATATGTAAAGTTGTTTAATTTTGAAAGACTAATAATATTTGCAAAATATTCGAATGAATAATAATATGTTCCTTTTTATAGCATTTTAAAGAAAGAAATTTTAATAGTTAGAAGTCAACAGTGTTTCATTTTTTATTATTCATAAAATATTTTAGAAACTCAATAATGACATTTTAGGCGAAGGGAAAATAATTAATAATCTAAAACATTTCCTTGAACATTTCCCCGAGGAATTTTTAAATTCTTAATATATTGTGAAAAAAACCTTTCACAGAAATATATATTTAGAAAAACTAAAATATTTCCGTAGCTTTAAGATTTTGTTTTTCTTTTTGATCGAAAAAAGTTCCAATAACTTCTGGTTTTTGTAACAAAAAGCAAAAACAAAATGAAAGATGTTGTAATTACATTGGACTACAAGTCTCACAGAATTAAAATTCTAGGCTAACTATGATAAGATTTTTTATTATTATTATTCTGTGTACCTCTTGTTATTGTAAGATAATTTTAACAAACTTTTTTCAATTAAGCAGCCCATAAAAATCTATCTTTCATTTTTTTAACGAATGAAAAAGTTGGCTCTTTGCGAAGAAAATAAAATCCATGAAGCAAATTTAATTAAAGGAAAAGAAATTATCTAGATGGTTGAAAGATAATCGCATGGCTCCTTTTCGGTCGTTATCACCTTTTTTAATTTAAGCGCTTTTAAGGCTAGAATATCGTAAATAATGTTATAAAATATTCATTTCTTTGGAAACTAAAATAGTTATTTTCGGACCATTATAGTTGAAAACTTGGCAGCATCACTTTCTTTAAACTTCATTTGTTTGAAAAGAAGAATATTGAATTACGTTGCCATTATTTTTAAAAATATTTAAAAATTGTTCTTTCATTCAATTGAGGATTTATTGGATATTTTTATTTGTACCTACGTCCATCAGTTACGAATAAAACTTTTTTAAACTTATGATTTCTCTTTTTTTATGATTATTTACGAAAACTATAATGTAATTTCTTGGATAAACAAAATGCTTAGTGCTTGCATAAAATATTTTATACAAGTTTTATTGCACATATGCATATGATATCTCGATTAAGGAGTGTAATATAGTAATTTATATAATTAGAAGAGTTGAATACTTTATTTATCATTTTCTTAAACCGAGAAAAACAGTTTCATAAAATAATTTTCTCGCACCATTGGAAATTATACTAACATTTTTTTATAGATTATTCTCAAAGTATATTTCTGTTTTATTGTAATAAAAATTGTAATCTGATAGAAACGTAGATTTTTGAAGACAGTTTATCATAAGTTTTAAGAATGAATTATTTCATGATTGTTGAGGAACACAAAATACACTTAAATAAAGAATGCAATTTCAAATGCATTTTTATACTTATTCATGGGAATTCACATTACAGGTTGTTTCCATAAATCTATTTATTGAGCAACTCTAAAAATTTAATATGTTCAATTATACCACAAGTGTATGAAAGAAACAATTATGCATGAAGTCTGACAAATAATAGTGCGTTTTCTTGTTTTGTGTTGCGTTGTAAAGCTTTTTCTTTTCTTACAAAAGTCCGAAATGACATTTAAATGTCAATTGCATGAGGCAGAAGTCATCGTACTATTAAAATTAAGGTTGGATTATGAGAGGGAGAATTGATTCTATTGAGACTGTCAAAACTTATTGCATTTATATATAGACTAAAAATTGTCTTTGAAAAGGGAGACAGTATTTAAAATATTAAGATCAGCTTCAACAAATGAAAGCATACCTGATTATGAACAGTTTATTTGAAGTAAAGGTACATTCTTCTCAGTACATATTTTATGAATTTTATATTAATATTAAAAATGCCTATAAAAAATCCATTTTTCAATCAAAATGTAAACAAATATTTATTTCATAAATAGGGATACAAAATGAAAAAAGAAAGTGAATTAAGCAATTTTCTCCCAAACTTTAGTAAAAGCATTAACGAACATACAAAATAAATCAAACCTTTATATGATTACGACACGTTATGAACACTTTTCACTCTTTCAAACTATTCATTTTAGTATTTTTCATTGATAATTGCATATTAAGTGGAATCAGTTTCTACCAAATACGAAGCTATTATTCATTCAATAAAGTACAGGAGATTCGGTTTAGTAATTCATAAAAATATTAATTTACGGGCTACTTAAAATAAATTTGAGATCATGTAATGTATTGCACAGAAGCTTAGTAATAATATATTCAAAAATTATGGAAATGAGTTAAATAAGTCGCAACTGCAAATACTGCAATTTGAATAAAAAGTTATTTTGATCCCGATAATTCTTGATGTAAACAAGATATTAAGAAAACAAATTTTATAAAGTTTCCACATTTTATTATTTCCAATACAATTATTCCTATGAGCGAAATTTTTCAATGAAATATTTAAGCGTATAAAAATTTTATATCTTGAAAAGCATCAAAATAAAAAAATAAATAAATCTTAGAGCGAAATATATTTTAATTTGTCTTCTCTTGAGAATCTTTTGTGGAGACAATTCGAAAAAGAAATATGTATGAATATTTAAGTATTCTTGCATATAAATTTATATAAATAATAGTTTTATATGAATAATTATATATACATAATAATTTTTCTAGTATAGTATAATTTTTTTCCGTATAAGCATAATTCGGATATACTCATGTGTCGAAATAAAATTTAATGCTGGGATTCTATGCGCATTTCGAAAAAAAAAATGAAAATTTGTTTCGATTTCATTTGTAACTGAACATGAATTTGAATATTTAGAAAAGACTAGTTTCTTTCAATTTGCTATGTTTTACTCAACTAGATGATGTTCATAATATTACAAATACTTTTTAGAGTTATGTTTATAGAAATATTCTATTAATATTCTAAATAAAAATACTGAAAAATAAAGGATATCATATAGACTGTTTCTTTAAGAAAACAACTTCCACTTGTTGAATACATAAATAATGGGTACATATCTATAATGGTACGATCCAGTCCAGCCTTAGCATCCGCCGACGTCTTGGCATAAGGGTAGCGCGTCTTCCCCGTGATCTGGGCATCCTGGGTTCGAGTCCCGGTTTGGGCATGATTGTTCTTCCGTTGTTCTATCTGGGAGATGTGTAAATGTGCCCTCCTGTAAAAAGGGGTTGTGCAAGCGAATGAGTGATGCGTGAGTAGCAAAGTCGTACTCTTGGCCCTAGTTGGCGATATTATAAAAACCAGAGACACTCCCGCACCGGCTTAAATCGCTGTATTCGTAGCAGCGGGTTTGTCCATGGCAATTGCCATAAGAAACAGCAACAAAAACACGCCTTAGCATCCAGGTTTTATATAGATTAATTGAGCGTCATATTAACGGAGTTACTGGAGTAAGTTACTCAAGAGAAAACTTCCAACCTTGGTCAGTAGCCATACTATGTCACAAAGGTAGCCATGGCTGCTCTTCTTTATGTCTGTTTCTCCAATACTGGACGGGACTGGGACGTTTTTACCTCCAAAAAATCGATTTTCCAATTTTAGCCCTAAAAAATAGAGTAAATTGTGCTGATTCCGGCAATGTATAACATGTGAAGTTTTGAAATACAGAAAGCTCATAAATTAAATTTAAAAAAATGTAAACAAAGGTGCCACGCCCCTTTTTAAAGGGACTGTATTTGATAACAACGAAAAAAATGCCATTATTTTGGGTTTTTTTTTAATTTTAACATTTCCATAAAGGATACGAATTACTCAACAAAGTAACTTCGAAGTTTACAAGCTGCGTGAACTTCTATTTTGTTTACATCGTGCTTGTTCTTTTGTTTTGGCTTTCGTTTGTTTCTGATATTCTTACGTTGCTTCGCCTTTATTGTTTTCATCAAATTACATTCATATTTCTAGTTGTTTTTCAAATAACATAAGTAATAAGGATGCCTAGACGTAAGCAGTTTGGAAAGCGGAAATTACACCCTAATCAGTTTTCTGAAAATAAACAGAATGTGATGCCTACTGATTGCGAGTTGTTGAATGCAAGTGCGTCGAAAAGAAAATTGAATAGCAGTGAAACAGCGTTCTGTTTCTACGAGAAATGTTCGCTATGTGAAATATCTAGGGGATGGTGATTCTAAAGGATACCAAAAAATTAGTGATTCTAAAGTGTATGGGGAGGAAATAATGGTCGAGAAATTGGAGTGCATTGGTCATGTCCAGAAAAGAATGGGAGCAAGGTTAAAAACCTTAAAAAATAAGCTCAAATCAACTAAGTTAGCAGATGGAAAGAAAATTGCAGGACGTGGTCGACTTACAGATGCAGAAATTCTGCTAATTCAGAAATATTATGGACTAGCAATAAGAAGGAATGCTTCCAAGTCAGTGACTGAAATGTCCAAATCAATTTGGGCAATTTATTTCCACAAGATTTCAACCAATGCCAAGTCCCAACACGGTTTGTGTCCTTTGGGCTCTGACAGTTGGTGCGGATATAACAGGAGTTTAATAACTGGTGATAAGTATGTTCATAAGCATTCTCTTCCAGAATCTGTTTTGCTGGCTATTAAGAAGGTTTTCAGGGAGTTAACTGACAAAAATCTTCTGTCTAAATGCCTCCATGGGCAAACTCAAAATCCCAATGAGAGTTTCAACAATTGTGTATGGGAAAGAATTCCCAAAAACACATTTGTAATGATTAATACTTTGAAGATAGGAGTTATGGATGCTGTGCTGTGTTTTAATGATGGTGTTTCTAGCTGAATTGAAGTCCTTAAACACTTGGGTATTGCACCTGGAAGAAATACATGTGAGGCCTTGAAAAAAATCGACATTTTACGCATTAAAGAAGCTGAAATTATGCACCAAAAAGTTAGTAAAGAAGCTAGAACACTTAAAAGACATAAAAAAAGGGTATCTGAAGCTCAAGAAATGCTACAGCAAGATGAGTATGGGCCAGGAAAGTTTTAACAATGAAAATATTTTAATTTACAAGTAAATATAAGGTTTTTTGCTGATTTCTCAAAACATCTTTTTTCCAAATTGAGGTACGCTTAGAAAAAATTTCTTGCATTACACATACATCAAATTTTCTAATATGATATATATAACCATTAGGCATATGTTAAACCTTGTTTTATAAATTTTTGAGCAGTAATATTAATTTTAGGTGATATTTCTATAAAAAATTATCACGTATTTTTGAGATTTTCCTGATATGTGATAGTAAATATTTTTTTAAAAATAATTTTTTGAATACATTAAAATGAAAATGAGTTCACTGCAATCATAGAACTTTTGTTTACATATTATAACAATTTTGGAATGATTTTAGACAGAAATGTGTTATACGAGCGTACCAATGTGTATATATGTATGTAAACATTTCCGTATCACATCTCATTTTCGACATGTTATGAAAATAAAAATACTTTAAGAAATAATTATTTTTGAGTTATTTTATAATTACATCATTATACTCTTTCAACTTGTACAATATATTAATTTAGTTTAAATTTTTATTTGGAAAAAATCTTCTTTGTTTTATTCTAAAATATTGCCAGTTTTCGCTGTCGAGAACGTCCCAGTTCCCTTTAAACTGATTGTCAAGACTTTCAAAGAATATGAGTTAATCTAATTGTTTAAATCACTATAAAGACATACAGTCCTGCAAACTGTTAGACAATACAAATTGAGTAATCTAAACAATCCTCTAACATATCTCGAATTTGCAAATTTAAGTTCCTTTTATTGCATGGTACTGAATCACCAGTTCAGGTAACTAAGTTAATCAGGTTTCTTTTATAGGTATTCCCTACAGTAAATATTAAAACAAATAGGCATCCATACACATAGTACGATGCAGTATATCGTCATCTAAACCACATATGTAATTTTTCTTTTTCCAAATAATTTTCTTTGATAATGCAGGAAAGTCCATTATAATATTTAATTCATGTCAAAATCACCAAAATGTTTCCCCTTCTTAACATCTGTCAAAGGTATATGTAAAAAGTGATGACAAATATAAAAGTTATTTATTTATTATAAGAGTTCTAAAATTTTACTCGGCAATGTTTTGAGCTTTCCATGAAATTGTATTCAAAGGAATGAAAATATTCCAATATATTTACAAGCTTGTATGCGATATTAGCTTACGGAGAAAAAATTCAAGAAATTCCTTAGATTTTTAGACTTAACTCTTGTCATAGTTATGAATCCTTTTGACCCGACAAAATATCATTAATAAGCGCTTTTGAAGATATATTTTTTCATAAAAAGTAAATTCATAAAAGTAATTGGAATTAAAAGTGAAAAGTTGAAGACCTTTTATTAAGAATATGAAAGAAAGGCAAAAAAATTAGTGTTAGAAATGGAGATGAATACAATTGCATAAAGATTATTTCCTCAAACAACTCATAAAATTTAAGTTTCAAATAATTTCATTTTGAAATTTCCATTTTAGAAAGTCACTTTAAAATACATTATTTGAGGATATTAATTTATATTCTTATATTTTAACCCTTTGCACTTTGAAAAGTAAATCGATGCATAATTATTCACTTAATACAAAGATTTGTTTATCGCTCTGAAAGATAAAGAAACATAATTGCGCAAAATTGAATTTCTTTGCAAAATGAATCTGCATCTTTTTACCATTTTCTAGGAGTTTTCAACAATCAAAATTGGAAAAAAAAATAAAACGTCAAAATGATGCACCGTCTTGAATAGTGAGTTTCAGGTATTACCCGAGTGCAAAGAGTTTATACCAAATAAATATATGAATGAGTGTTAATAGCAGATATAGCAAAATTAAAATATAGAACCGTAATTCACTTCCAGCAAAATGAAAATATTTTTAAGGAGCATTTAATTGAAACAAAATTTCTGAAAAAAAAAAGATCTTTATACTGTTGAGTTAAAAATAATATATTTAAGTTATTGCTCAGTCTGCCATAATAAATGCACAAAAATATCTTGGTATTTCAAAATGTTTAAAGAAATGCACTTCACCAGGTCATTCAGAAGTAAATAGAAAATATCACAATTTAACGGAAACTTTGCTAGACCGTCAAAACAAAGGCTTTTTTTTTCAGCAACTTCTTTTCATATAGAATGAATATCATTAATATAAATGAGTTTGTTCAGGATCCAATAGTTTTTCATTTGGGAAAGCTAGAAAGCGTGGAATTTATTTTTGCTTTCCGTTTCATGATATCCATTAATTACTTCAAATGTTTTTTTTCTTTAGTTATTTTATTTTTCAAGGACAAATTATGTTGATCCATTCAAAATGAGGTGGCACTGAGATTAAAATCTAAACTGAGAAACAGAGGATATCTGATGCAAATGTGAACGATGTTACTTTTAAAGTTTGGTTCTAATAAATTATAACTTAAAAATAAAGAAGACTTGAATAGAAAGACGTAGTTGTCATGCCTTTTAAAATTTTGGAGAAGATATAAGAGCTGAATTCAATGAACTTCAAAACATTCCAGTAAAAGTATTATATAAATTGTTGAATACAAGGTTTCTTTCAAAAACTTTTATCTAACGAAGCAATATTTTTAGAAATCGATATTTAAAAAAAATGTTTATAAATAAATCAAAATTTATCTTCCCGAATGTATATTTCTGTAAATTTTATTTTATAATTTTTTATTTCAATTTTATTTGTCCAGTACGTTTTTCTAAATATTAGAAATATTTATAATTAAAAAAAATCCAACACAAAATATTATTTTCAAAGAAGTGGCAATTTACCACTAATTGCAAATAATAAAGACAGATAACCAGTAATATTCTCTATAATTAGAAATAAATCATACATTTCATTTAAAATAGAGTATCGGTAAAAAAAAAAAATCTACTTTCAAATAATCTTTTTCTAATGAAATCAAATATTATAAATCTTAATATACCTACAAATATATTTTCACTTGAAATATTTTCTAAATATTTATATTTTTAACAAAGTAATTATTTAAGCAGTTTTCAGAAATTAAAATAGTATATTTTTAGTGATCAAAATATATATTTATTCAATAGGGAATTTCGCTTAATTAAGAGAAATATAATAGCTAGATCTTCTTTTGCAAAAAATAAAAAATAATAATCTTTTCCTGATACGGATTGCTTCAAAACATTTTCATGAAAGAAATGAACACACTGATTAGAAAACGAAGTTTGTTCACTCAAAATATCATTCTCATTTCAACTGATTGTATAGTTGAAAATGAAGCCAGGAGTCTTCCAGTAATAGAGCTTCAGGTAAAAAATACAAATTTATAGAAAGATAAATAGCTAATTTTTTTTTCATTTTTTTAAATCCGAAAAAATAAGTATTGTATCCGTAAATATATACTCCTCCACCGCAATCTGTAATGTTTAGAGGGATTGAAAATATCCCAACCCTAAAGATCTGAGTCATTATCAGATGCAAATTCCCAATTTCTGTTTTGACATCTAGCAACTGACCCAAGTTATTTTTATGCTTAAATTTACTGATTTATCAGCATATGGATAAAACTAATCATGGATAAAAATCAGTTATGAGAGTTTATTTTTTATGTTAAATTATAGCAAAATAATGTAATTTTTATTATTTTATATTTTTGCTGATTCATGATATTCCCACTTCAGATAAAATCTATTGTTAATATTTTCTTTCAGTTTTATTCTTGTTTTGTATTTGACATTTTTTTTCTGTGTGAAAACAATATTTATTTCGAAAGGATTTCACTGATTAGTTTTTATTATAATGTTCGTGTACATTATGAATAGAAAAATCCTTAATGTGCAATGCAAATAATATATATTTTTTTAAAATTTCTTTAGCAATCTTCTAAAGTATATTAGCTTTTCTATTACAACCTTCATTAGTTAATTCGAGACGAGAGCTATTGTGAAGAATTCAGTAACCCATCATAAATAACCATTTCTTTTAGTTAAAAAAAAAGCCTAATATTTCATTTCAGCTACACTACAATGTCCACAAATCAATGTTCTCTAAAAATCCTTAATTGCATCGTTGTCATTTACGATTAAAAATAAAGACTTTATTTGAAGCTTGCCCATTATTGTTAAATCAGGAAATGAAAGAGACTGGATCGATTCCTTTTTTTCATCCTGAAAAGTTACCTTTAGTTTCTAATCAGGAAAATTACGTATGATTGCTAGATTCCTGGAAACACTTCGTAATTTTAATGATAGGTCTAGACAGGACATGCAATTAGTAAAAATCCATCTCTTTGGATACCTATGTTGCTTTATCTCTTTGATTAGGTTCAAAGAGTTTTAGAAATTACAGAAATGAACTTTCTGAATAGTGATTACGCCCATATTTTGTATTTAAAATTAGATTTCCTAAGAAAGAATATTTTTGTATTTACTGCAGTCTAGAATAATTTTGTACTATACTTCCTCTTTTTTTGCCTACAGTTCACTAAGAGTAAAACGAGATATTATTCTCTCGACAAACTATTCAGAATAGAAATTTATTAAATGTGGAAATACGAACTATAAAAAGTATTAAATAAAATTTTAAAAGCAAAGAATGATACTTAAATTGGAACATTATATTGTTATTAAAATTCCACATTCTGTTATTCACACAAAGAAAATACAAATTCCCAACACACAAATCAACCTAATCTTGAAAACACTTTTATGTCTCTGAGACCTTACAAAGAAAGAAAACTATAGTATAACCATTCGAAAATAACACATTTTAATCTATTTGCAAGATAAAAAAAGAATCTTAAAATTTTCACAAACATTCGAATATCTTAATATTAGATTAACAAGAACAAAATTTGTATGAAAGGAGACACTGAAAAATTTCAGAAAATATTCCCAATGCACAGATGTAACGTAATCCTGGAAAATCTGTCATGTCTGTGAGACTTTACAAAAATAATAATATAATGATTCGAAAATAACACATACTAATGCGTTTGCAAGATGAAAAAGGATCTTGAAATTTTTTTAAAATATTAGATTATTCTAATATTATATTAACAAGAACAAAACTTGAATGTATAGAGACACTGAAAAAGTTCAGAAAAAGGCCATTGCTTTTTTTGAGAAATTCGCATTTGAAAATCAGCCAACAAAACTGAGCTGAACGGTTATTTCTGCAGTAATCAGAACATTTGCCAACTTAACAGAACAGTTATTTCTAGAGTAACATAGCGAAGATGAATGGCTACAGAGACATCAGATATTTTTCACTTCTCTTGTAATTGTTACTAATGACTTAACATGGGCTAGTGATGTTCAGAATCTTATCTCATCTTATTTAGAATTTAAAAAATGAACAAAAAAACAATACATTTTTGTATTTAAAGGGGCTATTAAAACTTAGGCGCTTCATCACTATATCACTAGACTTACTGACGCTGCTTCAGTATTTTCTACAAATAACATACACATCATTTACTCCCATTTAATAAAAATTCATTAAAAAACATAACTCCTTTCGTTACCATATCTCATAGATATTCTGAGACCTAATATAAAAATGCAATTTTTCTTAGAAATTACAAATCTATGCCACGTTTGTAATTGAAATGCGTTATTATTTATATAAAATCTTAGTGGAAGAGTCTGAACACATACATTTTCCATAAAAGCATTTTTAATGTTTACTTATTTACAGAAGGAAATGGAAAATGGAGTTATAGATCAATTGTAAAAAACACTATAAGCAAAATCTAAAAAAGAAAATACTTCATACAAATATAAATATTAATTGCATTTGGAGATAAATGCCAAGAAGGACTCTTGTCATTTAAAATGACAAAATATAACTCTAGAAACAGATAAAGAAAAATGGATAAGCTAAATAAGGAAGTACGGAATTTAAATGAAAAATAAACAGGAAAAACAACAAATTTGAATATAACTGAAAATGTAAAATGTATTGAAAATTTGCTATCAAGAAGAAAATATGTTTTCATTAAAAAATAAGAAACTTTAGCTCATTTTCAAAAATACGACGAGTGTTTTATTATTTTAAGTTTATGTTTCTGATTCCGGAAGGATTTTGAGAAAAACAATTTTAATTTTGACACCACAAAGTACTGTCTAGTGTTAGAAATGTCAGCATGAAATAGGAACAATAACTTCAACACAGCTTTAAAATTTAATTAATAATATTGAAATTAAGGATAGAAAAATATACAAATATAAATCGTTTAAAAGTATACTTTTGCTAACAAGAAATACTTCATTTTTGTTTATCATAAATTTCAAAAATTTTCTCGCTAATTAATCCTATACAAAATTCTTCCAGCCCCCCCCCCATCCAAAATTTTAATGATCAATTGCCAAATTTTTGCTCTGCCTTTTTGGTGATGAAAGTTTAAATGGAATCATGCAAACATTGCAATTCGATGAGGATTGAAATTTCACAAAACGAAAAATAAAAAGTGATAATTATTACTGGAATAAAAAAGTGATTCTAGAATTTAATTTATTTTGTCAACTGATTTGCAGAATTTCTAAGGGGAAGAAAGAAAGATTTAATTAATTCAAATAAATTAATAATTTTGAAAATTGTGTTCAAAAAATTTAATTATTTTGAATGAATATTTTTCAATTTACAATACATAGAAAATGAAAGCATATGATACAAAATAGTTATTGCATTGTTATATGTACTTCCAATAACCACAGTTTTACTTTCCCATATGCGAAGTGTAGAAAAAGGCATCAAAAGCAATGAATTCGAGAATTTGACCAGTGTTTTTGGAGACTCAAAACTAAATTTTTAGAATTATGTATTTATATGTCAACATTATAACTTACAAAAATTTTAATCTAGTTGGCTGCATTTTGTATGAGATCTTTACTCCAAAGTTTAAGATTTTTCAAAAGTCTGGAGAAATGCACAGTAAGTTTGCCTGTTGTATACAAGTGAACACGACAACAGAGAAAATGTAAAAAATCAAGTAGACAGTATTAGGTACTGGGATCTAAGGTTCAGAATCTTTTCAAAGTTTGAATAAAATTTGCCGAAATATTGATCGTCTATCTCTCTGTACTTTGGCAATCATGTAAATACGATAAATCAAAAATACAAAGATTTAGATAAATTAGATGTGATATGTTATCTTTATAATGCAGTATTTTTTGGTCAATATTTGGTTCCAATAATCAAAAATGATATCCAAAATTCATATTTAGTTTGTTTGTTTTTTTTTATTTTATTATGAATCATAAAAATATTATATGCGATACATTGAAAATAAAAATTTCAGGATCGCGGGTTTTATTTCAAGGTCCACAATTTTATTCGAGTGAAAGAAAATAACACATTTGTTTGAATATATACATGAGAGTTTCGGAGAGACGCCATCCATTGTTTTGGATCATTATTTCAATTTTGTAAGCTTGTCATTCTTAAATGATCAAATTCCATCTCCCAACGGATAATTTATTCACAATGTTTCCTATACATTTTGCACCAATAGTTCCGTTTAAGTTTGTGTACATTATAAACTAATCTCCAACTTCTTTATTCTCTTTATTCTGAGATTGCATACAAAAATTATTAATACATTTATCTTCATTTTAAGAAAATAGAAAATGTGACATTGCATCAAAGGCAAAATTTTCTTTTTGAAATTTATGTACTATCATATTACAGTTTTAAAAAATAATATTTTTAAAAAATCATTTTTGTATTTCATAATAAAGAAAACATTAAATAAATATATAGATTTTATTCTTGATAAGAGTATAGTTTTATTCATAGAAACAATAAAATGAATGTAGAATTACTGAGATTTTGTTATTAGTATCACAACGTAACCAGCAATAATTACACAACCAACAGTCTATACATTAATTTATTTCTGTTGTTCAAATATCAAAACATTCATTTAAAATTTTTCAAATATATTATCCAATATATTTTAAAAGGTGTAATTTTTGCTGGTACGTTGTGATACTAATAAAAAAATTTAGAAGTCATCCTCACGGATCCGTCTATCAATCCTATATTTAAGCGATCGTATCCTCATCTATTTTCTCTCTCAAAGAACTAAACAAAAAATGAAACTCTTCTTACTATTCCGATAGATGGCGTTGATCGTTATAGCATAAATTGTTTCTTAAATAATCAGGAAAGCAACATATGGAGGATTAAATTTGCAAGGAGGAAAAAAACACGATAAGCAGCTTTAGAAAAATCAGGTTAATTATTTAATAACAGTAAACCTAAAAGAAAATAAAAGCTAATAAGATTTAAATAGCCAGAAGAGAGAAAAAGAAAAAAATATGAAAACATGAATAAACTAAATAAAATGGCGGTACTAAATTAGAATTTTTATAAAGTTATGTCTTTATTTTTCTTTATTTCAGGCATATTATTTTTTTTCCTTAAGAAAGGCAAGCTAAAATTTAAAGATTTTATCATCACAACTGATTACATGGAAAAGAAACAATATAGTTATACCCAATTAATGAATGATTGTTCATATCGGTAAAAAAGAACAGTAAATAAATATTATAATGTAAAGTATTTAAACAAAATAATCTCTACTTTATTCGTTTATCGCAAATCTAGTAATTTTAATTTGACATGCTTTTTTACTTTCATAATTGATTGGTGAATTGTAATTATTTTTTCCGTTGTGATTTTGCTATTTATTTACAGTGGAACCTCAGACAATGAGCATAATCCATTCTTGAATCTTATTCATTATGCGAAACTAGTTTTTCCATACATATCTATAAAAAATTCGAGAATACTTTCAATTCCAAAAAAAAAGTTAACACATTTAATTTAAAGTTACTTAATAAATTTATAATAAATTAATTTAATATTTATGATTCATGCTTTTATAGTATGTATTTATTCATAATACATGTCTTTGGTTTCATAATACATGTATTTTCAAAGTTTGGTGACAATGAGGAACAATGATATTGTTACCGTGAAAGACCGAAATCAGAGAATGTCGACATTCACCGGTGAATGTCTCGACATTCACCGGTGAATGTCGACAAACACCAAATACGTCGGTGAAAGATCTAATATTTCATTACATTCATGTACATTCGGACCCTCACCGGTGTATGTCGACAATCACAGATATGCTCTGGTGGAGGTCGAAAAGAGAGGAGCCGACTGGCTGTTTCGCTCCAAATCCGAACGAATACAAGTCCCTGATGCTGACCGTGGTCGTACAGATAACCGAAATGTGTTAGCGGTTGTTGTTGGAATAGAAGACTCCGACTTCTATAAACTTACGAATGAAAATGGTACCCTCAAGCAGCTTTACACACGTAATCAGTTCGAAATTTGTAAAGAAAAGCTTCTTTCCATAGATAAGATTTCTTTTCAAGAAATTTCGCTGAGAGAAGCAACTGCAGCTAATTCGAGAAGCGGTGGGTAAGGCTATACACGCTGTCATTGCAGAAGGAAGTGTTCCACAAATAAATGCAGTTGTAAAAGCAAGGGCCTCTTGTGCAATTCAAAGTGTTATAATAGTTTAAGTTGTTGCAATAAATAAGATTTGATTCACATAATTTAGTAAGTTTATTATTATTATTATTTTATTTTCTCATTTAGAACGTACTGTATAATTAAGTAAGTTTTTTACTTCTATTATTTATTTCTATTGTTTTAAGTTCTTAGTTATTCCTCTCAGAAAGATAGGCGAAAAATTTATCGCGACTGAATTACGGAGAAAAAAATATAAATCTCGGACATGTTCAACATTCACCATTAGTGCATGGTGAATGTCGACATTCACCGGTGAAAGTCAGAAATAAGGGTATTTAGCAAATATTTCGGACATACACCAAGCGACTATGTGTTTGTCGACATTCACCGGTGAATGTTGACATTCTCCAGATTTCGGTGTTTCACCGTAACAATATCATTAAATGAATTCCTAACGCACATAGTTACTGCCTTATAAAAGATGATGCTTCTCAACATATGATGCAATAATTTCCCATGCTTTCAGGATTTCCCTAATTTCATTGGAAGATTGTTTACCATTTGTATCATTTGTTTATTCCTCGCCTATCCAAATCTCATCCGCGACTTTCTACTGTGACACAGAATCTAGTTCTATAAACTTTCAGTGTTGAAATTAAGTTAAATGGATCCTTTAAAATTTTTTTATAGGAAACAAGATCATGTTTTTCATTCTTTTGGAAATCATTCTGGAAAATTTTCAAAATTATAAAAAATAATTAAATATGACCATGAGCTCTTGTATATGTATATTTTTTTTCTTTCTCGAAATTGCCTAAAAGATACTTTAGTTCTTATTATTATCAAAGTTCTCCGTCATTTTATGCATTGTTAAATATATCGGAGGCTCCTTCTAAAGTCATTATTAAATATTATAGAGACTGCTTTTTCGATAATATTTTATTTTCCATGAATCTGAATGCAGAAAATGACTTTAATTATGTATAGAGTGACTTTACTCAAAATCAACATTTCCAAAGAAGCAATTATATAATTACAGTTAAATTATTGTAATAATTGTCAAAAATATAGAAAATTATCTTTAAGATATTTAATAATGTTAACTATTTAAAGGAATTTTACTATAAAAATGTTTTACAAAATATTCTTAGTACAGAAATGTAATGTTATAAGGAATTTTTAATTGTTTATTTATGATCATTTTAATTAAAATATTTAAATATGAGACAAATATAGATTTACAATGCTAATGCTTATATATAAAGATATTCTTAAATATTTTTTTTAATTTAAAATTTTGATTCAAATATACGATATTCTTTTTAATATTTTAATATTTTTTTTCAATATTGTTTTTGAAGTCTAATCAATAGCACGGTTTTTCTATAGACCTTAATAGAAAATGATTTATTTCATTTCTTCTACTACATGTGAAATATAAAAATAAAATAATCCGCAAACAATTTCGAAGAAAATCTTTGAGTTCTGTAGAAAATTTATCTTCATGTGAGTCCAAAAAGAATATAATAAATAAATTCCGCGTTGCAGATTTCCTCTGACAGTGATTGATTATCCTTAATGAATTCTTACCTTGTCAGCATATTTTCTCAGTTCGTTAAACATTCCAAATTAGTTGTCTTGAGTCATTAACCTCCGTGTAAGAGGTTATGAAAATGCCATCTAACTTATAATGATTTCTAGGATCAGCGTTTAATGTCATGGAATGACGATATTGATAGCAATCTCGATAAATAATGGAAGTGAAAATATATGCGTGCCTGTTTTTTGGCGCTCTATAAGCAAATCGTGACCTCAGATATGAATCTTTGAAACTTAATTAGAATTTTAATTAAGTGAAATTTCTTCGTAGTTTTATAATAAATTCAAAAAATATTATTAAGGTAAAACTGAATTTTACACCTTTTTGAAATTTAAAAAAAAGGTTAAATTTTAATACATTTCAACAACGTCGTATTACTTCCCGCTCATTTCAACTATTTTTATATGTTTAATACTTAATTTACAATGTTTATTTTTAACACTGCAATGAAGCAAAGCTGCTCTTATTGCTAAAAATATTTAATTTCATTACTTAAAATTAATTTAATAATTACAATTTACTTGCTGTTAAAATAAGACAAATGTGAAATAGAATCGAGAAAATATTTACTAAGAAAAGTATTTTCAAAGATTATATTGGTTATGCGTCTGAAACTAATTCATTATATATATATATATATATATATACAGCATTTATAGCTAAGGGTTTTATAGGAAATGTAAGCAGCATTTAAGATAATTTAGTATTCAAATGCTGTGTACACTCTCATATTTGAGAATTCAAACTGAATTTTGAAATACATAACAGTTATGTATGTGCATAGTTTTCTATTTTTAATCCCTCAATAATTTATTTTCATTAAATATAATTTTAGAAATGCATTGTTATAAAAATTAATGCTGGCTTCTAAATACTTTTTTAAAATTATAATTACTTTTTAAATGATATTAAGTATTGTGTTATATCTTTTAATAAAGTTCAAATATAAAATTAAACTAACATTTATAACTTTTAAGGAGTTAATCAAATTTTGAACAAAACTCATAATTTGGTTATATTTATAAGCCGTGATTTAGAAATAATATGTAGACAAATTTGGATACTTAATTGCGCAAATTAAAATAAATATATTTCGGCAATTACAACAAATACATTAAAGACACATTTAGATCTTACTACTGATTTCAGTTAAATAGTGCATTAAAACAACATTTTTTCTTTAAAAATATGAAAAATATGTAGAATTAAAGAACTCAAAACATACTTCAATATTTTTACTGAATTTAAATGCAATTATTGCAAGATAAAAAAAAAATGCTAACCGATGCAGATAAAAAAAGATTAAATAGTGATTCGATGGAAAACATGGTGTACCATTGGTCAAATATTGTTAAATTTGATTGCATTAAATTCGATAGGCCCACTGTATCTCAGACTCCCAATTTGGAAAAGCAATCAAATATTGAAATTTCGCAACTAAATTTCAAAATTTTACACTTTTCTGAAGTTATCAGTTTCTGATGCATTTGTAAACGGAAATACAGTTTTAGACGTATAACTTTTGGAAAATAATTAAAACTGGCGAATTTAAAATCAGTGAAGGGATTAAAGCCGCCATTACATATAGGGTAGGATGTAAATCTAACTAAAACTGTGTTTCCAATATCTGGAATATATATTAATTATCGCTTTGGAGAAAGGATATTGCAAATATAACAATTTCTGATTAAACTTTCCTCAAAAGTTATAGTTTAAAGACACGGGGTTTTGTCCAGGGGTTATTGTTTTGATGAAATATTAATGATTTTTGCTTCATTTTATATTTGCAAACATGGAAGAATTATTGGAATGAATAGGACCATTTTCGAAATCAGGATTGCTTCAACTAAATAACTATAATATTTATTTCGACAGAAGTTGAAACACAATGGAGATTAACAATTTGTTTGGAAAATTCAGAAGATACTTAATTGAATGTGAATCGTTTAGTATTCTTTAAAACAAAACAAATAAAAAATGCATATTAAACTATTTGTCGAGTATTTTATGGAGACAAATTCTTTTGAAGTCATGGTTACGAAAGGCATTCGATGGGTGCATGGTGAAAGAAACTGACTAGCTGGATAATGGAAAATGGCACTTTATTCCACAAGAAAATACTATAATCAGATAACAAAAACATAACAGTAATGGACACAAAGAACAGCACTTGTAAAATTTATCAGTAGACAAGCAGGCTGTAAATTGCTACATAGTTAACAGCAACAAAACAATAGTGTCAACTCACTGTGTGATCAACATTCTGAAGAGGAATTCATTCTCACGTGAGCGATTGCCTTGACTCTATATGGGATTCTCTAGATAGGTCTCATTTCCTAAAAGTGATAGAGAAATGATTATTGCATTTTTCAGTTCCTTAATTTCTATCACTAGATTCACCTCGACAGTCAGGGATCATTGACCTGGCTCTCATTCAACATTTATTAAAAAATATTTGTAGATCCTTGTGGTAACCCTGTCTTTGTATCGCAACCTAATGAAGAAACGTTCAAATACAAGTAGGGATTGCAATACCGGACCAAAATTTCAATACCGGTATTCGGTATTTTCTAGATCTTAATACCGGGATACCGGTTTTAATACCGGTATTAGAAATTATAGGAAAAGAAAGAAAACACAGCTGTTTCTTTGTTTTATTTGCCAGTTTTATTAGAGAGTGTAAATATCACAAAAATAATTTGTAACTTATAAATTATAACAGTATATAAAGAATCACAAAAAAGTAAAGGAACAAAACAATATATAAAGAACATAAAAAAGTGTAAATATCACTATACAGTCAGTGGTACTATTTCCAATTTTTTAAATGTGATCTTAAAAAACATAATGCATCAATTATACTGTCATTAAGCCTGAAAAGTAACTTTGTGAAAAAATTACCAACTGACTGTCAAAAACGCTCTTTCGGCATCTATGCTAGTTGGTAGTTGATTGCTACGCTTACGTTGTCATTATCTTCATTGTCAATATCACTCTCACTCTTACTCTCTTCAAAGTTGGAATCCGAAGTTTCTGTATACACAGTATTTGGATTCTTCCGTTCTTTACTTTTTTGGTATAATACATCTATTATTCCTAATTGAATTCCATGAGCATAGCGCAATTGCTGATTTGCACCAATAAACGTTCCAACTTTTTTCATAACTGTTACTACATCAGTCGCTATGGATACAATATCTTCTTTCAGGGATAATCAATGTTTCGCTAATTTAGATTTAAGCAATTAATTAAGCCATTAATTAGCTAATTAATTTCGCCGGTTAGGGAGACATAAAAACAAAAACGTATATACTATTTTGTTATGTTGGCGATCCTTGAACAATTTTAAAAATTTCTAGTAAATACCGAAAAACCGGTATTTAAACTTGTGAATACCGGTATTACAAAATTGCATAAATGGCTCAAAATACCGGGATTCGGTATCCCGGTATACCGGTATTGCAATCCCTAAATACAAGGAATGATCCTAACTATATAAGGAATGAAGAAATTCAGAGAAGAAAAACATACGAGAATCAAATAATTTCTCAATTAACAATTAAGTCTACATTTTCTATGTTATTAAAACCTGTTTGGAAAACATATTTTGCAATAAAGTTTCGACTTAAATTGTAGAGCACATTTTTCAACAAATAAGATGCAAATTTGTTTGCAAGAATATCTTTCTTCGCTGGACTATGTTTGCAACAAAGCGGCAGCATTGTGAGAATTGACGAACCTTTCAGGGCTAGTTATATATCCATTATTTTTTGATAATTAAGAGAGCACTAGCAATTACAATTAAAGTTAGTTACAAAATAAATTGCAGTCATAAAATAATCTGTAACTTGAAAGTAAGTTAATGAAGAGTAACAGGTCCATTTAATGCCAAGAGTTGTTCTAAGAGTTCAGTAGTTATTTCAGACAGGAGTATTTCCAAAAATTCAGTATTTAATAGTAATAATAATTCAAATTAATAATTCTGAAAGTTATATTTTGATAGAAATGCGTAATTTTTAATGACGTCATATTCCCATGAAAAACTTAATAACAAATATAATTTGACTCTAAACTATCTGATATTTTTATGTGGTTTTTTCATCTAGTTTTCGTTCGGGAACTTGAACAATAGATGTAAATTGGATTGGTACTATAGATACACATTACATAATTATGAATTAAGTTAGTTCAAAAATTATTTTAATCAAAATTTTTATGATGGAGCTACATTAACATGTGCTAAAATATATAACCACATGAAGTTACTCACAAAATACAAATAACATAAAAAAACTTAGAATTCTCTTAAAAAAATATTGTAAAATATGCATCGTATTTCTGATGAAATTTTGACATGCTTTTTTAAGATTATTTCTTTTAAAAATTACATTTTTTTTATCAAAGGAAAGTATATGGGAATTCTATAAACCAAAACCATATAAACCAACAGATGCGAAAGAATTTAGTTATTTTCAAATAGTGCAAATTCATATCTTAAACAAAAAAGATGCGTTCAGTTTCAAATATTTTTTTATTTACATAATGTGGGATAAAAATTATATAAATTGGAAAAAGGAAATAGTATTATAAATTATGGAAAATATGTTAATAGTAATATAAATTATAAAACAGAAATTATATATATTTCCATATATTTTCATCTGATTTCTAATTTTTTATAAAAAATTATATATATATTGTTAGAAAAGCCATTAAAAGAAAAATATTCAAAAAGTATTTATCTTAACACTATTGACGAAACCATTTTGAAATTTTAATGCAGATAGAACAATTCGCCATTCAGAATATTTGAAAAAGACTGTATTTTTTTTTTAATTTTCGAACTTCAATAAAAAATAATAAAAAAATAAAAAAACAAAAAACAATTTTATATTTCACTAAGTTGCTCTCGAGTGTTCTTTCACTAGAAAAAAAATGTTTTAACTAATGCAAGAAAAATTTTAGAAACTATTATTCATTTTTTAAATAATTAAAAAGTTTTTTAAGGTTTTAAAAAAGTCTCAGTACATTAAACAATAAAACAATTTCTTGTACTCTTAAATTACTCTATTCAGATACAGAAATTTTTATACTGAACATTTTGTTCTGAAATAATCTAATAATATTTATTCTCTAAAATCTAGAGTATTTCCTAAATTCTTAATATTTTTTTCATCCTTAAAATATTTAATAAATATCTTTAAATTAAAATAAAAACAACGATACTGAACAAAAGTGCAAAAAAATGAAAGTTTGATTGAAAACTTCTTTTGGGAAAAAAACAGGAATAAAATTAGGATTTTATTTTAATTCTGATAATAAGATACTGGAAATTAATATATTTAAACATGGAATAAAATATTTATTTCAATATTATTATCTTATATTTTAATCGTCCTATATATGCTCTGTTCTTCGAGTACTTGACTCTTTCAAATGTGGACCAATCTTATGACACCATTTCGCTAATAAACTGATAAGTAAATGATTAATCTACGTAATATATAATTGAATCTATTTATCCTTAATCTATGTGAATTAATAAAATAAATAACCAGCCAATGTAGTTGCCTTTGGCGACAAACTGACTGGCTGAAGACATTTGTCAACATTTAAAAGCAACTTCATATCCATGATAATTCGAATTGCTAGAAACTAAATATGATTTACTTTAATTGTTTTACGTATGCAATTGTACACGTGAAATTTTCTAATTGATACTAGTTCCACGAAGTTAAGGCTCTATTAAAAATGTAAATGCCATTCCTTCCAATAAATGTGTAGGTATTGTAACTTCTAAACTGGTCATAAACTCGTCTTCTAAACTGCACATAATATTACACAAAATCCGCCTTCTTTAGGTTCAACAATGGAAAAATCATGGAACCAATTAGTTTATGCAACATTGAAAATGGTTTTAACTTCAGAGCAACAATGTAATCTAGTTTTGAAAATTAAAGGAAAAAAATTTTTAAAAAATTGTCAAAATTCAGTGAAAATTTGCATGGCTATTAAATTGGTATCGACATGGAGAAAGACATTTTTTTAGTTTTGAAAAGGTGTAACATTTCTTTTTTGGGATAATATTTCCAGAAATTATGAAGGAAGAAAACTCCGAAATCCAACTTAATTTTTAATTAATTAAAATTCTTCTTGAAATTTCAACAAAAATCTCTCCCATTTGCGCTCCGGGTCAAAGTTTTTATATGTGCCAAAATTAGTAGTTACAGATCAAACTGTCTGACCCGTACATCGCCAACTTACATACAATATTTATCTGTATTACTACAAAAGATTGTGACTTCAACTTCAATTAAAAATGAATTTAAATACTCCTAAAATTGAAAAATTCAAATATTTATTTTCAAAATATTTTGATATATTGGAATTAAATGATGAACTTATTATGATATTAGACGTTAAAATCATGAGAATACATATCCGAATAATGATTTATTGAATGCTCATTCTTTTTCCACAGTAAAATATATTTTTAACAGTGCATATAAATTTTTGATATCGTTTACACAAGACTTTTACTGTTATTTAACTAACGGAATTCGAACAAAATTTAATAGCAAATTAGACGATAAAATATGCGAAGGCATAAAATTTATCATGAGAATAGACATTAAAGGATGTTTTCATTTGCCGTTTACAAATGTTAACAGGCATTTGGGTATCAAATAAACAATTGTTCAAAAATATGAGAACACTAAAAGGAAACTTTTTTTAAAGAATTCGACCATTACTCTAGCCATCGCATAATGATATATAATCAATGTCGTTCAAATTTAGAAAGTAAAAGATATATTTAAAAACTCTGCCATTTTAAAATAAAGCGAAGTATTCGTTTGATCAGACCATTTAAAATAATTTTGATAGTAATTTCACAAATATATCACTAATTCAAAAAAGACAACAAATCTAAGAAATGAACTTTTTCGAATACAGAAAATTTTGCTTTTAATAAAAAAAATGTATATTAGAGAGTAGCGTGAAGTGAAAATAACAAATGGATGTTTTAATGTGTCTTATAAAATTTGTATTTTGAGACCTTTTTGAAACATGATTCAAATAATGTTTTATAAGTAATAATGTAGCAGAATTAAATTCCTGTTATTGAGATATGAAATCAGCAAATCTCTTGGATTGAAGTTGCTTATGCGTTCAAAACGAATTGATTTTAAAATATTTATTTAATATACGAAATTTGTTTAGAAATTATTTCAGAATATAAGCTAGCGTACAAAGGGTGTTCAAATGAAAAGGTACGAAACGACACTGTGGGTATAAAGGAAGACTTTATTCAGAGTATACACCATTGACCTGAGCACAACGATCCCATTGATAAAAGAGCCGAAGGACTCCTTGTTCCCAGAATTCATATGGCCGTGACGAGACCCAGTCCTTCGCATCGTACTTGAGTTCGCAGTCCAAGTCGAAGCTCTTCCTTATCAGATGTTTTTTCAGGGGACCAAACACATGAAAATCGCAGGGTGACTTGTCCGGGCTGTAGAGTGAATGGTCGATCTGCTCCCACTTGAAGTTGGCCAGTTCCGCGTGTGTGACCCTGGAGACGTGTGGACGCGTGTTATCATAGAGCAGAACCACATCCTGCATGAGTAGCCCCGGTCTTGTGTTCTTGGTGGACCTGCGTAGTCTTCGGAGTGTCTCACTGTACACAATCGGAGTTTATGGTTCTTCTGTGCTCGAGGTATTCAACAAGTAGCGTCATTTGGCAGGCGCTATTTATTAGAGCCTCTTGCAGTCACCCGCAGATGCTCCGATCTACGCCGAAGACTCCAATCGAATCTCTAGATGTTTCACTACGTTCTCACATAGCGGCATACCCCATGTAGCAATTGTTATAATACTTTTTTTGTTTTGTTTTTAACATATTTATTCTTCTGAACAATGGGAAAACGTTATGTATTTGTGAAAATTAGACAAACATTTTTTGAAGTTTAAAACTCATATTAGATGGCAATTTATTATTATTTTTTTTCTTTTTTATTGAATTCATTTTTCACTTTGTAAATGGAAACTCAAGGGTTTGTTTAAAATTAGTCATGATCAATATATAACCTTTATTATAGCATTACAGTATCGATTTCCCTTATAACTTCGACAATATATCATCGCAAATAACACATTATAGAAATACCTTCAAGGAAATATATCTACATAGGACCATTAATCCAGGTTTGATGCTAGGTAGAAACCCATAAATCCAGAAGGACGCTCTCTAAGCAATTGCATTACGTTTCACAAATTTTCCATCAAGTTAATCCGCGGTGTCATCTCGCATCTGTGCGTAATCAACGACAGGCCGTCTAGTCATCGAAAATTCATCGTCATAATTTCAAATTAAGGAATCTAAAGCGATAGTTAGGGAACTATTTGGCAATGCTATGATCGATGCATTTCCAGCATTGGGGATTGCATATAATAGTTAAATAGTAAAATTTTACCTTATTATTCCAATATATTTTCGACAATATCAAGGCACTGTGAAGAAATTCACTATTTAAGATTGTCAGTAAGTTAGTCTCATCAAGAAGCGCACCTCTAAATTATGAAATACAGATTCCAAATAATGTTAAACTAAAAACAGTTGTTCGGTAATAATTCGTTTAGCAAAGTAAAGAATGTTCATAACGCATTAAAAGAACTTAAGACATTCATGGAGAGACGAATATATGTATAGGGAGATAAAAAAAAACATACTTTATTTTATTAATTATACTTGCACTAAATATTTGTACCATTAACTACTAGGAATACTTTTGGCCTGAATATTATAATAATAAATTTTATATAATTATGTGAAGAAATAATTAAACATTTTAGCAGAATTTGTATATTAAGAAAAAAGAGTTGCATTCTTTTTGAACATTATCATTCATAATTTTAATTGACGTCTCATATTTCAAGTTCCTTTATTTAAATAACTTCATATAGTTTTCATTATTCGGCCATTAGGTTTCACAAGGATATTAAGCTTATGCTATAAATTAATTGCTATTTAAATTAATTGTTCTGTCTAAGCAATTTTATTTCAATTAAATTACCTAAACATAGATTCATATCCATAATTTCAAAAAAAAAAAAAATCGTCAGACATGAATGCTATTTTTACAGGTCTTACATGCGTTCTGTTCATAGTATACATTAAATTTATTAATGGTGATAAATTCCATGTTGTTAAAAAAGTTAAATCCCAAGTCATTAAAAAAATTACATAAATTTCTGAATCAAATATTGATGAAAATTGCAGGGTTATTTTTCATTA
The DNA here is from genome assembly GCF_947563725.1 of Argiope bruennichi. NCBI lineage: Eukaryota > Metazoa > Arthropoda > Arachnida > Araneae > Araneidae > Argiope > Argiope bruennichi. The sequence continues at coordinate 63,679,251 of NC_079153.1, read as the reverse complement.
CAATCGAAGAATCTCACAATTTAGCTCTTCAAGCTAGTGTTAATCCTCATTGTTAGTAGTAAACTTCAACTTCAATTCTTCCACAATTTTTATTATTCAAATCCAATGCTACCTAATGAAGTTTCGAGTATGACAGAGAACATTCCCTGTATTATCATTTTACTACATTTAATAATGTCTGTCTCTTATCAGTTTGATAACGGAATAAATTGAAAATTTTAGGTTTCCAGAATCCTGCATTAGCTTTGAATGCATCATAATTTCAGATCGAGATGCCAAAGTAGCAATTTATTACATTATATATATATATATATATATATATATATATATATATATATATATATATATATATATATATATATATATATATATATATATATATATATATATATATATATATATATATATATATATATATATCATTGTTTACTACAAACGAATACAAGAATCTTTATTCATAAGGCCTAGGCCTCCTTCGTCATGCAAAATAGCTTGGAATGACATAGGAATCGAATCATACAAATGCTGGTTACGGTTTGAAGGAATACATTTTTCATGTAGACAAAACTCGCAGAATTTTCACATCTGCGAGAAATGCTAACGGTTTTATATCGATTCTAAAGTAGACTGGAAGCTCTATAGTAGCCCATAATGATTTAATTATATTGGGGGCAGGAGACTGTGAGGGTCAAGACAGATGTTTCAGTTCATCTTCGTGTTCACCAAACATGATTGGACAAATCCCTCTCATGAATATAAACATTTCATTGTGTAAAATGTAACAAACTTGTAGAAACAAAGTATCCTGTAGGGAACATAGCTTACATCATATAATACTGCTACTCAGCTAAAATTTATCTGTAATTCTCCAAAGTGACCCTTTCTTTAAGAGTTATCATTGGGCCAACAGAAAACCACGACATAGCTGCCAATGAAACCATCTCCATGCCTGACAGTTGGAAGGACAAAATCACGATCATGCGCTTGTGCGAGTGTCCTTCAATAATGTACCTGTCCTGTTGCTGAAATAAGAGTGCAAAAAGATTCCTCTGACCTTCCAGCTGTATTCCATTTATCAGTTCACATATTTTTGTTTTCATTGCACCACGTTTGGCATTAATATCTGAGACAAGCAGCTTGCGAAATGCTATTCTGCCTTAAATGTGATGTGTTTATAATGAAATTACTAATACTGAAAAATCCATATGCTGATTGTGCCCTCCGGTTATTTTGGTTGCAGTTTTCTTTTTAGACATTGCAGTCCGCTTCGTCTCTTTCAGCTTCTCCTGCCGTACACTGTTTTGTTCTGTCAATCTTGTCCTCTTGCAAGACTGTCATAGGCTTTAGTCATTGTCCTTGTACACGCTGTCATAGACTTTAGACACCTTATGTTTAAAAACAGCTAACATGTTTCGGTCATTTTTCTAGTTAAACGAGCTACTGAAATTCGACAATTTTGAAATGAATGTCTATTAAATCTGACATACTTTTGGCAAAAAAATTCAAGGCAACTTTACTAAAGCTATTGTCTTCTATTCATGAAATGTACTTTTTATTTGCAATTTATTTACAACTAATAATTATTATTAAAATGTATTTTATTAAAAAAAGGGATTTAGATGACCCCTACAAAACATCCTTTCATAAATTGTTTTCTTTTTATTGTTTATATGCCTGTCTTCTCATTAAGAAAGTGCTTTTAAAAAAACTGAATGCGAATAAAATAATTCTTTTTCAGAAATTCAACAATAATGAAACAATGTAATAATTTTGGAATGAAAAAAATTATTTTTAATGTTTCAACAAAAACGGAATTGACGCTCAATTTTTATTAGTTTTATTAAAACAAAAAACGATACAAATACTTGACAAATATACATTCACGCTTCAAACGCTAATCACATTTCAAATGCTAATGGCTGCTAATTTTAGTAAATTTCATAAAATTTAGTATCATTTCTAGCGTTCAATAATTCATATTGCTAATTTTATACATTATCTATAAATTCACTGTAATGCACCTTGATGTTTTTGAAGTTATAAATTGAAATGCAGATAAAAGGTTTATCATACCATTTTTGAATAAAGGATTTTGATAAATAACTTTCCAAAAATCTCATATTTAAATGACATATTTATATAACTTGAGAAAATAAATTCATTTAGAAAAATCTGTAAATATTAAATAAATCTATAATATCAACACTTAGAACAAAAATGAATGATCTGAATTTACAAAGTTAATATTATTTATTTCAAATTAATATTCTCATTTACATCTTTTATAAAACAATTAATATTTATTCTAGTCTAAATTAATCTAATTCTAGCTTTTATGTGCTTATACATATTTGAGGATATTAACTAACAATATTTTATATACCTTCAGATTCAGACTCATTAATCATTCGTAAACTATTAATCGTATGTGCCAGTAGTTTTAAGTGAATGCTGTCTAAAGTATTTGATCGAAATGAAAATATTTGAGTGAGAAGTAAATTCACATTCACGTGCATTGCCAGTTAAAACATATTAAATATGGGATCTATTTTTAAAACATATTAAGTATGGGATCTATTTTTAAAACATATTAAATATGGGTTCTATTTTTAAAACATATAAAATAAGGGATCTATTTTTAAAAGAAGTAAACAAAGATTTTAATTTCAGATTTTTCGAATGGCACTTAAAGTCAAATAGGTTTTGGGAAATGAAATACAATCAAACCTTTTTTGGGACCTTTCAATTTTAACTCACATTTTGGTTGATATTCGTTCAGTTCTCTCTTTATCAGAAATTCTGTTAGTAACTTGTTTGTGATCACTTTAATTCAATTAAAATAAATTTTCGATGATTTGCCCCAATTCATGGAATTAGCTGTACTGAGAATTCTAATAACATTTAGTGGTTCTTGGAATTGACATTGCAATTGAGAAACTCAATTACATTTATATATTATATAAATTATAAATTATATTTATATTTATAATTATAAATTATATTTTTTGGTATATATTGTCTCCTATAGGAATGAAGTGAATCAATTCCATTTGTCGGAAGAAAGACTTATTTGAATAATGCAAGCAATGTTTTGTCATGTTACCAACAATTTTGCTTCTACCATATCGAACTAAAAATGAAAAAAAAATCTTTCTTGCGTCTCTAAGAACATCTACTCGAATTTAACTGATTAAATTAAATGAAGTAAAACTTCAAAACAACAAGTTGTAAATTAAGTGCTTTTTTTTTTATTTAACGAATCCATTTGTATATTAATTAAGATTTTATTAACTTCTAGAATTAATTGTATTTAGATTTAAATTAAATAAATAGTGTTTTTTTAATTAATATGCTCTTTGCGAAATATGCTATAAGAATAGTTGATTTTCAATAAAAATATACTTAATAAATATATGTTCATATTTCAATGGAGAAAAGCATTTCTTGGAGAGATATTGAATTTAAATTCATCAAAACAATCTTAAAATGCTTGTACAATCTTTATAAATAAGATAAATAGTAGAAATATTTAAATTAAATTGTTCAATTAAAAAGTAATACTTCAAAGTATGACTACAATTGTACTAAAATAATGATGTATAAAATCAGGTTAAATGTAACTTATAGGTCACTGCATGTCTATGAACATATAAAATTCATGGAAATTCATGAAAACATTTACAATTTAATATAAATAAAAATATAACATTTCAAAATGTGAAAAAAATGATGTTAGAATAGCCTTAATGAATAAAATGAAATTCCAAAAGATTTTTTGTTGTGTATTGAAATTGATATGTTTTCGACTGATAAATGACCGTCTAGGGAACTGAATCACTGCTGCAGATAGAAAAATAAAATTATGTCAAATATATATAGATATATATATATATATATAATCATCAATATGATAAAAAAAGGTTACTGAATAAATGTTGAAGTTTCTTGAGTCCAAACACGGTGTACTCGTTAGACGGAAAGAAAATGATAAGAATTCATTATGCAAAGTAAAAAAAAGCAAAGCGATTACTTCTTTACAAAATGCATCCAAATGTATTAAACTGGATTTTTGTATTATAATACTGATTCTAGTTACTGAATGTACACACACACACACACACACATATATATATATATATGTAATATTATTTGTTGTGAAGCATGATGCAGTGTGAAGACAATGAAGATATTTTTAATTTCGTAACGTCGTTTTATTTCATTTTGAAGAAGCAAGCATATGTACAAGCGACGAGCACACAGATCGACACAGAAAGGAAAGATGGAAAAAGCTCTTGGACATTTTATCCCTGGTCTTATATAACCTATGATTTTGATAGGGAAAATATTTCTTTACAGTGCTAATGTATTATGAGATTTCGATAGGGATTTTCATTACACGGGTGGACAAGGTAGGGGAAACACAGGGAGATTTTAAAAAAGAATTTGCTTGATCAGCGGTATGTTATCTCTTCACGCGTAGTGTGGGGAAGTTAGATTTTAGCTGATTCAACAATTTAACAAAGCTTCTCTTGAATTAATTAAGTAGAGACAGTGGAATTGGATCACGAAATAAGAGGATATTTTAGAATGAAGTTACTATGGGCTAAATTAAGATGAAGTTCTTATGAAAATTAATTAAATTGAAATTAGAGTTAAAATATCATTACACACACACACACACACACACACACATATATATATATATATATATATATATATATATGCATTATAAAATTGAAATAAAATTATTTCTGAATAAAACTAAAAAAGATATAATTGTATTTAGAGAGAAGATTATCGTAAATTGAAATTAAAGATTATCGTAGACACCAACTAATGTTTTCCCATTAGAAATTTCGATTTTTAAATCCAGATCGACAGCTTCAAGTTGATTTTTGTTTGTTTCACTTAGCACTAATTGTTTTGGATAACAATTAGTAACAATATTAGTATTATCTAAATTCAACAAAATTAACTAATTGTTATCCAAAAGATTTAGTGCTAACTGAAACAAACAAAAAATAACTTGAAGCTACCTATTTGGATTTAAAAATCGAAATTTCTAATGTTGAAACATTAGTTGGCATCTACGATAAAAGGGATGAATTCAACTTTAAAATAATTAAGCTTAGTAATTACCATTCTAATCTAAACTCAAAATTTTCAAAAATTTAATTTGATCACAATTTAATAAGATTAAAAGAGTTTGTAGTAACAAAATTTCTTATATTAAAGCAATAAAGAAGTTCCAATAAGAGAAGAATTGTCATCTTACTAATCTTTTGGCACGGCTAAAAATAGATTTTCGGTTACATGCAACTAACTCAATAGATTGTGCCAATTGTTTATTGTTTTGAATGACGAGGCATTTTTATACAGTAAGGACGCAGGAAACGTGATAAAAGCCTTTTTTGTAGAGATTTTACTGCTACTGGTATGTGCTTTCATTTTTGTTTCTGTAACTGGTTGTGAGTATTCTTTTATAGTTTATATTATGGTATTATAATTTTCGCTTAAATTGGAGATTGTAATTTGTTGTTTTATTTCTGTAAGAAATGGTTTGTCCTTAAGGCCTCAATTTCAAAGGATTTTTGGGTAACGAGGTGTCAAAATTGTTAGACAAAGTCAGACCCGTCACAGAAAAAATCGCTGCTTTGAATCCCGGCCTGAGGGTCTGTTGCACCTTAAATCCGTCAGGGCCAAACGTCCTCCTACTGGTTTGGAGATGGTTGAGGTTGCCAGCTCAGGTGTCGTTTCCTCATCTGACCGCGGTTCAAAATTTCGAAGTCCGTCCCAAAATAGACCTTGTGTTGCTTTACAACGGGACGTCAATATAACCAAACCAAACCGAGATGGAAATTATGTAGCAAAACTCATTAAAGCTGAGAAATAAATTCATAACTTTACCAATTCGCATGGTATTTGTAATATATTTCTATAATATATATATATATATATATATATATATATATATATATATATATATATATATATATATATATATATATATATATATATATATATTACGATTATTTAAAACATAATAAAAATTAACTAACAAAATTGAACAACATGAAAAAAAAATTCATTACTTGTTTATTTTTTTTCATGCACCAATAATAGTTAAATAACTAAATTAATGATATTTATATAGTTATGGATTAGTGGATAAATTTATAATCATTGGAGGTGTCAAATAAGCCAACAAAGCTATCGATATTTTGATGAATTTAGAATACCATGTCTCCCAATTTTGAATTTAATAAAACTATAATACTATCAATAATCTGAATGTATGCCGTTTATATGAAGAGACCGAATACACTTTTCTATTGGTTGACTGAAAATTTATAAAATTCTCTTACAAAGGTAGGCTTTATCTTCTAAAAAATGGCTTTATTTCATTCTTTCTTAGTCTTTTTTTCTGTTTACATTTAATCTATTGAAGCAGTGAAAGCCACTTGTCTGAAATATTTTCTAGATATAATATTTCAGAGATACGATTTATATTTAAGCCTGAAAAATACGTGTAAAGAAAATGAATGTTATAGACTAACGTATGGGCATCACATGACGCCTGGGATGTATCTCGATGGACAGGCCGTAAGTAAGCAATATATCTTATCGTAATATGTTCATGTAGATAATAATACATGAACATATTGAAAGTTAGACTATTATCTAACAAGATATGGAAACTCCAGGAATATCTTACTTGCAAACTATTTAATATTTTTTGTATGTAGTCTATAACTAGTATTTTAAACTAAAGCTTATAATATGCAAAGAAGAAGATTATCAAAACAATTTTTATCAATTATAAATTGTGAAAAGATATAAGACAAGTTAGACATAAATATTTTAAATATTTCCTGTATAGAAATATTCACAGCTAAAATTTATCAATAAAATGAAATCAATCATATGATAACTATGGAGGTCATGCGGAAAATATATTTCACCAAAAAATTAGTTATAAAAATGATCAATAGAAGATATTTTAGAACTTATGAAACAAGAATGGACAATTATTACAATGAATATACTGAAAATAGACTATGCAACCATCCCTCAAGTAATAAAAAATGCAGCTACAACTGGATACATACAAAAATAATCAATCAGCACTAAGGTTTTCTAATTTTGTAGTAAATGTCCTTTGCAGCATCTTGAATGATAAGATCCTTCTGGTGAAACCTAGCAGCATTGATGACTCTCGGTAAAAAGAATTTCAGGAATTCTGTCCAAAAATACCAATTAATTTTAGTTACTGATATTTTAAAAAAAGAAATCTGTGAGCATCCTATATTGTTTCTGTTGGCTAGATCTCTGTATGAAATGAAGAAAACATTAGAGATTAGAAACTCTTACTAATTCTGAAATATCAATAATGTAAATTTAAGTAAAGCTGATTATCTGTTTAAAATTTAGAATTTAGAAAAATCAAATCATCGTAGAAATTACGAAAAGAATATACGAATGTGTTACATACTCTTACATATTTTTTTTATTTGTTTTAAAAATCTAAATTATATAGATCCCGAAATTTACATCTCACTTAAATCAACTTAACTTTAAAATTACAATAAAATCTATTGGAACATACTGCAACCAATTTTTTTATCAGCATATTCTGCATATTTTTACAGAGCTGTTAAATGTACAAAATTTTCGCACGATACCTTTGTTATCTGATTGCTTTCAAAATGTAATATATATATATCTTAAAATTTACTTCTTATTTTAATGATAAAATTTATTTTAATTATTTCTCATTATTCTATTTCTTTTACAAATATTTAGTCTTTAATATAAATGATAAATGCTTTCTTTTCGATTTCTTTTACCTGTGCTTCTCCATTTATGGAAAATTGCTGTAAATCTTGAAAGAACAACAATTTTGTCATGGTAGACATTCTCATTACATGTGATAATATGTCTAATAATGCTAAACATTATATTTAAAATATTAATTATAAGATATTTGTTACATAAAGGCCAACAGACATTACAAATAACAATGCTTTTTAATATACAACACACATGGGGAAAAATATGATAGTAATAGTTGATCACTAAGCATATTTTTTATATTAATAGGTTAAAATTTATCATGATTCATAAATTCACAGGTAACCGCAGTGTGAGTTCAATCACACCAAGCTAGTTTAATATAGGTTTCCATTATAGGAATGTTGAAAAACACAAGGATATACTTGAAAATAAAGCGAAACAGTTCTATAAAGAAAGGGCGTTAGATACGTCACAGACTTTACTTCGTTGATTGGTTGTTGATTCCTAGCATTTAAAAAATGAATGATATAAATTGGCTAGAATTCATCTTGGTATCAGAACTGATTTGTTACGAAAGATGTTGCCAAGTTTAAAGCAAGATAAACTATTTAGAAATTACTGGATATGATTATAATTATAATTTAAATCCATCTATATATCTTATAGGAACTCCTTCGTAATCAACATTTATTTTCTATTTCATCATATTCCGTTTGAAAAGTAAAATGAATAGAAAAAGAAATAAAATATTATAAATTTGAATTTTACAAATTGGAAGTGAATTTTATCTTCTTCTGGATTTCAAAGAAAATCCAAGAAATTCAGATTCAAATTGCTGTCTCAAGAATACAAATGCAATGTGATTTCCTTTCAATACATTTCAAAATCGAATTTAATCCCGTTGAAATGCCTACATTTCATAATCCTCATTTTAAAGTTGCAAAAATAAATTTGCATTTTATTTGGTGAGGAAGAAAGTATCATTGAAATAAACAAAAAAGTAAATTTTCTTTTAAAAAACACTTTTTTTCTGAGAATGGGGGATTTAATCTCCTCAGCTTTTAAATTTAAATTGGCATTGCCAATTTCAGCTTATTTCATATTTGATGTCATTTGTCTGAAATGGCTCGAAAATATCCAGATACAATATTTATATTATTTCTTTTTCGTATTCGATTATTTTTAATCCCATTAACCATCGCTGATTTTACAAAATCGTATCACATTTATGATATCTAACTCTCTCTTGTTTGAATTTTTGAACGAGCATATTTATGAATCAGATTCTGTAAATATAAAGAATTTTTTGTCCGTAATAATTTCTAGTATTAACTAAAAATTTTAAACTGAATTCATAATTAATTTAAAATTAAATATTAAACATTGAAATCAGAAAAATAGTCATTATTTCTGGACAATTTCAATAAAGAAAACATTTTGATCCATGAGTTTGTTTGCTTTATAATGCTTTGTTTCTAATTCTAATTATGTGCTATATTATATTTAATTCCTAGATTTCTTGAATTTCAAATCAGCATTTTAATTTTATTCCTTTATCATAATGGTTCATAAATCAGTATTCTATAATAAATACTGATTATTAATAATTCTTCATTATGAATATAATAATAATCTAACTTTAATACTCTACTTGCATTTTCTCAAGAATCATGTGTGTGTGTGTGTGTGTGTGTGTGTGTGTGTGTGTGTGTGTGTGTGTGTGTGTGTGTGTGTGTGTGTGTGTGTGTGTGTGTGTGTGTGTGTGCTCATGACATTATTTCTATGTAAATATCTGATAAAATGAAATCAAAATATTTTTTAGTATATATTAATAACGTAAATAACTTTTAATTTATGCACTCCACTATACATGTTAGAATTTAAAATAAAATTTATCCAATAATGAGATATTAGAATATGACAAATAAAATTTTATATACCTATATGTCATTACTCTTCTAACATAAGTTTTAAATCTTTAGCAAGTATTAAAATTCTTTCTACAAATATAAATTATTCAAATATTCGATATCGATCAGTTACATCTCTGCTACACTTTACTCTCAAATCATTCTCGTGTTAGGAGACTAAGTTTAAATTATAAAAAAAAGTAGAACCATTCCGTTCAATGTCAGTATTTATGGATTGATTTATGATCAAACATGGTTTGAGATAAAATCCTGCTTCAGTTTGGAAAGGAACGTCACTAAAAACCATTTATATTCTACTGTGGCGAACTGTGTACATCTGGAAAAGTTATAAAACTACTCATAAATATTCGAGTAAATATCAAGTATTTGGAATCGTTCATAAAGCTAAGAAAAGAAGCAAAGTAGTAACTAGAAATGTCGTGTTGAGAGCAAACACAATTTCGAGACATCTGGAATGGTGGTGACAAAATTTATTTCCAGATAAATATATAGACTCCACAGCGGGTGTTTCAGGCCCAGACACTTTCTATTGACACGGTTCAAAGTAAATCGTGACTTCCAATAGTCCATGACCATAAAATGTTCTTTGTGAAACAAGGATTTCATGCTTAGAACAGAAGTATAGCATAGTTAGGCAAAAATAAAATTAGTTTCCACAAAGTAAAAGGATGCATTATATTGATCATCACCGTTGATATATATGGAAATATTTATCGATATTTTTCTATCTGTAGCTCTCAATTTCTTTTATATTTTCTCAAAAATACTACAGAATTGGCATGCCCAGTAGAATATTTAATATAAAATTCAAATCTGCAGGCAATAACCGAGCATTAAGAAAAAATTTATTTGTTGGGGTGCATTACAGGATATATTTAAAAAAAAAAAGAAAATACCAGACAATTATAGGCTTTCTGAAGTTTCTAATTTTGGATGATGGTTATTTGTCTAGATTATTTAGAAGTATAATATTTTTCTATACGGTTTTGTGTCAGTGTATAGTTTTTCTTTTGCTTCTTTTGTTTTCTTTTGTTTCGTTGAGGATAAAATGAAAATTTTATCTAAATTCTTTCTCATGCGATTGAGATCGAAAATAAGATTTTGGAACGTCTATATATGAATAAAATATTTAAAAATTCTTCTTTAATGTGTTGGAATAAATAATATTATATAACGTTAATCATATAATTTCTGTGCAAGTTTCTACTCGGTATTATCTCCTTTTCCTATTTTGAATTTACTCCTTCGTATTAGATCTAACAGTTTATTTTCCTGTACTATCATTTAGGTATCTTCCTGCTTTGACACATATTATATATTTCAGTAATAAAAATGATATTCAAAGTCATCTTAAAGTAATGAAATATTATTATACAGCATTCATCATCGATGCATAGCAATTGTTGGCAAACAATTTCTGTAGTCCGAATGTATAAAAAAATATTACAAACTATTCGTATCAATATTATGTATTATTATGTTACATATGTATATGAATGTGTGTGTGTGTGTGTGTGTGTGTGTATTACGTATGTATATGTGTGTGTGTTACATATGTATATGTACGTGTGTGTTTTACATATGTATGTGTGTATGTATTACGTATGTATATGTGTGTGTGTTACATATGTATATGTATGTGTGTGTTACATATGTATATGTATGTGTGTGTATTACGTATGTATATGTGTGCGTGTGTTACATATGTATATGTATGTGTGTGTGATTACGTATGTATATATGTGTGTGTGTTACATATGTATATGTATGTGTGTGTGTGTATTACGTATGCATATGTGCGTGTGTGTGTAACATCTGTATTACGTATGTATATGTGTGTGTGTGTTACATATGTATATGTATGTGTGTGTGTATTACGTATGCATATGTGCGCGTGTGTGTAACATCTGCATATGTATATGTATATGTGTGTGTGTGTCACATATGTATATGTATGTGTATATGTGTGTGTGTGTGTCACATATGTATATGTATGTGTATATGTGTATGTATATGTATATGTGTGTGGGGGGGATGTTACATATATATATGTATGTGTGTGTGTGTATTACGTATGCATATGTGCGTGTGTGTGTTACATCTGTATATGTATATATGTGTGTGTGTGTTCCATATGCATATGTATGTGTGTATGTTACATATGTATATGTATATGTGTGTGGGGGGATGTTACATATGTATATGTATGTGTGTGTGTGTGTGTGTGTGTATTACGTATGCATATGTATGTGTGTGTGTGTGTGTGTGTGTGTGTGTGTGTATTACGTATGCATATGTACATGTGTGTGTTACATCTGTATATGTATATATGTGTGTGTGTGTGTGTTCCATATGCATATGTATGAGTGTGTGTTACATCTGTATATGTATATATGCGTGCATGTGTTCCATATGCATATGTATGTGTGTGTGTTACATATGTATATGTATATGTGGGGGGGGGATGTTACATATGTATATGTATGTGTATATGTGTATGTATATGTATATGTGTGTGGGGGGGGGGATGTTACATATGTATATGTATGTGTATATGTGTCTGTATATGTATATGTGTGGGGGGGAGGTTACATATGTATATGTATATGTGTGTGTGTGCACATTATTATTATTATTATAAGAAGAAAAACATTTTTTGAGTCCTACCAACATAGTAATATATAATTTCTTTCTCTTTTAGGAAACAGCAACTCACACTGTTATAAAAAGGCGTTGATAAATTTTTAATACCTTTAAAATTACTTTATTGAAGTATTCTAGATTTTTTTTTAGTAACTGAATATCAACGAGGCTTCATCCGTGACTATAATATTGAAAACTGAAAACTGTTGAGAGGAATTTTTCATATACATTACGCTGTGCAAACGAGTGTAACATCGCTTCTTATTTCAAATGTAGATGATAAATAAATAACTCTCAAAGTGGTTTCTTTTTGCGTTTGTCGTAAAAAAAGCCAAATGTTGAACATGAAAATAAGAAACACTAATGGAAAATACATTTATTAAATATTGAAAAACAAAGTTACTGTAATATTCAAATACTGTGTTGAGAATGTCTGGCTTATATTGATTATCAATTGCTGCTTTATGGACATATTAACTACTCAGTGCATACATACCGTACATAAAATCGATAATGCAGTAAATTTTATTCTTCAGAAATAAGATTTAGTGCAATGATTGGATTAAATCCTACAAAGAAAATGGTTACAAAATTTCATTAGTGTTATTTTTATGTAAAATGAAATAAAGTGGAATACAATGAAACCTCCCTTCCTATTTAAATAATGGAAACACGAAAATTCTGTATCTTCAATGGAATGCCGATTTTTAATTTTGAAAAAGAGCATAAATTTATATCTTATACATACCAAAAGACCATAATGAATAAAATGGAATTTTCTTTGTGACATAAATGTGGTTAAAAATGAATATGGTGAGATTCATGTAGTAAATATAAATGCGATAATTGTAACTAAAGATATATATATATATATATATATATATATATATATATATATATATATATATATATATATATATATATATATATATATTCAAAAGATATAGCATAATTGATTTCTATTTATTTTTGACTTCCTTTTGCTATTTGCTAATTAGCAAGAATAAAAGTATCAATTACTTTGATTGTACAATCATGAGTCATACAATACTGGTGTATACATTCCTTTGATTTTACAATCATGTGGCATACAGTACAAGTATATACCATCTAATGACAAATTCAACACTCTCTTTATTGCTTGTTGAAGTCGATGGATTTCAGAACAAAATCTGTTGTGGCATATATTGTCTGAATATGATGGTATCAAAATTATTTCAAGATGATGTTTAGTAGTGTCATCATAATAACGCTACAAAATATTATACAAACTAAGTAGAGACAAAAAAAAAAGAATTATTGAAACTAATTGGATGATTCAGTAAGGATAAGTCATTTGATACCAAGACAATTTGAAATAATAAATTTGAAATTTATATTTTGCGTGTAACACCAGCATCTAATCAAAGAAAGGTGCAGTGAATGCCAGTCATGATGTCAGAAAATGTTAGTCGCAAGCTATATTGAATCTGTGATGACATCTATCCGGGTATTAAGATATCGCGATATTTTCTCAGTTGCCGTTCCGTAATGAAAAAATCTGCAATTTTCAATTCTCTGTAATTAAAATTTTTTGCATCTGAGTTCACACTTCGTTATTATTAAAACTTATTTAGAAAGGAAGTTAGAAAAAGTATATCAAATTAAATTAAAATAGTAACATGACATGTTTTTTTAAATTTCTGTTCCAATTTATTCGTTTTAATAAAAATAAAATCACCTGATATCGTATTGTTACAAGATATGAAACAAATATCATTATAGATTTACCTTTTAGGAAATTTATGAACATTCTAAATAATTAATACAAGCCTCAAAGGAATTGTTAATATTTGCAATTCTATCAAAACTCCTTAGTTACAAATTCTATAATTAAAGTTTAGTCAAGGCTCAAAATGAATCAAAATGCAAATGAATCCTTATTCGTTTCATTTAAGTGTCTACAAAGAAAATGGGAAAAAATTAATTTCATTAAAATGTATCCAATGATTTATTATTTATCGCTTTAACTTCAAAACATATTATTACTGTGCATGAAAAAGGAATAAATCCAATTTTGTGCTCATTAGGTGGCTGAATAGGTGGCTTCTGTAATTACGCGTCAAATATTTTATTTCTTAAAATTCATTTCAGAAATTTTACGCTAACTAATTGACAACTGCATAAAAGTTAAATTAATTTATCAAAGTGTATATTTGTATTGGGTGTTATTCAGTTATTGCGGTTATTCTTACCAATGAATTTGAAAAATTTGTAAGAAGATATATAGCAATTATTTATTTATTTGTTAATTCTCCACTAAAGACGATTGGGATTTAAGTAATTGTTATTTACAATTTAATGGGAAGGGATTAATATGAATTTAATTACTTTGTTATAATGAACTAATTGTTTCCAATGACTGCATTTGTAGAAATGTTAGTTTATCGGTTAATAATTGCTTTGACTGAGGAACTGTGTTTAAGCATCAAATTAATTAACCATGGAATTCTTTTTTGTAGTTCTATTAATAAAATTAAAATTAATACTATAATTGGAGGTAGCAGAAAATATTTTCACTGACCGCAAAAAGAAAAAAATAAACTTAAAATGTTTTATTAAATATTATATTTGAACAACTATCTTTTTCAATAAATATTAATAACTCAAAAGTTTTTTTGGAATTCTTTTTTAAGAATCTTTATGAGTGATTGCCTTATAATAGTTATTACTAGTTATTCTCAGAAGTTGAATGTATATGTTACGGCCAAAGCCCGAAATCGGCCAGTTCGTGAATTGGCCGGCCAATTCGCGAACTGGCCAACGCTGCTGTAAACTTACCGGCCAATGTCCGATCTTTTCTTGATTTCGGGCTTTGGCCGGCCAATTCGCGAAGTGGCTTGGGACGATCGGCCAAAGTAGGAAGAAAGGAATCGAGAGCAGATTGTTTTACATACTGTTAAAAATGAAGTATTTAAAAATGAGTACTTCTGTGCACTGTTTTTTTTTTTAAGTACAATTGTTTCAGAAACGGGTTCAAATATAAGTGACACCTCTGAGTTAAAAATAAGCTTGTAATATATAAAAATATGATCTCGTGTTATTCTGTTCTCATATTAAAGCCATAATAGAAATTATTCAGTGAACGTATATGCTGTAACAACGTGATAGCTTGAAGATTAGATTTACGCCCGTTAAAATGAACGAATTATATCTTGAGCAAAGGCGTTGCGTATCGTGTATGGATACATAAGGCAAATTGAGTACTCAATTTTCATTTACCTTTAAGTGTGATCCTTAGTCTTTTTCTGCTCCAGGGACCTAATGTTAAAAATCCCAGATCACATTTTCTCCCGAAATATCCCTTCAAAAATATGAAATTTTTTGCAAAGACAAATAGCAAATATAAGGGCTAATTAAAACAAATGTGAAGGAAATATAGTTTTGTTATTAATATCATTTAAAGACATTTCTTTGTTGGCGCCATCTACCGAATTTCACCTACAACATGACCTTATTTATATTTTATACCTAAATGTCAGCCGGCGTCCTGGCATAGGGGTAGCGCGTCTTCCCCGTGATCTGGGCGTCCCGGGTTCGAGTCCCGGTTTGGGCATGGTTGTTCTTCTGTTGTTCTATCTGTGAGATGTGTGAATGTGCCCTCCTGTAAAAAGGGGTTGTGCAAGCGAATGAATGATGCGTGAGTGGCAAAGTCGTACTCTTGGCCCTAGTTGGCGCTGCTATAAAAAATAAGAGACGTTCCCCCTCAGGCTTAAATCGCTGTCTTCGTAACAGCGGGCTTGTCAGTGGCAAGTGCCATAAGAAACAAACAACAAACATAAATGTCATTATATTTATTTACCACCAGCTGCCTTTGGTGACCAGCCGGTATTAATTAATGATCGCTAAAATTTTCAATTAATGTAACTTGTTCTCTTAGTAGCTTTTTCTGCAAGATATTTTTGAGCTTTATATTTAGGTAGTTATATGATTCAGTCATATTTTTATGTAGGCTTTAAACATTTGTGTTCATTGTACTACTTTCTCTAATGTTCTGTTAGTATCCATAAAATTTCTACTTTAAATTAAAGTGGAAATGTTAAACTGCAATAAATATAAAAGCTTTTTATATTGAAGCTAACCATGTATTTTTTTTTTAATATGAACTCTGAAATCAGAGTCGTTTGGCAGTGAAATTATATGTGCACTGCAGAATAATTTGTATCATATCTTAAAGAATTATTCAACAAACATTTCTTTGATTCATCGTAAAATTAATTTTTTACTTTCAAAAGATTTAAATGATGTAAATAAAAATATTTTATTTTATTTCAGTCAATAAATGAATTTATGAAAAAATTACGAATTTTAAATTTTACACAGTATTTTGGTCCCAAGAAATCCTATTCTGCGAAATACTCTTGACACTTCAACTTTTAAATAAATAAACGTCCCTATCTTCTGCGATGAATCTGACCGATTTATGAAGTTTTTATGCATCAATTTTAGAACAATCAACATTTTCATAATCACAGATCAATTACTGTCGAGAAATCCTGGCTGAAAATAAACGTATCTTCATTGAAACAGTCGGTGAAGTAATCTAAAATCGCCAGTTTTTATAGAAGAGTCATATTGAAATTTCATAAATCAGTCAGTTTTAGTGATTGATTTAGTTGGTTGGAGTTCAACAATTTTTATTTAAAATATTGGTGTCTCAAGAATATTTTGTTAAATATGATTCAAAGGGCAGAGAACCTATGTAAAAATTTAAAATTCCTGACTCGTCGGAGCATTTATTGACTAAAGTTATATTAAATATAATTATTTAGTTCCTTTAGACCATTTTGTTAGCAAATGTATGGCCTAAATTAGCTGATGGTCGCTGATTAGAATGATTATAAGCATATTAAACTATGTTTGCCTTCAATTAAATTGTTTTATTGAATTAATAATATAGGTATTGTCAAAGCTCATAGAAAAAGTTTCCTCCTTTTACTTTTCAGAAAATATTTCATTTCATTTTTTTTTTTTCATTTTATACAGACACATGCCGAAAATTACAATTTTACTTATTAAATTTGCAATAATAGTTTATTTATTTTTTAATTTAAACTTAGATCAATGTGATGGCAACACATTAATAAATGCTTTTTTTTTAATTTGACGTGCTATTGCAGATTAAATTTTTTTATTTTTTTATTTTGAGCGAAATATATTATTGAAAAGTATAGTTAAAATATTTCTTAAAAAATTCGTTAAAAATCTAAGCTTAATTTATAAATTAAAACATTGGTATCATTAAAAAGATAATTTTTTGAGCTTTAATTTGATGCAAAAATCGATTTTGTGCTGTATTATTTTCTGGTTATAACGACAAAACGCCGAAATTACGCTTAGTTTTTAATTAAAATTCTAATTAAAAATTTAAAAAAAAACGCTCCACGGTGCACATTCTCGACCTCCAAGGTATATATATGCCAAATTTGATAACTGTATGTCAAACGGTTTGGACTGTAGAGCGCCAACACACACACATACGCACGCACGCAAACACACACAAATACACATTGAACTTTATAGAAATATAGATTATCACATCGGGCTTTGGCCAAAGGTTCTTGGCCACTTCGCGAAATGGCCATCCAAAGTAGAAAATACAATATTAATTGCAAGTATTTCGGACACTGGCCAAACCTCTTGGCCAGTTCGCGAATTGGCTGGCCAATTCGCGAACTGGCCGTACTTCGGGCTTTGGCCGTAACATATACATGATTCTGCAAAAGATTTTTCAAATTGTCTATGTTTTACTAAAAACCGATTTTGGATAATACAGCAGAGTCAATAAATTTTACAAAAAGAGTTATTTTATCAAGTGAAAAAAAATAGAAACAAAACGACGTAATATTCATAACTGAAAGAAAAAATTATTGCCCTTTGGAACAATTTTACCAAGGGAGAAACTGCATTCCAGTTTTAGTGAGAAAGACAGACTGGTTTTAAATATTCGTATAATCGCTTGTTCAGGAGACTTGGTTTTGTTATGACATGGTTTGTTAGTATTATTAAAGAAAATTAAAAACTAATTTTTGGACATTAAATATTTTGTCATTATGACCTTCACTTTCTTTGCTTTGTTTGGAAGAAAACAAAATAGTTTTATCAAACGCTATGAATTCAATTGACAATCAAATACTTCAAAAGATGTAGCTTACTCGACGATTTTAATCGTCATTTTTATAACAGTATGTTGAAATGACTTTTCCGAAAATTATTTAGTAGCAAAAAAGAAAATGTTTATTCTCGAGTTTTTAAACGTAATAAATATCTATCGCTATATAAAGATATTGATTCGTCGTAATTTAAAAATGGGTATAATATTTCCCTTAAATGTAAAAAATTACAAAAACTGATAATCAATTTAATGTTTCATTTTGGTAATTAAAAGCTATTGTCATAAGCAATTATCATTAAATTTACATCCATGTCACATTCGGCAACAAACATATAGAATTAAATGTGGTTTTGCTTACATGTGCAACTTTATTGAATGATGTTTCCCCACGCAATATTTGTTTCATTAACCAATTTACTTATTTAAATACAAAAATTGACTTTGTGACAGTATATTTTTAATCAAATATTAAGAAAATAAAAGGAAGAAAAAAATTAGATCTGAAAAGATCGTAATGACAGGCTATTGAAAGTGCTAATGGTCGCTGTATACAATTAATGGGATAAACATTAAATAAAATGTGCATATGTTTGATTATATTATATTGCCATTTACCAGCAAAATTAGACTAACTGCAAGTCTAGACAGATTTATAAATACTCTAAATCAATATCAGATGGAAGATTTAATGATTCTTGCCCTTGACGGTCATTTAGCGAATTGGTAATGAGTTTTGCTACTTCAGCAAACAAAAATTAAAATCCAGCAAAACCGAATTATAGCCTTACCTTTATTACAAAAATTCATCTGACGATCCTTCTGGAAAATACCATGGGCCGTCAAAGCCTAAAGATCTTAGGTAACTGGCCTTAGCCTTAGCCTTAGGCAAGTGGAAGCCATATGACCAGCATTCTCTCTTTGGGGGTTGAAATTTATGAGGGAGTTAAATGCTGCTACTGCAGAATATTATTCATTTAATCTAATTAGCGATTTCTTTCCTGTTTGCTTGTGTTATTAATATCTATGTTTTTTGCGTACTTCCTTATTTGTCTTATTACTTATGATCCGTGGATATCCGTTGAATAAAAGGCCATTTTCACTTATCCGCGGTTTTCTGACTTCGTTCATTCTACGTCCATAAGATGATTTTCGCGATAATATGCTATGATTATTTTGTTGAAACTTTTCTAATAATGAATCATTTAAATAATAATTACTTAATAATATTTATTATATATTTTAATTTATTCCCTAATTCCCTGACTTAAAACATATCAAAAGCATAAATTAATCTTAGTATATCATTTCCAATACATTTATAATGTTTAATGATATTAGGTAAATAAGAAGCTCATACTAATACAAAGATGATGATGCTTGATGATTATCAAATCTGCAAATATTTGACTAATCCACTTTTATAAATTTATTATTTAACTAGTTATGGGTGCGCACTGCTTATCTAAATTTTGATCTAACTTTTCTTATACTTAAAGTCTATCTGTATTCGAAATAATTTTGCAGTAACGAGTTTTAAATATTTCATTTTTTTAATTTTAGAATATTTCTTTGAACTTTAGAATAAATTTTACCTCAGATTAATAAAATATTATTTTTGTTTGTCAAAATGTTATTAAATAATATAACCATACTCTCAAAACATAAATTTCTTATTTTACTCGAAGTGTCATTGAATAAATGGTGAATTGTAATTTTTTAAATGTGCAAAAGACATTTATTAATAGAAATATAATAATTCCCAAAAATCACCGAACCTTAATATTATGATACTTCAAAAATATGGAGCTTAATTAATCATTTTTTAAATGTTTCTGCTTTATTGCATCAAAATAAATCAAAATACCACTGAAAAAGAATGAAATGGAATTAAAAGAAATCGATACTTTAAAATATATGTTATAGTATTCAATGAAATGAACTAAGAGATTCCTTGATAAAATGATTAAATAACTTCAATGGGTTTATTTAAATATTTTTGTATATTATGATATATTTCTTAATCTAACTAATTACATCATTACTACAAACATGAAAGATCAAGAGGATTTTTAAATGGATAAAACAGTGAATCTTTTTATTTTATGAGTTTTCTTTTATATATTTTAAAAGTTGTTACATGAAAATTAAGCTAATAAATGAATTAAACCGTAAAGTAATTTTGAGAAATAATATGAGCTTTTAGAATTTCCTAATTTATTTGAAAATATCTATCTTTTATAATGTCCTGTAGTTGAAATGTATCTGGTGGCAGATTTTCAGATAAAAAGTAATGAGGTACTTCTTAAACATTTAGCATCCTATGAAATAAAGATTTAAGTCTACTTTTCTAAAATATAAGGAAGGCAATCCAAATAAATCCTCCACATCCTTCGATATCTAATGTTTAAGCTATTTACAATCCTTTACTGCTCGTATCCTTAAACCGTTACTGAATGAGACTGAAATGAGGCGCTAATTGTTTAAGGAGAAGATTACTGAGGAGAATCTCTAAATTGGAATGACTAAATAGAGTCATTCGGTTCCCTAAGAGACATCGGATCAGTTGATCAAGACAGCTTAAAACTCCCTAAGAGACTATTTGCTCTGATAAGCTCTGTCCCTTTTGAATAAACAGACTCTTTTAAGAGCTGAATGTAAACAGATTACAATTCATTCTACATAAAGATAGGCTGTTAGATGTAAAATTATTTGGACACTAAGATGTTGTTAAAGATAAGTAGATATATATTAATTAGAATAGTTCTTAGTAAAGTATATACTTTTAGTATTTATTTATCTCTTCTACCATTTTCTGAAACATTTATTGCATCTTCATTTTTATTATCCTGAAATCCAAACTAGTTTCATCACATTTTCCTTATCGCTCCATTTACTAAGTGGTAATACATTTGGGTATTTTCAAAAGCCAATTTATGATTTGGTATTTTTATTTTCGTTTATTGTTAAAAATCTCATTTCTAGTGTGAATTGCTTCAAATGTTAATGTAGTTGTGACTTTCAAAATTTTCATTTATGAAGATTTACATTGGGAAATGTTTCATTGTTTAGTATCGTTAAGATAATGGATATTTTCAATAGCCATTAACTATTTTATTTTACTCTTGGGAAATACTATTATAGATTTTAAAGATAATGTCATAGTTAAACCACAATATTTCATATATATAACTTCATATTTTTATGTTTTGAAAATTTTCTGAAATTGCTTGGTATTTATAACAAAATTTTAAAAGGCATGTAATCGCGTTATTCCTCATTCCAGAGAACAATTTGTTATTAAAAATGCTAATAAAATGTAAATAAATATCATATCTTCAGTGTGAATATTATGTACTAAATATCATGTGTATCTTTTATAAAAAGTGTGTTATGAGTAAGGATTGCAATACCGGACCAAAATTTCAATACCGGTATTCGGTATTTTTTAAATCTTAATACCGGGATACCGGTTTTAATACCGGTATTAGAAATTTTAGAAAAAGAAAAAAAAACACAGGTGTTTCTTTGTTTTATTTGCCAGTTTTATTAGAAAATGTAAATATCACAAAAAATAATTTGTAACTTATAAATTATAACAGTATATAATCACAAAAAATAAAGAAAAATCTTATTTATTTAAATCACAAAAAAAGTGTAAATATCACTATTCAGTCTGTGATACTATTACAAATTTTTGAAATGTGATCTTAAAAAACATAATCATCAATTGTACTGTCATTAAGCCTGAAAAGCAATTTTGTGTAAAAATGACCAGCTGTCGAAAACGCTCTTTCAGCATCTACGCTAATTGGTGGTACTGTTAGCAATGCGCGATATACTTTTTCCAAGTATTTACCTCTAAATCCCTCATCTTCAAACAAATCGATTTCTCGTCGGATGGTTTTGGATATAGATGATTTCTGTATTGTATTTTGGTTCGTTGATATTTTTTATTTAAGTCAATTATTGCTTTTTGGATTGGATTTCTCAGTTTCAAAAATCGCTCCATCATAAGGAGTAAACTGTTCCCAACGTGTTTTAGAATCTAATATTAACATATATTCTGTTTTATTTTCAGTTAGTATATATTTTAGTAATATATCCTTTTTATAGGGGAACGTTTAAATATCTTAACAATTTTTC